>NC_077248.1:55209731-55580981 GCF_947179165.1 Solanum dulcamara | reverse complement strand
TTCTAATTTTGTAAATATTGTGTAATAGTCCGCATAGCGTACGAATGGTTAGGAGCCATTGCCATATAGGAAATTTGGATCATTAAACTTGTCCGATCAAACAGTTGGCTTTGATATTAGTTTATTGCGCTAAATTAATTAAATCAGCCAAAACCACGTGTTATATGGTATGATATTAATTACTTTGAAACAAACGTATACGCTTACACAAATAGACCTCACACAATTAAAAGTACATCCTTATATATATATGTATATGTTGTTTGATCAATTTTTAATGTTGTGAATTTCATTGGATATATTGTTATTATTGTTCATTTATAATTTGAGGTTTGTTTGGACATCTAACTTTTTAAAGGAGAGAAGACTTAATGAAAATACAGGTTGTGTAAGATCAAATCAGCCCATTATAATTTGTTGGCATGACAAAAGATAAAACAAAAGAATGAGTGGTGCCTGTTGTTTTATCGGAGTTATGAAACATCGGCGAAATTTATGTGTAGCTACCAACTATATGACTTTTTTATTTTTCAAAACTTCTTTTTTAATTAATTCTCAAAAAGTCTTGCAAAGACCCAAATAAAGGCCCATAATAAAACAAAACATAAATTCAATAATTGAAAAGAAAAATTATCTTAATACACAACTTATTTTATCATATTTTTTTAAAAAAATTATTATTTGAAAAAATTATAAAAATCCCCACTTTCTGCAATTCTTGAATATAACACTTTATGCGATGTATCGGTCGGATACATCACTTTACGCGATGTATCGGAACGTTGGATACATCACTTCACGCGATATATCGATCAAATACATCACTTTATGTGATGTATCAAGACGTTTTGAGAAGTATCTGAATTCCACCAAATTGAAGGAATTTTTATAATTTAAAAAAGAGTAGGAATATGATGTAATTATCTCATAACACTATGAAATTTTTGTAAATTTTTCTTATTTGAATAATCCAAGCCCTATACTGACCAACTATATGACTTCAAAGTTGGGTGAACTTTTTTTTTAAATCTTTTTTTTAGTGCTAAATAAAATAAGAAATAAACAAAGAAAGAAAAGGAAAGGAAATGTGGGCACTGGATCATTGCTAGGAAAAGAACAAGTTAGAGTTAGTTGTGGAAAGAAATATTTTGATATTAATCACTTTGGAAAAACTTGTATGTTTATACAAGTAGATCTCACCTAGTAAAAAGTACACCCTATGTTTAGTCTGAGGCTTTGTTTGGGCATCAAATGGTTTGAAGGAGAGAACACGAATTAATGAAAGTTGGAAAAACTACATAATTAGACATACTTTACTATCATATATACTATTAGGGGTGCACATGAATCGGGTTGGTTAAGATTTTTTACAAATCAAATCAAACTATTTGTGTCGGGTTATTAAATCTATAAATCAAACCAAACCAATAAAAGTCGGGTTTTTCGATATCAATTTTTCTAGGGTTTTTTGAGTTTTTTCGGGTTTTTCATAGTATCTAATAAAAGCACAGAATAGTGCTTCTTAAAAGGAGTTCTAGTACAAAATATCAACATATAAGATGGAGGCAGAACACTGTTTGAAGTTTTAGCTTTATAATATAACTTTATAAGATGGACTTTTTTTGTATATTATTTAGAAGGTCTTCTCAAGTCCAAATCTAAATGGAAGAAAGAAAACAAAAATTATGAAAAAAATATTTATAAATTATATTTTAATAAATACTTTTATGTATAACATAATTTAAAAGTAGTATATCTATAATCGGGTCGGTTTGGGTTCGGTTTGACTTTTTTTAGTTAAAACCAAACCAATCCTATAATGGTCGGGTTTTTTTTCCAAATACCAAACCAAGTCAAACCAAACCACTAGTCGGGTTTTTATCCGGTTTGGTTTGATTTGTCGGTTTGGCGCAGTTTATCGGTTTGCCCTGTACAACCCTATATATTATTATGATCTATACTTTTAAAATATTAGGTATCTTATCACTAATTAATAGTTTCCTATCATCTATTGAAAAGATATACTTAGATACATGTATTTTTACTACCTGATACACTAAATAGGGAGAGAGGCTAGCGAGATAGGGAGAGAGACAAACGAGATACGTTATGTATCTCAGATACATACGAATCACACTAGATACTCACTAGATACATGTATTGGTATGTATATGATATACTAGATATATAGGAGAGTGGCGAGCGAGATGGGAGAGAGGTGAGGGAGGTGAGTGAGATTTGTTATGTATCCCAGATACATATGAATCCACTTGGATACAATGTATCTAGAATAAATTGCACATAATTTTGACCCCATATATTTTGAGATACATGTATTTGTACGTATATTTGATACGATACATAATATTACAATCTATAATGCATTTAAGTAATTAGCTCCTAAACTAATGATATTTATGTAAGCATCCATCAAAGTATGGTTTTAGTGTAAGAATAAATCAGCCCATTATAATTTTTTGGCATAATATAAGATAGGAAAAATTACGTGGATTGACGAACATTACTATTATAATTATGTGATAAAGGTATAATTTCAATTAGTTAAACGAATTAGCTATAGTTTAATGAAATTTGCTATTATACAAATCTGGGGGCTCATATACAAATCTAGAACCGAATATACAAATTTCTAAAACAAATCTGAAAGCGAATATACAAATATGGAAGCGAATATACAAATTTAGAAGTAAATAGACAAATCTGAAAGTGAATATATAACGATATACAAATTTCTAAAGCAAATCTGAAAGCAAATATTCAAATCTTGAAGCAAATATGTACAATCTCTTTTGAAAGCCCAATTTATATATTGCAACGAGATATACAAATGTTAATGGTCATAACAAACATAAATATATCTATGAAAAATTATTAGAAAAACTATACCATACAAAATTATTAAGATTTATATAATTGTCATTTCTCAAGTTTACCCAAGATAAGCGGCTCTATGCTGTGCATATGCATTGGAAAATACGACATTCATCTTTGGATTTCAAATGTGAAGTGTCCCATTATTTTAGCAACAATAAGATTATTATAAATATTTTTTTATAAACAAAAATAGTGTGGTCTGTTTCAATATTTAATTTAAGACAATAAAATTTAAAATATTTATTTACTTTCTTATTAAATTTTAAATTTTATATCAAATCAAAATCATATAAATAAATTAAAACAGGGAGTGTATTATTTATAGAAAAGTAAATTTTCTGCCTTAAACTTGGTATGCAAGAACCATCTGCTAGGAAAAGTAACAAGTTAGAGTTAGATGTGGATAATAATAACTTATTGGCTGTATTCTCATTATATTCTTGCCTTAAACTTGGTATGCAAGAACCATCTGCTTCATCTTTGATGTGACAATTGACATCACATATAAGACAAAGCTTCTAAGGACTTTACATGCCATTTAATCTCCACATCCAACGAACGTGAAAAGCAATCTGTTGGGTCCAGCTTAAGTAATTTTTTTGCAAACTTTTCTTTTTCCTTTTGAAGAAAGGTGGAGGGGTAGCGAGTTAGGTGTTGTAAGCACATGTTGGCGTGACAAGAAATAATTAAATAGATATTTAATTCAAAAGAATTTTTGAAAAATCTTTGCAAGTAGATTAGTAGATCATAGGCATTTCTTAAAGTTACTAATCATATTTATGAACAATTATTTATAGTTATCATACATACTAATTTTAGGCACGTGCACCTGTGTCCCATGCTAATTTATATAAATTTGTTACCACAATATATGTGCATTATACAGAACACTCTTCTTACGAGTAGTAAAATATGTAGCTGCGATAATTTCCAGCTCTATTTGTGAAATAGTCCTAGTCGCTCATTAATTATTATCAATCAATCAAAACAATAAAACTTATTTTTCAGCATGCGTGTAATGTGTAACAGAAAATATAAAATGAATGTAACACACGATTAAAATAATGTTACCTCTTTATCAATAAATATTAGATGGCAACAAATACCTCGCCATTTTCATTTTGTACCATATATCTTCTGTTTGCTAATAGGTAATCATTGATTTACCTAAATCTAAGATCTTCTTCACTCGCTATTGTATTCCTGTAGTAGCCAAGAGGTACATACTAAGACAATATATATTTGCTATGTAGAAGCAGTTTTTGCTTATTGTAAGACCCCGAAAGTTGAAAAGTCAGAAAACGAAGTTCAAAAGAGGTTTCCAAGAGAATTTCAACTTTTTGCACTAAGTGACTCTCTAGAGGCCCTTTACGGCCTGTAGTGCTCTCCACGAGCTGTGGAGAGTGCCCGTGAAGGTCACTAATTGAAGGGAACACTTGGAGGAGGGACCACGGATGGCTTCATGGCCCGTGGTGCAAACCACGAGCTGTGGTGTGATCTGTGGAGCCCAACCCCTTAAGGCCCTATTCAGGGTGCTGACCACGGGAAGGCACCACGAGCCTTGGTACTTACCACGTGCTTTGGTTACCTCCGTGAAGGTCACCCCTCAGAAGTCCAACTTTCCCAAGTTCAAGTCTAGTACCATGATCACCACCACGGGCAGTGGTGAGGTTGACGGACCGTGGTGGGTCCTCCGTCTAGGTGCAATTCCTATTTTAAGTTGGGGGTGTTTTGGTCTTTCTCTTTTTTCCATTAATGAACGTGGACGGTTTTTGGGACTACATTCTAACCTATTAACTACCCTAAGTCCTCTTAACCCTCTCATTCTCACCATAACTCCTAAATCACAAAATCTTCTTTCTAAAGTTTCCTCTCAAGAGTCTTCTTCTTCCTCAAGCAATTCGAAAAGGAATTCAAGTCAAGTCTCCAATCAAGAAAAAAATTGGGGCTTTCTAGATCAAAGGTGTAGCACCCCCTCTGGGAGGATGCCACTTACGAAACAAAAGGTAGTTTTTTTTTTAAATCACAAATAGTCAACACCATTGCGGGTCCATAAAGTATACAAAACTCAAATCAGTAGTTATTACAAAGCTATTATCTTCCTTTGTGCAAAATGACAAGCCAACATATAAACGCAGTACAGACATGACTTGAGTAAAAAGCACACTCCAAAATAGCAAAACTAGTCATCCTATTCAAGTTACAAGCATATAGTTTTGTTTTTACAAGCCTTCAAAATTTCATACATAAGTGTCACATGTATCATGTACAAGTCCCCCAAAATATTTATAAAAACTAGATGTATATGCAGATGTGATCTTCACAAGGGATCCAAAAAGTCTACTCCAAATGGCCATCTTCATAACTCGTCCGCACATTACCTACAATAGAAAACAACTATCGCTAAGCATAAAGCTTAGTGGTGTAAAAAATTTGGTCTTGGAGTCATTAAATTCTTCAATTCCCTTATTCGTCCCAGGTGGCTCAATAGGATAAAAGAAAGCCCAAGTGAACAAGCATATCAAAGTATCGAATACAAACCTTTAAGAGTTTCAAAATATCAATATCAATATTCGAAGGCTCAAGTAACAAAAAACTTATAATTCAATTTCACCCAATATGTACGTCATGCCTTCACACTAAGTACACTCAGTATCAAGATGGACCGAAGCCTCGAAATCAAGAGAATCAAGAATCATGTTGAAAGTGGCTTTCCACTCGTACTCGAGAATGGATGAAACTCCATAGTCAAGATGAAATATAAATCCAAAGTCAAGATGGACAAGATCCAAATCGAGAGACATGCCAATTTCGATGACAAGTCACCGTAACAAGAAGAGAAAAGTCCCAACAAGAATACAAAATGATCAAGCAATCCGTACAAGTGGGCGATTTAGCAAAAGTTTTGCAATACTTGAGATAATAGTCATACCATAATACAAGACAAGGAGTAAAGAAACAACCCATCAAAATAATTCAAATTTCAGAAAAATAAAATATTCCAAGTTCAAGTTTATACACAAACCTTGGGGTTTTAGCATACAACAGGTTCTACCACAACTCGAGGAGCTCAATTCCTCTCTGCCATAGACCAACCAAAATCCACTTCGTCAAATAGTTTCTATTAGCTTGTATAAGCATATATACACCTTAAATATACAATAAAATATCTATTTAAGTTTAAGAGTCTCATCATATTGAAACTAAACATGAAATTAATAAAAATTAGCCCAAACTATTCAAATCGGAATTCTGGACAGCCTACTGTCTTGTATTGTCGCTCTATTTCTAAGGGGTAAATTGGGGAACTAGGCTTTGTGGCCACAGTAAAAGTTATAGATATATGTCTTAGAGTCGCATACAATTTCGAATCACCCCTACAGCAATTTTGTACAAAAAGATATGCCCAAAATACCAACAGTAGTCCATGTAGGATTTCCAAAACAAAATCTGGGCAGCACATCTCCTATACTTCATCACCCTCTTTCGAGTAGATAAAAGCAAAAATGGGTTTTAGAGCCTAAATAAAAGTTATATCCCTATGAAATATCTTTCCAAAAAATCTTGAATCACTTGAAACGAAGCTTTACACAAGGAGTTATACTAATATTACTAACAACAGTCCCATCCAAAAATAGATTTGTTAACAAGAAAAGAACCTCCTCACTGCCCCAACTATAAATTTTACGTTGTTAAATACCTCTACTTAGTCTAGGAATACCTTAGATAATTAATTTATGGAAAGAAATCGGAGGACTTACCTTGCTTCAAGCCAAATCCGTGGCTGCCTCTCTCTTTTCTCTATATTTCTCTCTTCTTTCCTCTCACTTTCTAATTGTAAAGGATAACTTATGATGAATTAGTCATCAATACATGTATATATATGCTTTTTAGAGAGTGACACATGGCAACCCCTAAGGGTGACACGTATTCAGCCCCTAGGAGTGCCACCTCACGCCATGCCTCCAATCCTAGGCTGCCACGTGGTAGGGTGGGGTCCACCTCAAGTAGGTGTGTCACCTACTTACCCCAAGTAGGTGCATCACCTACTTGTCACCTACTTCAACACCTACTTGCTTATTTTTCGAAGGTTCAAAATCTTATTTTACCGTAAGAACCTATGTAGTCCTCGCTACTTAAACTTGACGTGTATTCAAGTAGCTTAATTATGCAAAACATCCAAGTCGGTAGCTTAGGAAAGTAGGTTGATTACCACAGCTCATTATTTGGCCTCCAACTCCTTCCAAATCCCTCTAGACCTATTTCTAACTGTCACTACTCATGTAGAACTTCACAAATAACGTTGATCACCTGACAATCTTTTAGAAAAAAACATAAAAAGAAAAATTGGGGTGTTACAAAAGGTATGTGGGAATTCATCCTTGGGCCCTTTCACCCATGGAATCTCACAGATTTCTTCTCAAATTCTATTATGATTTCTTCTTCAAAAAGCCTTAATTTCATAATTTTCATTGGATCTTCTTAATTATGATGTATTTAAATGCTATTAGCATTATTATGCATATTTCACATTATATTACATGATTTTAAGATGAATTTGAAAGACCTATGCTATATTCTAGTTTTAAGTATAATTTATAAGTTATGATCATGCTTTTCAAGTTGTTTCGATGAAAGCTTTATGAATGATGTACAAAGATGATTTATACAAGAAGTTATGAATGATGTTTCAATGATGCTTTAAGAAAAGAAGTTATGGTGCAATAAGGAAAATTCTTACACAATTATGTTAAAGAGGAGTAAGGACAATTCTCACCAACTATGGATTCTTTATGAATTAAGCAACTTAATGAGTTATTCTTATAATTTTACTATGTTGTTGATAGATGAACTATTCTTATGTTATGTTTATAAGATGGATTCATATCGATTATTATCTCTCCTAATGATGTTAATGATTATGTTTTAGTGAAAGTTCTGTTGGAATAATAACTAAGCACTGAGAAGACTTTATGTAGCTATCCAAGGAAATTCTAGTAGCAACCTTTAGTCCCAAACTGCGTTGCCCATGTAGGTTCAAAGATTCCAATATGACGAAGCTAGTGGATCCATATATAGCACAGTTAAAGAGAGAGTACCATCAAGAAGTCTATCATGGCAAGGTAGCCTTCCCTTTTCGATGTGGGGTTCATTGGATTTAATGTATTAGCTCGCATGGTCTTATATATCGGTTAAAGGTCCAATCCCACACCAGTTAATGAAAATCTATGAATTTCTTATGATAAAGATGTCTTGATGCATTGACCAATGAGTTATGATGTCATAATGTTTTCATGCTTTTACTCATGTTTTAAGATATTGGTCTTGCATCCCATGATTCATATTAATTATGTCCTATATTTATTGTTCATGTATACTTCTCACATAATTAGTGCACTCCATATACTAATACATACTTTTTGCCTATATTATATCATAATATAGGGTCCGACGATCTCGTCCATCCTCCCGTTCGTAGATAGATCTTATGATAGTTGTATTGGTGGTGGGTCTTCATATTCCGAGGATATGACACTTTATTTTTGTTACGTTATTTGACTATGTCATTTCACTCTCTTATGTTTTCGTAGATGAGCTAGGATCTTGTCTTACACTCCCATCAAGTTAGTAGAGGCATGCTAGATGTTCATAGAGTCTATTTTGTCGCATCTTTTGATATCTTTTCTCCTTTATTGAGATGTTATTATTCAGTCTTTACTTTTGCTTTTATGATTATATTATTTGCTTATTTACCTTATGTATGCTCATGGAAGATATGCTAAGAGGCTTGGTTGGGGTCCCTCGGAATTCTAATCTTCATGTCGCACCTAGGGTCTAACTTGAGTCGTGACAAAGTTGATATCAGAGCGCAAGGTTCAAGTATCCTAGGGAGTCTAACATGCCACATCTAGTAGAGTCTTGTTCATTAGTGTGAAGTGCGCCACACCTATGAATAGGAGGCTATGAGGCATTTTAAGAAAAAATATCATTTCTTTCGTGATCTCATCGTGCTATGGAGTTAAACTCTAAGAATTCCTCTTCTAACGCTTTCTCTTTGCGAATTATAGAATTGTGCCTCCACAAAGAAACCCTATCCGGAGAAATGTGAGGAGGAGCAACAAGATCTAAATGACCCTTTGAGTGAACAAGTGTCTCATTTAGAGTTCCGAGCCACTTTTCAAGTTCTTTCTCAACCATAGTGGCTTAAGTGAACTATGAGGTGGTAGCTACCATGAACCCAAATTTAGATACGGTGGCTAGCCAAGTTTGTGATTTCACCCGAATAAACCCTACCGAGGTTCATGGTTCGAAGGTGGATGAGGATCCACAAGAGTTCATGGAGCGTATTGGTAAGATTGTTGGCATTATGGGTGTTAGCTCGGTTGAGAAATTGGACTTGGCGGCATATAAACTTAAGGGGGTTGCTCAAGTGTGGTATGAACAATGGGTCGGTAAGAGAGGTATAGATGATGGTCCCATTGATTGGGAGAAGTTCATGGGTGCTTTTCTTAACTGATTCTTTCCGTTGGAGTTGAGGGAGGCAAAGGTGCAAGAGTTCATCAATTTGTGCCAATGTAATATAAGTGTGAGGGAGTATGCCCTCAAGTTCACAAAGTTGTCCAACTATGCTCTATTCATGGTTGCGGATCCAAGAGCTCGTATGAGCAAGTTTGTTTTGAGTATGTACGATTTGGTGGTCAAAGAATATAGTTACACCATGCTTATTAAAGAGATGGATATTTCAAGGCTCATGACACATGCTGAGAAAATTGAAGAGGAAAAGTTGAAGGAGAGGTTTAAGAGGGAGTCTAAGAAGTCTCGAACCGATAGTGGTAACTTTTCTCATGGTATGGTGGTCATCCTCAATTTCGTCAAAGGTATTCCTACCAAGCTTCATCAAATACTCCAGCCCCAAAATTCAGTAAGGATAAGATGCCTAATCCTAAGGCACAAGGAGGAGATCCAAGTGGTCAAGTCATCCCTTCATGCAAGAGGTGTGGGAGGAATCATAAGGGAGAATGCTAAGCGGGATCGAATGTCTGCTATAGGTGTGGAAAGACGGGTCATCATTCGAGAGAGTCTAGGAGTGGTGCTAGACCCTATACTCAGACTCAAGATACCGATCATTAGGATTAACATACTACTACTTCGGGTGGCGATTAGCACCAAAACAAATTTTATACCTTTCAGACTTGTCAGGACTTAGAGGATTCCCTCGATGTTTGACTGGTATGTTGACAGTCTTCGACTTTGATTTTTATGTATTGTTAAATTCGGATGCTACTTCATCATTTGTTACTTCTTATCTGGCTATGAGGTTCATTGTTAGTCCAGAGAGCTTGCTAGAACCTTTTTCAGTTTATATTCCTATCGTTGATTCAGTTGTGGCTAAAAGAGTCTATAGAAATTGCTTGTTTCAGTTTTTCATAAAATCACCTCAGTTGACCTTGTAGAGCTTGATATGACCGATTTTAATGTTATTCTTGGTATGGATTGGCTTCATGCATGTTATGCTTCTATATATTGTAGGACCCATGTGGTCAAGTTTTAGTTTTCTAATGAGCCAGTTCTAGTATGAAAATGTAGTAATTCCATGTTTAAGGGACAATTCTTCTGATGCTTTAAAGCTCGGAAAATGATTTCCAAATGTTGCATTTGTCATCTAGTCTGGTTTAGAGATACTAATTTTGAAGTTCCTACTCTTGAGTCAGTTTCAATTGTTATTGCATTTCCAAAAGTTTTCCCTGATGATCTCCCGACATTCCTCTTAAAAGGGGAATAGACTTTGGTATCGATCTTATCCCTGATACTCAACCTATCTTTATTCCTCCTTATCGAATGGCTACGAAATAATTGAAAGAGTTAAAGGATCAGTTGAAGGATTTATTGGATAAGGACTTTATTAGACAGAGTATCTCTTCATAGGGTGCTCCGATTCTCTTTGTTAGGAAGAAGGATGGTTCTCTCCGAGTGTGTATTGATTATCGACAATTAAACAAGGTCATGATTAAGAATAAGTATCCCATTCCAAGAATTGATGACTTGTTCGACCAACTTCAAGGAGCAAGTTACTTTTCAAATATTGATCTTTGATTGGGTTATCATCAACTCTGAGTAAGGGAATGTGTTTCACAGCCCAAATCCGGGCCATGATGGTGCCTACTATAACCCCCGAGTAGGCGAGGCAAACCCAAACTCAAAAGTGGAATTCAAACATCAATTTAAATAAATAAGAAATAACATAAGAAGGTGAAAACAAGAATAATATAACAAAAGAGATCGAGCCAAGGTATAAATATGATACAAAATATACAAAAAGGCCCAAAAGTTACCAAAAAGATAAACTGAATTTAGACCAAACCCTGAACCTAGTGACACCTATACAAGAGCTATTAAGTATAAAAGCTGACAACATATAAATATACAATACATAACTGGCTGTCCAAAATACAAAATACTGTTAGGATCTGGCACAACTATAGATGTTCTAGCACACGCTGGTGGTAGCTCAAACTGGGAGCTAGATCAAAAAAATGTAGAAGTGCAGTATGAGTACCAAAATATGGGGTACCCAGTAGACATCATAGGTCGACCGAGCTTAGAAAGAATAAATATATATAAGCAGCATGATGATACTAATAACAACATAAAATAAATCATGAACTATAACTATGGGTGCATCGGGGTATAGTGAGAACATAAAAGGCCAAATAACCCAATAACAACGGATAATCGCCATAATTGCCTCAACTCACAAAATACTGGGAGAACAAGTATATATAACTAAGCAAAAATGTAACAATAATCCCAAAAATATTACGGAGATCTTGGAATAATCCTTGAGCTTATTAATATCAAGGTAATAACCCAGAATATGTATCAACAAAATGATCAAAATTCACACCTTGAGCTTATCAACAGTGAATATAATAGTATAGCCCAAAGTAAATAAAAGGGCCATCCAAAATTATAACTCCAGCTCATCATAGCAGAAATGTCGAAATCAATAAGATTTCAATAAATTCAAATCCTACACTTATCCATTAACCAAAATCTGTCTCATTTTCCATTAAAATGATTTTAAACATCGGCGAGGTAACCAAGGCAAGTAGCATGTCAATAATCATATATCACTTAAGTCGGGGGAAAACCCCGCGAAGGGCATCAATTCACTAACCTGAGACTCCGTTGTACCAAAAGTATGTTCTCGAGCCCTACATTTCAATGTCATAAGCAAGTAAAACACAAGCATAATTCGGAAATACACCAACAAGGGCAACGTAATTAACCAAGTAAAACGAGTGTCATCCTAAGTTTTCAAGTCACCTAGAAGCAAGTTCTAAGGATACGTCGCGATACAAACAAGACAAAAAAGCACTTAAACTAATACTTTAACGGCTAAGATCCAAATTAATTACCCACGATGGCCATCAACTCCTATTTTTCTCAAAAGGATATCAACACCTAAACTTACCAACCTAAACATACATCACTACTGATAATATACAAACTCTAACTAAGCCAATTCTAAAAGAGAGAAACCATAGCCTACCTCAAGGACAAAATCGCATACGAACCACTAAAACAAAGCTTTTCCCTTCTAGACTACCTCTAAATGATGCCACTCTATTGAATTATCGAAGAACACATCAAAACAAAGCAACCGATACCCATATTACCACAATTAAAAAAGAAACTAAAATTGGGTCAAAATTCAATATTAGAACCCACACACATAATTAAAAAATCAACTCTATCACATGGTCCCAACTAGGTCAAGGAACTTGTGCCCCAAAAATGGTCATATTCCGAGTACTGAAAGGGCTCAAATTAGTCCCACCAAAATCAGGCCCTAGTATGGTCAAAAATTAAAGAATTCAATGAAATTATGCATGACTTACAAAGTTTCTAACATGAGAAAAGGTTTCGGAACATCCCCGCAAGAGTCTCCAATACAATGCACCAAGATTTACCAAAAATAATCAAGATTTGCTCTCAAAATTGAGCTTTAATTTTGAGGGAAATGAGAAGAAAATATCCAAAAATGGGTCATAAAAATCTTCACTGCTAGGCCCTTTGGCATTCGCGAATGCAAAGGTTATCTTTGCGAACGCGGAGGTTAGCCAAATTACTCTCCGCTAACAAGTAGGCTAGCCCTCGAATGTAGAGCTTTGCCTCAGTGAAATCCGCGAACGAGAAAGTCCTCCTACGAATGCGGAGAACAGGTTGTCAAACCTAGGCAAACACAGGTAGAAGCCCGTGATCGCAGAGAAGGAATGTTAGTGGCACCAGCAGCTGAACTTCAGCAGGCTACTAAGGGGAAAAGGTTCCCGATGGCAGCTCGGAACTCATTCGGGACCCCACCAATGTAAATGGGTTATACTATTCAACTGGAAATGACGTTTTAGACTCAAAGAAATCAAAGAAATGAACAATAGAGGTAATCTCGTTGAAATGTTGACCAAATTCAACACTTTCAAAGAAAAACAAATAAGACGCCCAAACGGCTAAAAGCTCATTTCGAGCACCAAACCAAAGGTCGTTCTAGACCAAATTCGGTGTTCCAGAGCTAATGTAACATTCCTCAAAATGCTCACAATTGCCTTAAGAATGTCTTGGGAATAGGCCGCTCATGTAATACATTATCCTTAATATTTTTGGAAAAATTCGAGTTTGGAATATCTATAAGGGGGTCAAAACCTACGGAAAATAGTCTCGGTGGATTTTTAGGACCCGTATATCAAAAGATACACTTTTCAAAGAATTTATGCAAAAAAGTAAAGTGCGTGGTAAGTCTGCATCGCGGACCTAGTGATGTTCTGGTCAATTTAGTTTTTAGCATGGACACTTTAGACTTTTCCCTAATTGTTAGTTAATGAACCTAGACATTTTTAGGACCTAATTCAGTTTTATAAATTGACCAAAACCTCTAATTCTATTCATTCTTAAGGTTGACTTTTGTCAACATTCTTGGTAAATTCACTCGGATAAAAATTATATCACTATGGTTAGCTATAAAATCTTGAGTTTGGTCTGGATCGACCCTTTATGTGATTTTTAGAATTCTGATCTCATTTAGAGACTCCTTGTAGAATTAGTAAAAATGGGTAAGGGACTCATATTTTGTCGAGATGACCTTATATGGAAATTTGGACTGCACCGTTGAGTCTGAAACATCAAATTTTGTAGGGTATCATAGTTCGTTTGTGTTCACGGGATTCTAAACGAATCCTAAGCACCCTATCAAAGAATTTAGACTTGGCCAAAAAGCTGTTGCAGCACCTTGCTGGTGCCATACCACCCTTGGACTTTGCGATCGTGATGCCTCCTGCTGCGATTGTGACCCTCTCCCTAATAGGCCTTTGTAATCGTGAGGTCACTGCCATGATCGCGAAGTGTATTTTCCTTGTAGCTCGCGATCGCGATGCATTATTTTTTCTAGGCTTTTAATTTAAGACCAGACGTGAACTAGCCCCAACCTCTATTTTCTTTATTCAATTTTGGGAGTTAGAAAGCTCCAATTTAAGATATTCCAAATCCAGTGGGTTTTTATTAATCGTGGGTACGTGGTGGTATATACAGAGAAGTGTGCAAGGTAGTGGTTTGAGGTAATCTTGGCCCCAAAATGACTGTCCTAGCTTAGTTTCAAGCTTTAATGATGATTTCATTTATTGGACTGATTTATCTCATTTTGAGCATCAATTTGTGCTCCATTTTGGAGTACAAGATCAATAATGTATTTAGAACCTTTTTACAGAGTCAATTTTGGAATTCCTATTGCGGGTCCCATAATCCCATTTTTGACTTAATTTTGGGTCTATCTCCAAAAAATGCATTTTTGGTGTCAAAATGCTCGTATTGATGAGGGTATCAATATTTTGATAGCATGGAGATAATTGGTTTGATTTTGGAGCAAAAAGCTACCAAAAAGTAGACTTGGAGAGCACGTGTTCGGCTTCGAGGTAGGCTAAGGTCTCCTTTCTTTTGATTAATCTTAATGAGGTATTGTTTAGCATAAATTGCATGTGGTTGAGAGTATATGTGGTGTGTTAGGTCCAAACCCTTGTTCCTGCATTCTTATCTTGGTATGAGCCTTAGGCTAGGTCGCCTTTATGAGACTTTTAGTTTAGTTGGTAAAATTATTGAATATGCCTTAGCTTGGCCTTGATTAGCCTATTTTAGGTGGCTTGTTTGATGTTGGTGGTGGTTGGAGGAATTATGACTTAGAGTTGAGTTTGGGCTGACCTTTAGTTGATGTAGCCGTTGTTAGCAAGAATTTCTGAGACTTAGTGTTTTTCACTATTGTAGCACCTATTTTGGAGCCTTGGTGTAATGTTTTTCACCTGGTTAGGCTTGTGAATTACTGTTGGGCCCTTTTTTTGGATTTAGAGTTAGAATCCTCTATGCCTTGTTTTTTTCGTTTGGTGGGGCTAACTGTGTTTGTACTCTTGAGGTTGTACTTTAGTTTGATATAGAGCTATAAATTGACTAGCTGAGCACTTGTTCCTCAAATTATCCTCCTTGTTACCTAGTTAGGGTTGAGATACCTTTTGGACCTTATTATAGAGTTAGAGGAGTGGATTTGAACCCTAAACCTTGGTTACAGGTCGATTGGATGTGTTAGTCCTGTTTCTATGCTCTAGAGGGTAAGGTGCTTGTGGTGTCATTATGGTATGTGAATTTACGTGCTGTTTAGGTATTGGTGATGACATGCATTGTATTGGATTCTTATTTTCTCACGGTTGTAATCGACCCGGATGCATACATTGGTTCTTGACATTGATTTGAGGAAGATAGGTTGTAACATAAACTATTTTATATATATTTTCTAAATAGGGTTTGTACTACCTTTATTACTACTATTTACAGTGGAATGGAGGCATCGAAGATGCACTCATTTTCTTATATTAGTTTAGTTGGAGAGAGTTCTTGACCCTTTCTATTTATATGGAGGGGCATTCCAGAGCCCCTCATGGCAATCCCAGAGAGGTACATGGGTCCTACTTCAAGGTCAGGACTGGAAGTAGGTGTATATATTTTTGTATGAGGCACTTGGCACTGATGGTACTACTAGTTTTATTGCATAACTCTCATTCATATATGCATTTTCTATCACTAGCATAGTTGTTTGTACCTGTCGGTAGTATGAAATGACGTGTGGGTTTACCTATTTGTGAGTGAACCTCTTGATCACATAAGGGCTCGAGAGGTATTGTCTAACTATTTGCAAACTTGAGGTGGTATAAAACGTGGTATCTTGTTTGAAGGTAGTTACTGTGCTTGTTCGTATTTAGCTAACCTTCTTGTGCAGGGATTTAGATGATACGGTCCTTTGTCCTTTATGTGATATTTACTTTTACTTCTGTTAGTAGGTTGTCACTTAGTTGTCCTCCTTCATAGTGTGTTATCATGTTTAGGTTCTGGGATGGCACCACCAGATACTTCCTTTGTTTCCTTACTTGTTTCCTATCTTCTCCTTTCCTTATATCAGATGTTTCTTATGGTAGGCTTCCGTATTATTCTTGTTAATTACTTATGATATATACTCCTTGCTTATATTTCCTTTATACTTGCTTTATCTTTGGTGTTAAGTCGGTCGATGCCTGATGATTTTCACTTATTAGTACTCATACTAGACTTCTGCACCCTGCATATCATAGTACAGGTTTTCTTTACTGATTTGGGTATCGCACGGAGAAGCTCTTGGATTTTAGAGACTTGAGTGAGCTCTTGGCGTTCAGATTTGCCTATCTCCCTTTGTTTTGTCTTGGACTAGTTTTTATTTTGTATTTAGAGCCAGTTGCACTATTATTGTATCTGTGTAAACCTTGTACATCCATATTAGATTTAGTAGATCAACTAGCGACGGATACCAGGTTTTGGGGGTTATCTTGTTGTATTGATCTCATTCTTCTTTTTTTCTTCTTCTTCTTCTTCTTCTTCTTCTTATTATTATTATTATTATTATTATTATTATTATTATTATTATTATTTACTTCCACTTATGATGGTCTATTGCCAATGGTTTCAGATTGTGGGGTTAGACTTACCTACTAATGGGTTGATAATAGGTGTCATCATGACTTGAGAAATTGAATTGTGACAGATTAGATCATGATAGAAGTGAAGTTTTTCCTAAACACCTCATAGCCTCCTATTCATAGATGTGGTGCACTACACTGATAAACAAAACTCTACTTGACTCTTCATGTTAGACTCTCTAAGATATTTTAAACCTTGTGCTCTGATACAACATTTGTCACAACTCAAGCTAGACCTTTGGTGTGATACGATAATTAGAATCCCGAAGGACCCTAATCTTTAAAGTCCTCTCGGTGATTAGTCATTATCCCAATAAAATTCATGGAAATATAGTCATTAACATCGTTAGGAAGCGCAATAATAGATATCAATCCTCATCATAAAATAATCATAAGAGTAGCTCATTCATCATCTTGATCATGAGTGTGTGATAAAAATTCATCACAACCATTATACTTTGCTTGAAGTATCATTGGAACATTATAGTTCATCATTGTCCATTACTTTCCATGAGCCATTCATAAGCCTAGATAATCATTCATAAAATATTCATTGGAATCCTTCATCATTCATAATCATAAATCCTTGAAAATATACTTTAAAATAGCATATAGCATGGGTAATTGAAAATCAACTAGAAATCATGCTATGTAATGTGAATTATGCATAATTTGATCAAATATCATAAGATAAATCATAAATAAGAGACCCAATGCAATTCCATAAAAACTAAGGCTTAGAAGAAAGATTCATAAAAGAGATTTGAAGAAAACCTTGGGACTCCACGGATGAAAGGATTCATGATATAATTCCCACATACCTTAGACTTTAGAAGCCCAAAATTGCAATGAATTGGAGACTTGACGTTGAATTATCCTAGAATTTTCTTGAGGAAGAACAAGACATACAGAGAAAGCTTTAGTGAGAGATATTTTTAATGAATTTAAGTATTACGGTGAGAGTAAGAGAGGTAAGAGGGCATAGGGTAGTTAAAAGGATTGAATAAACCCCCAAATTTTTTCCACATTTATTAATGAGTCAATAGGGAAAAGACCAAAATACCCCCACCTTAACTAAATTGGGAAACTACTTGGAAGATTCACCACGGCCCGTGAAGCTCACTACGGCTTGTGGTGGTGGTCGTGATCCTAAGGGTGAACCTTGACTTAGGGGAGGTCGCCACCACGGAGGGCACTATGGTCTATCACGGGCTCCATGGACCATGGACCTTATCATGGTCTGAAAGAGACTTCAGGTCCTGGGGGCCAACTCCATGGAAAAGACTAAGGTTCTTGGTGCTCACCACGAGCTCTGGTCCCTCTCATAAACCTCTCCCCTATTCCTCAAATTTCCAAGGCTCAATTATGGTGGCCTTCACTTCCTGTAGTGAAGTCACGCCTTGTGAACATGGCCCATTTTGGGCAGTGTAAGATCCCAAAAGTCGGAAAGTTAGAACCAAGAAGAAAAATCTCAAATTCTTAACTGACTCATGTTCACGAGTCACTCTACCACTCGTAGAGCTTTCTACGACTTGTAAGAGTAAGTCTTAGAGTGAGTCCCAAGGGTTCATATAGAACAAACCTTAGATGACACCCAATGACTCAATAGGATTAGCCATAAGAGTGTATACGACCCATAATACCCAATCGTAATAAAAGATCAGAGGCTCTCAAAGTTGCAGGTTTTGCGATCTGCAGGATGGACCAAGTCTATGACCTATGCATGAGTTGACGATTTGTAATAATGATTCATTACAAAACTTCAGATGCTCAATTTTAAGCCCATTCCTCAAACCTGCAAGATGATACATCTTGACGACTCATCTTTTATTCTATGACCCGTAAAAAGGGTCTCGTAGGTCCAAAAATCCAAAGTTTAATAAAGGGTAATTATGTCATTTTCTAGTTTAGTTAAATGAACCTAGACATAATTATGGCCAAGTTCAACCCTATATCTACCTAATTCTTTGAAATTCCCTCATTCCAAATTCATTCTTCTAAATTCCCTAAGGCAAGAACTCAAAATCGTTCAAGGATTCTTCTCAAAGCTTCAAGGTAGGGTTTCCGGATTTCTACAAGGTTTCTTCTTCAATTCTTAGTGAATTCCATCAAGGTATGTGGGGATTGATCGAAGTGTTCATTTCACCCATGGAGTCCCAATTTTCTCAAATTTTCATTCAATTTCAATTGATTATTGCCCCTAGTTTTGATGAATTTGTGTTGGGCTGATTTAATTCTATTTTTAGATATTATCAAGGATCATTATATGCATGTTTTCATATGAATTACATAATTTTAAGTTGAAACATGAATGCCCATGTATAAATATACTTTCAAGTTATGATTATGAAAGTTAAAGATGATTTTATAAGTTGATCATGAATTTAATGAATTTCAATAAAAGTTTCTATGATTTAAAGTTGAGATTATGATTTTATAATGAAAGTTGTGTTGATGATCAAATTTAAAATAAAAGAAGTTATTATGGTGTGATAAGTCCAATTCTCACACAATCATGTTAAAGATGGTGATAAGTACAATTCTTATTGAAGTTATGGATTCTTATGAATCACTAAAATAATGACCTATTCCTAATGTTTTATAAGATGGATTAATCGGCAGTTACTATCTTTCCCTATTATGTTATGATCATTTTTATATAAGTTTTCGTTGGGATATTAACTAAGCACCTAGAGGGCTTCTAGGTAGGGTTTGGTCTGTTAACGCAATTAGTTACCCAAGGGAATCCTAGTAGCAACTTAAAGTCTCAAACTACGTTGCCCGCATAGGATTGACTTCATGGACTAGCTAGTGGATCCACATATAGCACATTTGAGCTGAGATGAGTACCATGATGGAGTATCCCCCAATAAAGTAGCCTCCTCTTTTTGATGAGGGTTCCATCAAATTCCATATAATAGCTCGCATGGTCTTAAATATCGATTAAATATCTTATCCCACACAAGTTAAATATCAAGTTTTGAGTTCATGATGAAGTTTTATGATATGCATTGACCATGAGTTTTATATGTTTTCAAATGTTTAAAGCCTTACTCATGTACATTATGATTGGTCATGCATCTTATGGAATATTGATTACATTTCTTTATTTGTTCATGCATACCTCACATACTTAGTACATTTAAACATACTAACACATTTGTTACCTACATTGTCTCATAATGTAGGGACGAATGACACTTACAACCATCCTATTTGTGACTAGAGTTGACCTAGATTCTCAAGGAGTTAGTGAGTCCACATTCTATCGAGGACATGATTTGTATTTTTTTTTTTACTTGAATTTCCTCTATTGTTAGAGTGATCTAGGAGCTTATCCTAAGACCCCATCAAAGAGTAGACTAGAAGAGTGTTTAGATGGCTTTATAATATAGTTTGGATTGGACGCCTATTGAGTTGATTTCCCTTAGTCCCTTCCTTATGGAGTTCTTACTTCTGCTTATATCTTATTATCATGTTCTTTACATTAGAAGTGCAATGAATGCTAAGATGACTTATTGGGGTCCCTCATATTCTGATTGTTGTGTCACGGCTTAGGCCTAGTTTGGGTTGTTACAAACTTGGTATTAGAGCAAAAGGTTTAGAAGAGTCCTAAGAAGTCTATCATGTTGTGTTAAGTAGAGTCTTGTTCATTTATGTGAAGCAAACAACATCCATGAATTATAGGCTACAAAACCTCTTAGGAAAAGTCTCACTTCCTTCATGATCTATGTCATGTCATAAAGTGGCTAAGTCTTTCCCTCTAACATTTGTTCTTTGTGATTTTCTGAATATGCGTCCATGAAGATACCCCGCTAGAAGGAATATGGTTGAAGAGGAGCCACAAGCTCCGAATGATCTTTATGAATGATCAAGTCTCCAATGCTGAGTTTTGAGTGTCCTTTCAAGTACTTACTCAAGCCATTATGGCTCAAGTTAACCGTGTAGTAGTTGCTCCCATGAACCCAAACGTTGGTATAGTGGCCACTAGAGTTTGTGATTTTATGAGAATGAATCCTCCAGAATTTTGGGGTTCTAAAGTTGATGATGATCCAAAAGAGTTTATTAGTAGCATCCATAAGATTGTTGAGATCATGGGGATTAGCCCAGTTGAGAGGGCAGAGTTAGCCACTTACCAATTGAAGGGTTTTGCTCGTGTTTAGTATGACTATTGGTAGAGTGAGAGGCCTAGAGAGGAGGGTCTCGTAACTTAGGATTAATTCAAATGGGAGTTTATTGATTGCTTTTTCTCCTTAGAGTTGAGGGAGGCCAAAGTACAAAAGTTCATCAACCTTAAGACAAGTGGTATGAGTGTGAGGGAGTATTCCCATAAATTTACTCAATTCTCAAAATATGCTCCATTCATGGTTGCCGACTCACTCGTATGTGCAAGTTCATATCGAGCGTATCAAATATGGTCTCAAAGAAGTGAAAAATGGCTAAGTTGATTTAGGAGAGGGACATATTTAGACTCATGAAATATGCAGAGCAAATAGAGTGTAAGAAGCTAAAGTAGAAGAATAGGGAGTCAAAGAGGCCAAGGGCTGATGATGGTGATTTCTCTCACGGTAAGTCCGGAGGTGGTGGACATCCTTGTTTTTTCTAAAAGTACTTCGGCTAAGGGTCTTAAAATGCCACTACTCCAAGGTTCGACAAAAATAAGGTGCCCAACCCTAAGCCTCAAGGAGGTGCTTCTATTGGCCAAGTTACTCCCACATGCAAGAAATGTGTTAAAAAACACAAGGGTGAATGTCTATTCGGTTTGAATGTGTGCTACCGATGTGGTAAGCCAGTTCATCATGCTAAGGAATGCATGGTCAAATATGGTCGTCCTTGAGGCCAAGTTTCTCATGGAGGCCAAGTTGCTCAAAGTGCTCAAGTGCAACAAAAGGGTGGTCAATGCAACAATATGTTTTATGCTCTCCATGGTAGGCAAGAGGTGGAGGAGACTCCCAATGTTGTTAGTGGTATGTTACGGGTATTTCACTATAATGTTTATGCTTTGCTTGATCCGGGTGCAAACTTGTCATTTATTTCCCTTGTGGCCATGAGATTTGATGTTAGCACCAAAACATTATTAGAGTCTTTCTCTATTTATACTCCCATAGGTGAGTCGATTATGGCTAAAAGAGTCTATAGAAGTTGTTCGTTCACGTTCCTTCATAAAGTTACCCTATATGACTTAGTCGAGCTTGAGATGATCAATTTTGATGTTATCCTTGGTATGAATTGGCTATATGTATGTTATGCTTCTATTGATTATAGAACCCAAGTGGTTAAGTTCCAATTCCTAAATGAGCCAGTCCTAAAATGGAAGAATGATTTCCAAGGGTTGTATTTACCATCTTGGTTAGGGATGAAATTTCTGAAGACTTTATTCTAGAGTCAGTCCCCATTGTTAATGCGTTTTCGGATGTGTTTCCTGATGATCTACCCAGTGTCCCTCCTGAAAGGGAGATTGATTTTGGTATAGACCTTCTTCTGAATACTCAACCCACTTCTATTACTCCTTACCGGATGGCTCCGGTGGAGTTGAAGAACTAATTCAAAGACTTGTTAGACAAAGGTTTCATTAGACCAAGTATATCCCCATGGGGTTCTCCAGTCTTATTTGTTAGAAAGAAAAATGATTCAATATGTATGTGCATTGACTACTGCCAATTGAACAAAGTAACCATCAAGAATAAATACTCAATTCCAAGGATAGATGACTTGCTTGGCCAATTACAAGGAGTGAATTACTTTTCTAAGATTTACTTCGTTTCAATTATCACCAATTGAGGGCGAGGGAGTGTGACATTCCTAAAATGGCATTACGAACAAGGTATGGACATTATTAGTTCCTAGTTATGTCATTACATTTGACCAAAACCCCCGTGGCATTCATGGATTTGATGAATAAGGTGTTCAAATAATATTTAGACATGTTTGTAATTGTGTGTATTGATGATATATTGGTTTACTCTCGAAATGAGGAAGATCATGCTAATCACTTGAGGATTGTATTGCAAACTCAAAGAGACAAGCAGCTATTTTCCAAGTTCAACAAGTGTGAGTTTTGGTTGAGGGAGATGGTTTTTCTTGGTCATATTGTGTTTGATGAAGGGATTATTGTTGATCTTAAGAAAACCGAGATGGTTAAGAATTAGCCTAGACCATTATCTCTTTTGAATATTAGAATTTTTGATTCACTGAGTGACTTTTTCTTACTGCTGCGCTGGAGTCCGATGATTGAGTCAAGGCTTGGTTCCTCCCTCATTGTCCCCTTAGTCATAGGTGATCATTCTATTTTGATTTAAATGTTGACTTTCATATCTTTCACCTAATACCGCTTAGCAAAATCGATGAACGTTGAAAACATTCAAGCAGATAGTATGTAATACTCTTATTAAAATGAGAGTGAGAAGATATTCCAATGGGCAGCCTTTCGAGAAAAAAGAGTTCTTCCTATTTGACCCAAAATTGATTGATCTAACCATGAGTAGGTTTAAGAGAGCTCTTGGGACTAGCCGGGTACTATAGGATATTTGTGAAAGGATTTTCAGTGATCTCGTCACCTTTAACCAAGTTTACTCAAAAGAAGGTAAAGCTTCAACGGTCGGAAGCTTTCGAGAAGAGTTTTCAAGAGTTAAAGAATTATCTCACTACCACTCTTATTTTAACTATACCAGAAGGGCCCAATTGTTTTTTTGTGTATTATGATACTTCAAGGGTTGGTTTTATTGTGTTTTGATGCAACATGGTAAGGTGATATCCTATGCTTCTAGGCATTTTAAGGTACATGAAAGAAACTATCCAACTCATGACTTGGAGCTAGCGGCTGTTGTGTTTGCTTTGAAGATTTGGAGACAGTATCTTCATGGTGTCCATGTAGATATATTTACCGACTATAAGAGTTTACAATATGTGTTTAAGCAAGAAGACTTGAACCTTCGACAAAGGAAATGGCTTGAATGTTGAAGGACTGTGACATGAGTGTGTTGTATCATCCGTGCAAAGCAAATGTAGTTGCCGATACCCATAGTCAACTATCTATGGATAGTGTTGTACATGTTGAAGAGGATAAGAAAGAATTGGTCAAAGATGTTCATAGATTGACACATTTAGGGGTATGTTTGGTTGATTCTAGTGATGGAGGTGTTCTTGTTCATAATGGTTCGGAATTGACTCTTGTAGTGGATGTTAAGGCTAAGCAAGACCATGATCTGATGTTAGTTGAATTAAAGAAGTCGGTTGCCAATGAAGCCATTGAGGCTTTCTCTCGAGGGGGAGATAGTGTGCTTCGTTATCAAGGCCGATTGTGTGTACCAAATGTTGATGGGTTAAAAAGTTGTTATTGAATGAGGCTTATAGTTCGTAATATTCAATTCATCCAGGTTCCACCAAGATGTACCGTGTCTTGAGGGAGGTGTATTGTCAGAATAGTATGAAGAAGGACATACCGAAATTTGTGGCTAAGTGTCCAAAATTTCAACAAGTTGAAGTTGAGCATCAAAGACCAGGAGGTTTAGCCCAAGACATTGAAATTCCTACTTGGAAGTGGGAAGATGTGAACATGGATTTTGTAACGGGTTTGCCTCATACTAAGAAGCTACATGATTCCATTTGGGTTTTTGTAGATCAGATGACCAAGTAGGCTTATTTTCTACCAGTTAAGACTTCCTATGGTGTCGAAGATTATTTTAAGTTGCATGTTTATGAGTTGGTTAGACTTCAAAGTGTACCCTTTTCCATCATATCGGATTGAGGAACACAATTCACTTTATACTTTTGGAAGTTATTCCAAAAGGGTCTCGGTACAAATATAAAGTTAAGTACCGGTTTCCATCATCAATCCGACGGTCAAGTGGAAAAAATGATACAAACTTTAGAGGATATGTTGAGAGCATGTGATATTGACTTTAAAGGAAGTTGGGATGAACATTTACCATTAATTGAGTTTGCCTATAATAATATTGAAAGAATATTTTTATGAATTTGAGTGTAGGGTGAGAATAAGAGAGTTAGGAGGGCATAGGGTAGTTAATAGGATTTAATTAACCCCCCAAAATTTTCCACATTCATTAATGAGTCAACAGGGAAAAGACCAAAACACCCCCAACTTAACTAAATTGGGCACCTACATGGAAGGTCTACCACGACCCGTAAAGCTCACTACGGCTTGTAGTGGTCATCGTGATCCAGAGGGTGAACTTTGACATATGAGATGATACCACCACGCATGGCACCATGGTCTGTCAAGGGTTCCACGGACAGTGGACCCTATCATGGTCTCAAAGAGAATTGAGGTCCTAGGGTCAATTCCACGAGCTGTGGTCTGGTCCCCGTTATGAACCTCTCCCCTTCAAATTTCCAAGGCTCCATCAGGGTGCCCTTCACCGCCCATAGTGAAGTTCACACCTTATTAACATGGCTCGTGATGGGCAGTGTAAGATCCTAGAAGTCAAAATGTTAGAACAAAGGAGAAAAGTCTCAAAATTTTGAACTCACTCATGTTCACGAGTCACTCACCACTCATAGAGCCTTTTACGACTCGTAAGAGTGAGTCATAGAATGACTACCAAGGGTTCATCCAAAAAAAACCTTAGATGACACCCTTAGACTCAATAAGATGAGCTGTTGGAGTGTCTACGACCCGTAATACCCAGTCGTAACCAAAGATCAAAGGCTCTAAAAGTTGCAAATTTTGGGACAGGCAGGTCGGACCAAGTCTATCACGACCCAACCCTGTAGGTCGTGATGGGTGTCTAAGCTGAACACTAGCGTATACCCCTATTAGCTGTAAGTAAACCTGTTGTATGTTCATATATTGGCATAACCTATCTCCTGAGGGGGGTCACAACTTATCAATAGGCAATATAATACATAAGCCGATGGGGCTATCATAGCATGTGGGGTCGTCCCATTATAAACACACACACGAGCCGACAAGGTTTCCACGACAAAGGGAACATCCCAAAACATAAGTCATATAGACACAACTAAACACACATATATACAAAACCAACACACATGTCTACAGACCTCTAAGAGTATTAGCGATAACATATGGCGGGATAGGGCCCCGCCGTACCCCTAAATAAATAAATATATACATCAAAGGATCACTACCAAAATCTAGGCTCCGATACAATGCAGCTCTTCCCAAACTCGCTAAGTGGAATTCTAAGCTGGCGGATCCCCAAAATACGTGTCTATACTTGCGGGCATAAAAAACAGCCCCCCCAAAAGAGGGGGGTCAGTACGATATTTGTACTGAATATGTAAAGCATAAAATGCCACAAGGAGATTACAGCTGATATAGGGATGCAGGGGACAAGTATAACAATTAATAAATCACTATACCTGTGTCTTATAAACTAGAGTCATGTGTATCATCATCATATACCATACCCGGCCCGTTGTGGGACTCGGTGTTACAAATATGTCATCATGTCATACCGTACCTGGTCCTTTAGTGAGGGGCTCGATCAAGAGAGTAGTGTACATTTATACCGTACCCGGCCTATTATGGGACTCGGTCTTATAACCATGTCATCATATCATCATATATCGTATCCATCCCTCTAGCAAGGGACTCGGTGAATAATCATATCTTCATATCATCATATACATAATCATACCCGGCCCATGACTTGGTAAATATCTAGTGAAGCTGTGTACAATTAACATACCTAGCCCATTATGGGACTCGGTGGAAGATGTATTCATAGCATGCACGAGCAGAGTAGTGAGCAACCATATGCAAGTTAAATCATCATCTGAGACTTCATGAAATAGTCAAATGAACCATCACTTGAAGATCAGGGTAGTAATTTTCTTATGTACCCTCTAAAGGTCTTTAGGGATCATATCAAGTGGAGCCTCAGGCATCATAGACGTGGATCAAGATAACGCTACACATCTTATGCAATCAAAGATATTTATCATCATAGAGACCTTAGGAATAGGATCTTACGCATCCAATTATTACTCAACATATAGAAGGCTCAAGGGTAGTAGTATAGCTACTTTAAGACTTATAACATTCAGAAGTGAATACGAGTCATGAGTTATACTCAGAACTTATGAATGGAATTACCTTCCAACCCATATTATATATCACTTAGATCTAAGACATGCCAAAAGTAAAGTGGGACAGCTTTACATATTTACTACTTTCCTTCGTATAGAAGACTTGAGAGGCAATAACTTAATTATTATAAGAGTTCTAACATCAAGAAGTGGATAAGAGGCATGAATCATACTCGGATCTTTAGGAATGGAATTATCCGCATATTTCATATACAAACCACTTATGGCTAAGACATGCCAAGAGAAAGGAAAGATAGCTTTACATACCTCTTATGGATTAATCATAACCACGCTTGCTTCGTCACCTTCTAAACCTATTTAACACTAAAGTAATGATACTATTAATAACCCTCGACTTCCCAGCTTCCATATCTACAATCAATTATCCACATGAATCATTTACTTATTCACTTTTCTCAACTAGTCTATTAGTTAGTTAAGAAGTTAACGGAAATTGGGCAGCATCTCCCCTATAACTTGCCCTATTCGAACTTCCAATTACACCTCCGATTGGTACATCTATATCAACAACAACAACCAGCAGCCATGCACAATTAAACAACTTCAATATTACGCAATACAAGCTCCAAACCGCTCGCATAAAACCACAATACCAAAATAGGGTTTTTAATCTTTATTTTATAAAATCTTAACCACACGGAATGGGACATGATCTGGCTGCAACCAGCAACACCCATACCTATTTTTAATCACGTTTCCAGCCCTTTAACACCACAAACTACCTTTAAATACAAGACCATAATAATAACAACACTACTCAACTTTAATTCAACTAGAACGACTTCAATTCCGTTTGTTTACAAAACCTTTCCATTATAATATCATTAACTCCAATTTAAAAGGGAGAAATCCTACCTTAGATACTTGGCTCCGCAACTTCGATTGAAAGTTGGTAGACTTCCCGTTGGACTTTCTTGCTGTCCCAATAATTAACTTACGTTGTTAAATACCTTCATTTGATCGAAGAACATCTTAGATAATTAATTTATGGAAAAAAATTGGAGGGCTTACCTTGAACCTAGCTGCTGTTGTATCTACTCTCTCTTGTTCTCCAAGATTTTTCTCCAAATTTCTAAGTCTAAAGATGAAGCAAAATGAGAGATTAGTCATCCTTATATGTATATATATACTCCCTTAGAATGTGACACATGTTAGCCCCTAAAGGTGACACGTGTCCAGCCCTTATTGGGGTACTACATCCATGCATCCACTTCTTGGCTGCCACGTGGTGGGGTGGGGTCCACCCAAGAAGGTGCGTCACCTACTTGATCCAAGTAGGTATATCACCTGCTTCCACATGTCCTCTTCTCCTGCTGCCATGTGTCCTCTTCTCCTGCTGCCACGTCTTGGTGGGGCCACTTTCTAAGTAGGTGCATCACCTACTTACTCCTTTTCGTAGGTTCATAATCTTATCTTAGTTTAAGAACCTATATAATCCTTGCTACGTAAGCTCATTATGTACTCAAGTGGCTTAAGTATGTAAGACATCCAAGTCGGTAGCTTACGCAAGTAGGTCGATTAACACGACTCACTACTTGACCTCCAACTCCTTTCCAATCCTATTTCCAACCATCGCTACTCACATAGAACTTCATAGATAACATGGATCACATGGCAATCTTTTAGAGAAAAAAAATATGTTCCAATGTATAAAAGTGTGGGGTATAACAATGTCTACGACCTGTAGACAAGTTGATGAGTCATGATAATGACTCGTTGCAAAACTTTAGAGGCTCTATTTTAAGCCCATTCCTCAGACCTGAAAGATGAGTCATCGTGATGACTCATCATTTATTCTACAACCCATATAAGGGGTGTCACGACCCAAAATAGGCCATGAGTGGCACCCACACTTAACCTCCTAGGTGGGAGATCCAACGATACAACCCTAACTTATATTAGCTGTTCAACTTATAAAATATGATAACAATGTGAGAGTCCAACTTACGAAAGTAAGAAACAATATTCCACTAAGGTCTATTACATATCATTCCCAAAACTTAAAAGTCATCATATCAAGGACATCATGTCATAACTAAGAGAATCCAACACGAACTAAGAGGATAGCTCACCTTGGAATTTGATATATCGTAGACTGGATAAAGCTGAGGGGGAGTCAAAGTCGATGGTACACTCTCTGCACTCCATAAAATAAAGCAAAGAAAAATACAGGTAGGAGTTAAAATGGGGCAACATGTATTGAGTAGGTATCATCGGCCGACTCAAAATAGAAATCAATATGCATAAAGTAGAAAATCAACTATAACACTTAACAGGTGGCAAACAATAAGATCAAGACCAAGTGACAACACAATGAAACAATTACGTAATTAGTCAAAAATATCCAAAGTATACATAAAGACTCAGGCCTCCACACCACGCTCTTTTGGGAAATGAGTTATTTGAGATTGGGTAGCATTAAGTCATTTTAATCTATTTTCCTTTAATATTGTCGTGCCGGAATGTGATACCCAATCTAATAATATCGTATCCACTCATGACACCTAATCCAAATATACCATGTCAGAACGTGACACACGATCCAATAATATCATGTCAGAATATGACACCCAATGTAAATATACTCTGTCAGAACGTGACACCCGATCCAAATATAATTAATATTTCATTCTTTCTTATCACTTTTCACTTTATTAAATTTTTTTCATCAAACCTTCTTTATTTAAGGCATCACATATGATAGGGCAAGTTCAAGATTATGGATTTCAAGGTCTTGGGATTGCAGACCAATCACAATAATATATCAACCATTCAAACTACAAAAATTAAATACATAGTAAAATTCACACATTACTCAAATACTATCAATCGCTATTAAGAGTCTATCTATGATATAGAATAAACCATAACCTACCTTAACCGAAGAACCGAAGTCAAGCAAGCTAATCCACCAATGTCTTTCCTTTATTTAATTCCTCAGACCATTTTCAATCTATCGAATATATAATATTCATAAGTAAACGAGCCCGTAGACACCCATATTACTATCATCAATTCCCAAATCTCAAGCCTAGGATTAAATATTAATTCTTCCATATAATATACTTTTGATGGTATTCATATGATGAAATACATATAATATTTAATTACATATCTCAATAGATAAAACTTAATTTATATAATGATAACAAAATAATAATAATAATTAAAATCGAAGCCAACTGATTATGGAATCAGTGGCGGCATAAAATCAAATTTGCAGAACATTAGCACTATACCCATGGTTCATTCTAACCTCAAATATCCCCAATAATTGTCTCATCAATATGATATCATTAACTCTCAATCATTTTGTCCTCCATTGTGCCATAATTATCCACTAAATTATTCCCTAATTCTTTAAGAAATAATATTCCAACCAAATGGAATCAATTTTCCCCCTACTATTCCATTCTCCCAGCCACAAATCAACTATCAGTTATACACCTATACAACCATAGAAACTTAGATATATATATATATATATATATATAATTTGTTTTTATCTCAATACTCTCTCGATGATGCCAAACTTAGTTCTCCACAATTCCTCTTCCACATTTGTACACAGATGAGTTTTTTTCTTCTACCCTTCTCATTTTTTTTCTAAAATAGTGATGCACTAAAAGTGATAAACCCTTTTAATTTATTTTAATAAATATAAAACAAAATGTAAAGAGTGTTAATAAATTATCAATTTAGCTCACCAATCAAATTAGTTATCTAAAGTTACCCCTCAACTAAATAACCATAATTATCGAATAGTTCAAAATACCCATTAAAATTTACGGGATGTATTTTTTATGAAATAAAAAGTTTTAGTACTCAAAACGACCTAATGGGTCATTACAATAGATATCAATTTACCCACCCTTCGTCCCTGAATGGTGAAAAGAAGAGCGAGGTAGAAAAGGGTACTTAACATGACGAACAAATGTGGATATCTTCCACACATATTCGCCTCAGTCTCCCAAGTGGACTCCTTAACCAGACGATTCTTCCATTAGACCTTCATAGATGTAATCTCCCTTGACCTCAACTTACGAACTTCTTTGTCTAGAATAGCTACAGGCTCCTCTTCAAAGGAATTTTTTTTTTCCAAGTAAAATCGAATCCAGACAAATAATATAGTTTCTATCACCCTAATATTTCTTTAGCATAGACACATGAAAAACTAGATGCACTCCAGACAAACATAGAGATAAAGCCAATTCATAGGCCATCTCTCCAACATGCTTAAGAACTTTAAACGACCTAATATACCTCGGATTGAGCTTACCTTCCTTACCAAATCTCACCACACCCTTCATGAGTGAAACGTTCAATAACACTTGCTCTTCCTCCATTAACTCTATGTCCCTGACTTTTCAGTCTACATACTCCTTCTGGCTGCCCTGAGCTGCTAGAAGTTTCTCCTGAATAAATTTCACCTTCTCTAACGAATCCCTCAAACATCAGTCCCCCAAGGTCTCTCCTCAAATACATCAAACCAACCAATGGGGGCCTACATCTCTTCTCTTACAATGCCTCAAATAGAGCCATATTACTACTCAATTGATAGCTATTATTGTAGAAAACTTTGCCAAGGATAAGAATTGATCCTAATGACCACCAAAATCTATCATGCATGCACGAAGCATATCCTCTAGCACTTGAATTGTCTTCTCAGGCTTTCCATTAGTCTGAGAATGCAATATGGTACTAAGATCCAATCTAGTACCTTACTCCGTCTTCAAGGTCCTCTAAAAGTTAGAATTAAATAGCGTACCTCTATCATATATGATGGAAATCAAAACTCTATGAAATCAAACAATCTCACGAATATAGGCCTTGGCTAACTTTTCTGCATTATAAGTTACCTTAACTGGAATGAAGTGTGCGACTTAGTTAACATGTCAACAATAATCCATATCAAATCAAACTTACTAGTGCCTTTGGAAGGCCAACCACAAAATCCATTGTAATTCTTTTCCACTTCCATTCAGGAATGGACATTCTCTGAAGTATCCTTCCGGGCCTCTAGTGCTCATATTTTATCTGCTAACAATTCGAATATCGAGCAATAAAACTAACAATGTCAAGGTTCATTCTACTCCACCAATAATATTATTTCAGATCACGATACATCTTGGTTACACCAGGATGTATAGAGTACCTCGAATTGTGAGCCTCTATAAGAATAATCTTAATCAAATCATCATATACCTTATGCCAAAATATAGAGATAGTCTTGGTCACCCTAATAATTTTGTATACTATGAGCATAGAACCTCTATTTACCATCAAGTATCTATGTAATGCATTACAACAGTCTATGTAGTCCCAATAACAGAGTAGTTTCAATCCCTTTAAAATTCTCAATAACCATGTAGAACTGTAGGTCCATACCATAGCGCTCCCATAAGTCATCTACCATAATTCAAATAATCCAAACCAACATAAAAACGTAGCATCTTTCACACATCACTGCTTGTAACTCAAATCAAAACAAACTTTGTAAAAGTTGTTGATAAACCCCTAGTAAGTTTGTGCCAAACTAGTTCGCATTGCATGGTCATATGTGAACTCAAAGGCAAAAATCCATACCACCTTCAACTCCGATTCAAAGGTCTATACTAGATGTATTATTCCTTTACTTCCTTAGATTTTTTCCATGATGAAAATTTCAAATACCTTGAACTCCTTAATACACCAGACTCTTGTTCATTTCACTAACTTGTTTACCAATCTTATTCTTTGATCAACAACCCATGATATTTTACCTCATACTCTAAACCAAAATTTGTAGTGAAACCTCCCTCAGATCCTTTAACAATCAAAAGTAACCAAATTTATGATTCAAGCCATGTACAATTCCTTCAAAATGCTCAATATCTAATGTGATCGATCATTTCTTACCTTATAAATCCATACCTTGATAAAATATACTACTACGAACGTAGACTCATAATGAAAAACTTGAATTTTGATTCCAATGTATCACCTAATTCCCTTATCTATCAACGTTAGCTCATACCTTGAAAATCTTTATTAATTCACGTATTTTAGCTTATCATTGATCGTATATCCATCGAACATACTATATCATTTATTAAAAATACAACTGTATTAGTTACCAAACTCAAAATCATAAAAGAACTTATTACCATACTCGAGCCAAACGCCTTTAGACTTCTTTCTCAAATCTTATCCAACAGTTTTTAATCCATATGAAAGACACGCAACATGTACATTATCACCATAATCAGAGCAAAATAGATGGCATCATGTGTCTCTGAATCCAATTCCCCACTCTCTCTAAAGATACATCTTTGGCTTTGCAATTAGGATAACTATCCATGTTCTTGCTTCCTTCCGAAGGTTAAACTACATCCCGCTAATTCTTTTCGTTTATGACTCTAGATCCTTTCAATTTTACTCGAGTGGTGTTTCAACCCATCCTATAAATTTCCATACGACCACACTACTCACTAAATAGTAGTAGACCACAACCTTAGATAATCACAAGTTTTTATTACCATACCGAATCTATTTAACCAAAAATTCTTATTATATAGTTGCATCATAATCACAATTTATCACGAAGTCTTATTACGATCATACTAAGTATCCTTTATCACAACTACAAGTCAACCTTTTCATCAAAATGATACCTCAAACCTAGCTATACCAACCAAATCCAAAGAACCAACTCAAGTTTATACGCACTTTCTTACTAAAATCTTTAATTGCCTTTATCCAAGTTTACTCATTGAGAGTTTTATTACCCAAAATCTTGTCATTTCTATATCGATCCACTACCTTTGAGCTTATGATGAAATCACCGATCCTTATTTAGAATCTTTAGGATACAATCGATAACCTAAACGTATTTATTATATCAAAGATCTACCACTAAAATCTTCCTTATAACAAATGCTTAATCCAAGAGTCAATAGTAACAAACTAGTTAGTTTCTCAATTGTGAATGCAACATCGAATCTCATTAGTATTTAGTATTCACACTTGACAATCGACGTGTCCATTTCCATATACCACTAGTACCACACCATGAAAATTTGTTAGACCACCACTAAAACACATTAAACCTATTGGGAATATCATACCCAAATGGCCCGAACATTTCTACCGATTGAATAATTGTAAACAATTACCAAATCCAATATATTTCATCTTTAGCCCAAACGATATGTATTCTTGCGTAGAAAAAGTAACACAATCCATAACTCTAACCAAGTAAGTAGCAACATTATTGTACTAGTCGTATTATGACCATCTTTGATATTCGCTCAATTTATGAAACTGCAGTAGAGTTCTGACCTCAATCCTTTCATAAGTTAGCGAAATTCGCTCTTCTGGACTAAAGCAAAGCTGAGTAGCATATTTGGATAAGGCACGAAACCTAGCCTCATAGGCTGCAACAAACATTTTCCTTTGCTCTATATTCAGAAACTCATCTCCCCTCTTGTTCCTTAAGGTCTGGGGGATATACTTCTCTATGAAGAAGTCAGAAGACGCAGTTCAAGTCATACAAAACCTCTAACAACACTATCAAAAAATTTAAATTAGTAGCTATGATTGTAAATAACCCTTAAGAGCTACAAAACTCAACTCAATAGCCCCCATATTCAATCACACATAGCTGAGAAGTGACCCTGATGACTAGATGAATCTTAAGACTATCGAACAACTGTAAGTATTCATGGTAGCTCTTCTATATATTCTCATAAGCAAAGTGGTGCATGTAGAAACATTGGTATACTTCAACTATCCCAAATATCACCAAATGTGCCATAACTCAAATGACCAAGGATATCACCCTACCAAGATGATAATCACAGGATCGGTACACCTAGTCCACCACTAAGGAATCGCCTATAGATATGGAAATGCATGTGGGCATATGTAGCAAATCATACTCTAAGTAATATTCGAGATAAAGTAGGTGGTCACATAAGAATGTATGGAACCAAGGTCGAATAACATAAGATACTCGTTTCATAATGCCCATATCAAACATTTCCATTCATCTGACTCTATCTCTTTGATTTTTAGCTACTCAATTGACCATTTTAGTCTCCATTATAATTGTACACATACTCAATTTATCAAATCTCATATGCTTAATATAATACTCTATTTTAGTACTAGTTCTAATGAATGGCTCAAGAGTTGTTGTGGCTCTAGTTCTGATCATTTGTGAAAATAGAGTCATGAAGGCCAGATACCAATTTATATCACCTAGATACCAATTGGATTTAAGTAATAGCATGAAAGAAATAAGGAATGAAGGTTTCCAAAGTCCCATAGCCTCTCAGAAACAAATAAAGGCGTCCTCGTACCGTTTTATAAAACTCTACTAGACGTATCCTTGTATGATTAGATCACCGAACCTAATGCTCTAATAACAAGTTTGTCACGGCCAAAAATGAGTCATTAGTGGCACCCACACTTAACCTCCTAGGTGGAAGAACTAACGATACAATCCCAACTTATATTAGCTGTTCAACTTATAAAATACGATAATAATGCGGAAGCCCAACTTACGGAAGTAAGAAACAATAATCCACTAGGGTCTATTACATACATTCCCAAAATATAAAAGTCATCATATCAAGGACATCTAATCTCAGAATATCAAGTCTAAGAGTATCAAATACATAAATAGATAAATAAATTAGTTTGTGTCCAAAAATTAAGAAAATCATGTCATGAGTAGGTATCACCTACCGACTCGAAATAGAAATCAATATACATAAAGTAAGCAGAAAATTAACTATAACACTTAACAGGTGAAAAACAACAAGATCAAGTGACAATACAATGAAACAGCTACGTAATCAGTCAACAATATCCAAAGTATACATGAGGACTCAGGCCTCCAATCCATGCTCGTTTGGAAAATGAGTTATTTGAGATTGGATAGCATTAAGTCATTTTAATTATTTTTACTTTAATATTACCATGTCAAAATATCACACCCGATCCAATAATATCATATTGGCTCATGGCACCCGATCCAAATATACTATGTCGAAACTTTTTGACACCCGCTCCAATAATATCGTGTTGAAATGTGACACGCAATCCAAATATATCGTATCGAAATATGACATCCGATCTAATAATATTATATCGGAATGTGACACCCGATGTAAATAAATCATGTCAAAATGTGATACCCTATCTAAATATAATTAATTTATCATTCTTTTCTTATTACTTTTCACTTTATTAACAATATTTCATCAAGCCTTCTTTATTTGATGCATCACTTTTGATAGGGAAAATTTAAGATTATGAATTTCATGGTCTTGGAATTGCATACCAATCACAACAACATATCAATCATTCAAACTACAATAATTAAATGCATAGTAAAATTCACATTACTCAAAGACTATGAATCACTATTAAGAGTCTATCTATGATGTATAATAAATAATAATCTACCTCAACTGAAGAATCGAAGTGAAGCACGCTAATCCACCAATGTCTTTCTTTTATTTGATGCCTCAGACCATTTTTAATCTATCAAATATATCATATTCATAAGTAAACGAGCTTGTAGACACTCGTATTACTACCATCAATTTCCTAATCTCAAGCCTAGGGTTAAATATTAATTCTTCCAAATAACATATTTTTGATGATATTCATATAATGTATTATACCTAATATTTAATTACATATCTCAATATATAAAACTTAATTTATAATAAGATAACAAAATAATAATAATAATAATTAAAATTGAAGCCAACTAATTATGGAACCAGTGGTGGCATGAAATCGAATTTGCAAAACCTTAGCACTATACCCATGGTTCATTCTAACCTAAAATATCCCCAATAATTGGATCATCCATATGCTATCATTAACTCTCAATCATATTGTCCTCCACTGTGCCATAATTATCCCCTAAATTATCCCCTAATTCTTTAAGAAAATACTATTCCAACCAAAGTAAATCAATTTTCCCCCTACTATTCCATTCTCCCAGCCACAAATCAACTATCAAATATACACCTATACAATGATAGAAGCTTATATATATATATATATATGTATATAATTTCTCTTTACCTGAATACTCTCTCGTTGATGCCAAACTTAGTTCTCCACAATTCCTCTTCCACGTTTGTACGCAGGTGAGGTTTTATCTTCTACCCTTCTCATTTTTTTTATAAAATAGTGATATACTAAAAGTCACACCACTATTAATTTATTTTAATAAATATAAAACAAAAGGTAAAGGGTGTTAATAAATTATCAATTTAGCTCACCAATCAAATTAGTTATCTAAAGTTACCTCTCAACTAAATAACCATAATTATCTAATAGTTTAAAATACCCATTAAAATTTATGGGATGAGTTTTTTATGAAATAAAAAGCTCTAGTACGTAAAACGACCTAATGGGTCATTACAAGGGGTCTCGTAGGTCCAAAAATCATAAGTTTAATGAGGGGTAATTATGACATTTTTTAAGTTCTGTTCAAAGAACCTGGACACAATTATGGCCAAGTTCAACCTTATATCTGCCCAATTGTTTGAAATTCCCTCATTTCAAATTCATTCTTCTAAATTTCCTAATGCAAGAACTCAAAATCTCTAAAGGATTCTTCTCAAAGCTTCAAGCTAGGGTTTTCAGATTTCTACAAGGTTTCTTCTTCAATTATTAGTGAATTCCATCAAGGTATGTGAGGATTGATCCAAGAGTTCCTTTCACCCATGGAGTCCCAATGTTTTCTCAAGTTTTCATTCAATTTCAATTGATTATGAAACCTAGTTTTGATGAATTTGCATTGGGCTAATTTAATTTCGTTTATAGATGTTATCAAGGATCATTATATGCATGTTTTTATATGAATTGCATAATTTTAAGTTGAAACGTGAATGCCCATGCATAAAACTACTTTCAAGTTACGATTATAAAAGTTAAAAATAATTTTATGAGTTGATCATGAGTTTAATGATTTTCATTGAGATTTTTATGATTTAAAGTTGATATGATGATTTTATGAAGAAAGTTGTGATGATGATCAAAGTTAAGATCAAAGAAGTTATTATAGTGTGATAAGTCCAATCCTCACACAATCATGTTAAATATGGTGATAAGTTCAATTTCCACCGAAGTTATGAATTCTTATGAATCACTAAGTTCATGAGCTATTCCTAAAGTTTTATAAGTGGTTTGATAGACAGTTACTATCTTTCCCTATTATGTTATGATCATGTATTTATGAGTTTCTATTAGGATATTGACTAAGCACCGAGGGCTTCCAGGTGGGGTTTAGTCCGGTAACATAGTTAGTTACCCAAGGAAATTCTAGTAGCAACCTAGATTTCCAAACTACGTTACCCACATAGGATTGCCTTCATGGACTAGCTAGTATATCTACATATAGTACGATTGGGTTGAGTTGAGATGAGTACCATCATGGAGTATACCCTGGCAAGGTAGCCTTCCCTTTCTCGATGTGGATTCCATCGGATTCCATGTAACAGTTCGCATGGTCTTAAAGTTGGTTAAATGTCTTATCCCATACAAGTTAAAGGTCAAATTTTGAGTTCATGATGAATTTTTATGATATACATTGACGATGATTTTTATATGTTTTCAAATGCTTAAAGCCTTTCTCATGTTCATTATGATTGATCATGCATCTTATGCCATATTAATTACGTTCCTTTACTTGTTCATTTATACCTCACATACTTAGTACATTCAAACATACTAATGTATATTTTACCTACATAGTCTCATAATGTAGGGAGGGACGACACTCACGACCATCCTAATCGTGGTTAAAGTTTTCCTAGATTCTGAAGAAATTGGTGAGTCTTCATTCTATCGAGAATATAACTTTTATTCTTGTTGTTTACTTGAATTTATTTTATTGTTAGGTTGAGCTAGGAGCTTGTCCAAAGTCCCCATCAAAGACTAGACTAGAGGCATGTTTAGATGGCTTTATGATGTAGTCCGTATTGGACGTCTATTGAGTTGATTTCCCTTATTCCCATCCCCATTGAGTTCTCACTTCTACTTATATCTTATTATCATGTTCTTTACCTTATGAATGGAATGAATTATAAGATGGCTTAGTTGGAGTCCCTCGCATCCCGATCGCAGTATTGTGGCTTTTCCCTAGTTTGAATCGTGACAGGTAGCTGGTGCAATTTTTTGAGATTTTCATTTTGAACTTTGTTTTATGACTTTTCAACTTCTGAGGTCTTAAACTAAGAGGCCTGGTTTGATTTCTTTGTAATTTCGATCGTCCTTCCACACTTAAGGCCTTGCTTGGGTTATGATAAATTTGGTATCAGAGCACAAGATTTAAAATATCATAGAGAGTTTAGCATGCCACGTAAAACAGAGTCTTATTCATCGGTGTGAAGCATGTCACATTAATGAATAAGAGGCTATGAGACGTCTTAGGAAACAAAATCACTTCTTTCATGATCTTATTGTGCGATAGAGTTGAACTCTAAGGTTTCTTCCTCTAACACTTTATCTTTATGATCATCGAAATATGTCTCTACAAAGAATCCCTTTTTGAAGGAATGTTAAAAAGGAACAACAACCTACAAATGACCTTTTGAATGAACAAGTCTCTCATGTGAAGTTTTGGGCTGCGTTTTAAGTTTTTGGTCAAGCTGTAGCCGTCCAAGATAATAGAAAAGTGGTTTCTCTCGTGAACCCAAATGTGAGTACGGCGGCTATCCGATTTTTTGACTTAACTCGAATGAACCCTCTTGAATTCTATGGTTTTAAGGTGGAAAAAGATCCACAAGAATTCACTAAGGATATTTCTAAGATTATTCGGATCATGGGTATTAGTCCAGTGGAAAAGCCGGACTTAGTGTCTTATAAACTTAAAAGAATTGCACAAGTTTGGTTTGATCAATAGAAGGATGAAAGAGGTAGAGAAGATGGTCTGGTTGATTGGGAGGAATTCAAGAGTGCTTTCCTTGACCGGTTATTTCTTTTGGAGTTAATAAAAACCAAGGTATACGAGTTCATCAATTTACGCCAAGGTAATATGAGTGTGAGAGAGTATGCCCACAACTTCACTAAGTTGTCAAAGAATACCTTTTTTATGGTCGCCGATCCAAGAGCTCGTATAAGCAAGTTCATTTTGGGTGTGTCCAATTTAGTAGATAAAAACTGTAGAACTGCCATGCTTATTAAAGATATGCATATTTCGAGGCTCATGACACATGCTAAAAAATAGAGGAGGAGAAGTTGAAAGAGCAGTCTAGAAGGGAGTCCAAGAGGGATCGAACCGATAATGGAGGTAATTTCTCATATGGTTAGTCGATAATGGGGTCGTCATCAATTTTTTCAAAAGTATTTTGGTCAAAATTCATCAAGCACTTTGGCTCCAAAGTTTGATAAAGATAGGGTGCCTAACCGGAAGGTTCAAGAAGGAGCTCAAAGTGATCAAGTCATTCGTCCATGCAAGAAGTGTAGAAGGAACCATAAGGTAGAATCCTTAGAAAGATCGGATGCATTCTATAGGTGTGGACACTCTGGTCATCAAGCAAAGGATTGTAGGAGTGATGCTAGGTCCCAGGCTCAGACTCAGGCTATAGGCCGACAGGATCAACGTGGTACTACTTTAGGTGGCGGTCAGTGTCAAAATAGATTTTATGCCCTTCAAACTCATCAGGAGTTAAAGGATTGGCCCGATGTTGTTACTAGTATGTTGAAAATCTTTGACTTTGATGTTTATTCATTGTAAGATCCGGGTGCTACTCTATCATTTGTTATTCCTTATCTTGCTATGAAATTCATTGTTGGTAATCCTAGCTCTATTGTGCCTTCGGATAATTGGTGTGAAAGAGAGTCTATCCTAAAAAGAGGTTCCGGTTAAAATTCTAGATCGGCAAGTTAGAAGGTTAAGGAACAAGGAAATAGTTTCAATTAAGGTGTTATGGAGGAACTAATAGGTTGAAGGTGCTACATAGGAGATTGAAGTTGATATGATGTCACGATATCCTCATTTATTTCCTTCCATTCCTAGTTGATGTAGTGAGTTTCTTCATGATTCACTCTATCAAATCCATCTGTTTCAGTCATTCTCATATTTTCATATATATATATTCATGTTCATGAAATGAGTTTTAAAGTCATGTTTCAGCCTTGGATTGAATATTTCATGCTTCTATGCATTTTTGATATGTTTTGCATTCATGTTGGGCTGCTTTGTCTCTTTCTGAATCTATTTTTGATAGTTTGAGTCTCATTTGAGAATGAATGTTCCCAAGAAGGAGATATTGTTAGATTCCAAAAGTTGGAAAGTTCGAAAATGGGGTTTAAGATGAAAATCACAGAAAAAGTTGCACCAAATGATGACCATGAGACCCTTCATGGGCCGTACTCATCTTTACGACCCATGGAAGGGAGCTGTGTAAATGGAAGGAAACAGGGGAATTAAGAAGAAGGGTCTATGGAGGGCTCTACGGCCCGTGAAGGACTTTACGTACCATGAAGCAATCTGTGAACTTGACCCCTAGGACTCCTTAAGTTTGGCTACTACCACTATAGGCTCCATGGATCATGGAAGACTTCACAGACCATGGTGGCTTCCATGGAGGTCAACCCATTTAGGCTCAGTCGACTCTCATGACCACGACCATCACCACGACCGGTGGTTAGCTTCACGAGTCGTGGTGGCCTTCTGTCCAGGTGTCTCATCCAGATTATGTTACGGGTGTTTTGGTATTTTCCATTAGTTAATTACTGTATTTGGATGGTTTTTTAATTAAATGTTATTATATTAACTATTTTAAACCCTCCCAACTCTCTTATTCACTCTCTAACACCCAAATTAGTAAATCTTCTCTCTAAAGTTCTCTCCCAAGTTTCATCATCTTCCTCAAAGTAAATTCTAAGTGTTTCAAGATCAAGGCTCCAATTCAAGTGCAATTTAGGGCTTCTAAAGTCTAAGGTATGTGTCAATTCATCCATGGATCCTTTCATCCATGAAATCTCAAGGTTTTCTCAAATTCCCTTTTATGAATTATTCTTCTAAGCCCTAGTTTTTCATGGAATTGCATTGGGTCATCTCAATTATGATATATATGATTATTATTAATATAATTATGTACAATTCACATTACATTGCATGATTTTAAGTTGATTTTTATTGACCAATGCTATATGATATTTTCAAATATGATTTCAAGGATTTATGAACATGATTTACAAAGAAATATGTATGAATGATTATCAAGGCTTATGAATGACTCATGAAAGTAATGAATGATGATGAACTATGAAATCAATGATGTTTCAAGCAAATTATTAAGATCGTGATGAGTTTTCCTAACACACTCATATTAAAAAGGTGAAAAACTTTTCTCACCAACTCATGAATTCTTATGAATCAATCATGTTAATGAGCTAATCTTATAATTATTTTATGATAAGGATTGATATTTATTATTGTCTTTCCTAATGATGTTAATGACATTGATTTATGAATTCCATTGGGATAATGACTAAGCACCAAGAGGACTTTAAGGTAGAGTTCGGTCCGGTAGCCAATGTAGCTATCCAAGGGAATCCTAGTAACAATCTTTAGTCCCTAACTACATTGTCCGTGTAGGTTTCTTATGCAAATATGGCCTAGCTAGTGGATCCACATATAGCTCATGATGTTATGATATCCTCACAGAGTATACCTTGGCAAAGTAGCCTCTCTCTTCTCGATGTGAGAGTTACATCAAATTTTATGTTATAGCTCGCATGGTGTTATATGTCTGTTAAAAGTCCTATCCCACACCAAGGTATATAAAAAAGGTATAAGTTCTCATGATGATGTTTTGCTGCATTGACCACATGATTATGATGTTTAAATGTTTTTAAGGTTTTACTTATGTTTTAAGATATTGGTCATGCATCCATGCTCATATTGATTATTTTCTATTCTCATTTTTCATGCATACTTCTCACCTAGTGCACTAACGCATTCTTTTGCTTACATTATACCATAATGTAGGGTCGGACGATCATCACGCATCTCTCACTCGTGTCTAGAGTTGTGCTTACTCACTCCTATTGTTAGTGAGTTCTCATGATTCGAGGACAAGACATTATATTTTCAATGCTTCTTATGACATTTCACCTTTTATACTGTGTGAGCTAAGAGTCTGTCTTATGCCCACATCTACACTAGTAGAGGTATATTAGATATCATGGAATCTATGTTGTCCTTCCATTTCGAGGTTGAGACTCATTCTCTTTTATTGAGACTATTCTTGTTGATACTTTATTTCCTCTTTTATTTTTAAGTCTTATTGTTTTATTTACCTTATGTATGCTCATGAATGATATGCTAAGAGGCTTGGTTGGAGTCCTCCGGGAATTTCAATCGTCGTGTCACACCTAGGGCCTAGCTTGGACCGTGACAAGTGTTTTGCAAGAGTGGTATAGTGTTTTACCTTTTAGCTAGATGTATTACAGTTTGGAACTTATATTAGTTTAAAAGACATATCTAATTTTTGAACTCTTAAATTTGTGTATTTATAACTAAAGTTGAAGTACATTAAACACCTGTCCGTATAACCATTAAAGTAGTGTGTCCTAGTTTATTTTTTTTAGCTGCATTTCCTATTTATAAACAATATGTTCATGTATGTTCTTAGCTTGCCGGTCTTATTTAGTGTTCTTAGCCTGCCAGGATGCTCATCCTATGTTTATACATAGAAGCCCTTTCTTATCCACTTATTTATTAGCCCAGCTATATATCGAGAAGAATTTTCTAACAATTAAGTTAAAGATGAACATGTTTGTAAGTGAAAACCATTAGTTATTGGATTGAGGCATTGTAGTGAGCATGGTAGAAAGTTAATGTCCCTCTTTCTGTTGTTTAACATACAAAGTTGAGTAAATAAGTCAAGAATTAAAGAGATATTCAAAACTATCATTATCATTATAATTCGAATAGTACAGTGGTTTGAGAGGACTCACACTATTTATAGTGTCATCATGTCTTGGTCGAGTTTCTATGTTGTTACCCCATCAAAAAAATGCGCTGAAATTTATGCTATTACATCTTCAATAAAAAAATATCTTTGGTAGAGTCAATTCATATAAAATCTACTCTTTTTTGCTTATTCTGCTTTTATTTCTTAGTACTTCTTCAAATAGACATTTTAAGCTTTGATGTAAATTCATTATTTCACTATATTAGCTTGGCTATATTTGTATGTTTTCTCCCATAAGTTGGTACGTGCGCGTGTTAGTGGGAGTCTAGGTGTGTCCTCTATTAGATCACTGAGTTGAGCTCACTCTATCACAATATGCTCCCTTTTGTTGGATTGGTAAGATATAATTGATCCTTTTATTGCAGTCTCTTGCTACGTGTGCGCAGCCTGCAGATTGAGAAAATGGCTATTGCCTTACAAAACTTTTGAACCTTAGCCATGTGAATATCAGGTCTGTTTTAACTCTTAATTAAATTCAAACCATCCTGAAAGAGGGGATCTGCCTACTCACATGATTAAAAGGCATCCCGGTGCACTTAAGCTCCCACTATGCGCATAATTAGTTAACTTAATTTTTATTTGCATTTTTCAAGTACCCTGTCAAGCAGATTTAGAAATTTTATAATAACTCCACTTGAAGTTGCTTCCTCGATTTTCAGCAAGGTAGAGTTCTTCCTTTCAAATTGGAGTTGATGATATTGTAACGGAGTAGTTTACTTTGTATTAAGTGGGGTCGGAGGAAAACAATGACGTGGGTATTGTTGACGTGATAAACGGGCAGAATTGGAGGCGTTCTAGTTCGATTAAAGTTTGGTTAACGTTGTCGTTATTATGGTATTATATTTGAAGGTAATTTGTATACGTTGAAGGGCTGGAAATGTGATTTTAAGTGGGTATAAGTGTTGCTGTTCGCAGCCACATGATACTCCTTTCCGTAAGGTTGTGATTTTACGAAATAAAGATTGTTAAACTGTATTTTAATGCCTTAGTTTTGAGTGAGCTGTTTGGAACTCGTTTTGAATAACATTGAAGTAGTTTTATCGTATATGGATGGTTGTTGTTGTTGTTGGTATGACTGTGCTAATTGGAGGGTAATTGGAAGTTCGGATAGGATGAGTTACAGGGAAAATGCGGCCCGATTTTCATTAACTTCTTAATTAATTGATACACTAGTCGAGAAGTGTGAACGAGGAAGTAATTCCTATAGGTAATTGGTTGTAGGTTTAGAAGCTGAAAACTCGAAGGTTATTCATAATTATGTTACTTTTGTGTTAAATAGGTCCAAGGGGTAACGAAGCAAGCTTTGTTACGGTTGATCTATAAAAGGTATGTAAAGCTTTTCCTTCTTTCTTTTGGCATGTCTTAGATATAAGTGATATGTGATATGAGCTTTGGGGGTAATTCCATTCATAAAGCTCCGAGTATATTTCATGACTCTTATTCACTTCTTGATGTTAAAACTCTTAAAGTAGTTGAGCTACTACCCTCGAGCCATCTATATGCTGAATAGTAATTGGATGTATAAGCTCTTATTCCTAAGGACTCTACAATGACAAATGTCTCTGATTCCATAAATTGTTTAGCATCGTCTTGATACACATCTAAGATTCCTGAGGCTCCATTTGATATGATTCCTAGTGACCTTTAGAGGGTACTTAAGACGATTACTACCCTGATCTTCAAGTGATGGTTTGCTTGATTACTTTTTTGAGTCTCAAATGATGATCTAATTTGCATATTTTTACGCACTACTCTGCCCGTGCATACTGTTAATACATCGTTCACCGAGTCCCATAATAGGCCGGGTATGTTATCGTGCTCAGTTTCACTACATTGTTCACCGATTCCCTTACTAGAGGGCCTGGTATGATATATTATATTATATATAGATCGGGTCGTACGTTCTTTGATATTATTATATTATATATAGATTGGGTCGTACGTTTCTCGGTATTATTATATTATATATGGATCAGGCCGTGCATTCCTCGGCATTATTATATTATATATGGATTGGGTTGTACATTCCTCGGCATTATATGACAGATTCACTGAGTTCATAATGGGCCGGATATGATATATGATATGATCATTCATGATTTGATTTTATAAGGCACAAGTACAGTGATTTCATAAGTATCAACTTGTCCCCTGAGCCCTTATTTCAGATTTTGTCCCACTTGTGATATGTTATGCTTTATATACTCAGTACATATGTAGTACTGACTCTCTTTCTTCGGGGGGCTGCGTTTCATGCTCGAAGGTATAGACCTGTATTTTGGGGATCCACCAGCTTAGGATTTCCACTCAGCTATTTTGGAGTGCTCCATTGTACCGGAGCCTAAACTGAACCTAAACTGTTGGTATTTCTCTTTTAATGTATATATTCATTTATTCAGGGATACGACGGGAGCTCTGTCCCGCCATATGATACCGTTGATACTCTTAGAGGTCTGTAGACATGTGTATGTGGGTTTTATGCAAATTTTGTTCAGTTGTGTCTATACGATGTATTGTAAATATTAACATAAAATTGCAGCCTTGTCATCTTGCATGTCCCTTCATGAGATGATTAGTGATAACTCCTCAGGGGACAAATAATAGAGGTGCATTTATATGATGACATCATGACCCATTGGAGTTCTTATGTATGTTATCATGTTGTTTGTAGTTCGGTTTGACTACATCTAATAGGTATGTATACGGGGGTCCAGGTTGAACCTTAGTCGCGGCCTACGGGGTTGAGTCGTGATAAAAGTGGTATCAGAGCAGTTCATCCTCAGAGTGTCTACAGACCGTGTCTAGTAGAGTCTTGTTTATCGGTGTATTGTACACCACATCTATAACTAGGAGGCTACATGACATTTAGGATGCTACATTTTTTTCATATCTAGGATCGTGCGATAGAGCCGAGCTATAGGAAATGAGATTCTTTATACTAACCTTTGATTGCAACAGAAAAATGACAAAGATAAAAGAAGGTGACTGATGATGTTGAAAGTTACAAAGTACGCAGGTAGGTAATGATACAAAAGATATATGTCGGGTAAGGTATTGAAGTACGATTGAAATAAAAGGTTGAAGATCGAAAGGGAAGTAAACAGGAAAATGTAACAAGTGCAGTTTATATGAGGTAAGTTCATCATTTTCATACCATTGTTGATATTGGAAGCCCTGTGTGGCTGAGATATGATATGGTACATATATATATGTCGGCCCTGCAAGTCACTATTGGTATTTTCTGCGTGCAGGTTTTGAGATAGTAAGAAATATAGAGGAAATTCTGCCCAAATTTTCCCCAAAAAAAGAGAATAAGATATAAGTTCATAATATGTCTTGGAAATTAATATCGATAGGGTAAACTTATTATGTTGGGCTAAAGCTGTAAGAGGTACCCTCCATGTCATCGGTAAGGGGCACCATTTTTACTTGGAGAATTTTATTTTGGAAAAAGCCTATATGAGTAGCAAAGTTCAAAATTCATTCAAATGAACCAAGATACTTTTCAGCGATTAAGTTTCGCTTTTGTTGAAAAGTAAAAAACCCTTAATCATTAGTTGTGAACTAGATAATTTGTTCACGACTCAAGAATAAACCTAGAGGGAAACCATGTGAGTCAAGTACTAAGAAGTACTGTCGTGCTTATTGGATTCTAGTTCCGTTCTGGTGGTGGTTGGAGAATGCTTTATGGTAATATTTTATTAGTTCTTCACCAACTAATTGGAGATAGAATTTATGGAAGGGAAACAACTTATGGTTATTCAAGATCGTGTATTTCATATGTTGTTGATGAAATGCTACGATGATTCAGAAGGCTTGTAATACTAAGAGATGATTTAGAAAAGGTTGGCAAATCTTGATAGGGTGTCATATAAGGGTACTGACTGAATTGATAAGTAGGGATAACAGCTTGTGAGACATGAAGGATAATACTGACTAGGAAGGGTAAAAGGTTAAGTACGTTTACTTTACCGAGTGCAATTAACTTATAGTAAGAATCGTGAAAAAGGTTAAGAAGTGTTATACTATGGGACTGAATACGAAGAGGATATAATGTGAATATAATGAGGATCCTTATGGAAATAAGTAAAGCCTAGTGAGAAAGTGGCAAAAAATATGATGTGGTCCGTGTGACTAGAATATAAAGGTAAGCGTGAACCTAAAAAGTAAGTTATAGAACAAATAAGGAAGACTTATCAAGTTCTATAGGGAAAGTTTCGAATAAAGGTTATATGATAATGGAAATGATAGTGAGCACAAGGGAAGAAAGAGTAACTGAAAGGAGGAAACAAGAAAAAAAGTGAGATAACAGTGTAGCAATAAGCTATGACATGTGTAGCCGAGGATACGAATGCTAAAGGTAAAATAACTGTGAAAGACCAAGTGGAAGAAAGCGGAGCAACGAGGTAGAATGGATGCTAGAAAATGACTGATATGTTACAAATAAAGATGGATGAACAGAATGGAAGAAATGAGGAAAAGGATTATGCGAAAGTAATGTGTTCCGAATGATACAGAGGTAGTATAAGATCCCTTGCTGAAATAAGTTAGTAAGATCTGAAAGCCAAAAAAATAAATAGAAGTCACAAAGGTTATGCAACCTACGAATGTTTGTACGTTAAGAATGAGACTAAGTGAGTGAGTACATAATAAGAGGAGTAAAGGTTAAATAATGACAATGCATTTATGATATTTTGGGTACGTTACAGAGAGATGCACGATGGGTTAAGACAAATTACTGGGATAGAATTAGTACTAAGGACAAATAATACATGGCCAGAGTTGGACCAAAGATCTATCTTGAAACCAATTACAAGATAGGAGAGGAAAATATAAGGTAAAGCATGAGGGTTAAACTAGATGACGCTAAGGTATTTCTTGGACTAAGTTGAGCACTTTCATATATTGGTGTAGAGATTGCAATATAACGTGTGACAGACAATTAAGAGCAAAATCTGAGTAAAAAGGCAATAGAAGAGTTTGGAATCAAGATAAGGAAACGACACGAGATAATGTGTCTAGAGATTGTTACAAGTTGGGATAAGGGAATTATGAGATTATTTAAGAAAGATGATCAGAACTAGCTGGTTCCCAATAGGTGGGTAGTTTGGTAGATATACAACCAGAACGAAATGAGATAATTCATGAAATTTGCTAGTTAACTAACCTTGGAATTCATGTGGCTAACTCCGATGATGGTGGAGTTTCTGTTCATGGAGTGGATGAGTTCTCGATTAGGGAAGAAGTAGAGCAACACCAATGCGAGGACCTTGTTCTGGAATAATACAAAGATGTAGCCCTTTAAAAGATAAAAGGCTCATTCGAGATCACACCTGAAGGAGTGCTATAAACTGAGATTTTAGGGCTACGACAACAGACTATGGGAGAGGCACACTGAGCCCGCCACTCTACTCGCCCAGGGTCAACCTAGATGTATCATGACCTCAGATGTTTGTATTGTTGGGATGACATGAAGAAGGACATAGCGGAGTTCGTAGCCCAGTGCCCGAATTGTCAACAAGTTAAAATTGAGCATCAGAAGCCTGGTGGACTATTATAGGAAATGGAAAATCCCAACTTGAAAATGAAAAGCAATTAATATGGACTTCATTACAGGCTTATCTCGCACTCTCCAGAAGTATGATTCCATATGGGTTATTGTAGATAGACTGACAAATCAGCCTACTTCCTTTCAGTTAGGACTACATATTCAGCTGAGGACTATGCAAAATTATATATCAAGGAAGTAGTAAGACTTCATGGGGTTTCCACATCGATTATCTCAGACAGAGGAGCTCAGTTTACTGCTAACTTTTAGAGATCATTCCAAGAAGGATTGGGAACACATATGAGTCTTAGTACCGTATTTCATCCTTAGACTGACGAACAAGATGAATGTACTTTTCAAATGCTAGAAGATCTGTTGCGGGCTTGCGTTATTGATTTCAGAGGCAGTTGGGATGATCAGTTTCCACTTATTGAGTTTGCCTATAATAATAGCTATCACTGTAGGTTTCAAATGGCCTCGTATAAGGCTTTGTATGGAAGGAAGTGTAGGTCACATATTGGTTGGTTTGATGTTGGTAAAACACGACTAATAGGCCCAGACATGGTTTAGCAAGCTGTGGATAAAGTAAAGCTCATTCAGAAAAGGTTATTAGCAGCCCAGAGTCAACAGAAATCATATGCAGATAATCGACAATGACCTTTAGAGTTTCAAGTTGATGATTAGGTGTTTGTGAAGGTGTCACCCATGAAGGGGGTAATGAGATTCAACAAGAAAGGGAAGCTTAGTCTGAGATATATTGGTGCTTATCAGATCCTTCGTAGAATAGGTAAAGTTTCCTATGAGTTGGACCCACTATTAGATTTGGAAGCAGTGCACCCAGTCTTTCATGTGTCGAGGCTTCGTAAATATACTGATGATCCATCCAGAGTATTTCTCATAGATGATATCTAGGTCGCAGAGGAGTTATCCTATGAGGAGAAACTTATCGCCATCCTGGATCGACAGATTAGAAGGTTGCGGACTAAGAACGTAGCTTTCATCAAAGTATTATGGCAAAACAAGAATCGAGAAGTAATGACCTGGGAAGCTGAAGAAGAGATGAAGAATAAATACCCGCACCTGTTCCTTATGTCTACAAGTAATATAAACTTCTAAAATTATTACATCGATTGCTAGGTGAAACTATAGTTGTAATAATAAAAGAGATTTCCCTGTAATTGGTATAAGATCTTGGGAGAGAGTTTTGTTTAACATTTGAGGACGAATGTTCTAAAGTTATACCCCGTACTTTTGTACCTTGGAACATTTTCTTAAGCTTCTTAAAAGTTTCCATGTGATCCATACTATTTATAACGTTATCAAACAACTCTAAGGAAGGGAGAATGTGCCCCATATTTGGCATAGACTAGCTTCGTGCGAGTAATGAAGGTTGGAAATAGGTGCGTAAGGATTTGAAAAGAGTTGGAGGCCAATTAATTAGTCTTGGAACTCGATCTACTTGCATAAGCTACCAATTTGGATGTCTTACATAATTAAGCTATTTAAGTACATGTCGAACTTGAGTAGCAAGAACCACATAGGTTCATAAAGTGAGACGAGATTACGAACCTACAGAAGGGTAAGTAGGTGATGCACCTACTTGGAGTAAGTAGGTGATACACCTACTTGGAGTGAGTAGGTGATGCATCTACTAGGGTAGTGGACCCCACAAAGCCACGTGACAACAACTAGGTGGCTGCATGGAGGAGGTGGCTGCCTAGGAGTTGAACACATGTCACCATTAGGGGATGACATGTGTCACTCTCAATGGGAAGATATATAAACCTAGTTAATGACTAAGGGTTCCATTTCTTCATCTTCCCACTTAAGAAACTTAGAGAAAATTTAGAGAGCAAGAAGAGAGGGAGCTACGGCTAAGCTGCACCAAGGTAAGGCTTTTGATTTTAATCTATAAATTAATTATCTAAGGTATTCTTCGATTATGTGAAGGAGTTTAACAACATAAATTATGTGTTGGGGCACAAGAAGGTCCAATGAAAATTCCATCAACTTTCAGCCACGTTGAGGAGCTCTTAAGATTGATTTTCAGCAAGGTAGGGTTCTTCCTTTTAAATTGGAGTTGATGATGTTATAAAGGAGTATTTTACTTTGTATTAAGTGAGGTCGGAGGTAATAAAATCACATGGGTATTGTTGATGTGATAAACGGACAGAATTGTAGGCGTTCTAGTTCGATTAAAGTTTGGTTAATGTTGTCGTTATTATGGTATTATATTTGAAGGTAATTTGTATATGTTGAAGGGATGGAAATGTGGTTTTAAGTGGGTATAAGTGCTACTATTCGCAGCCACGTGATGCTCCTTTCTGTAAGGTTGTGATTTTATGAAATAAAGATTGAAAAAATGTATTTTAATGCCGTAGTTTTAAGTGGGCTGCTTGGAACTCGTTTTGAATAACGTTGAAGTAGTTTTATTATATATGGATGGTGGTTGTTATTGTTGGTATGACTGTGCTAATCAGAGGGTAATTGGAAGTTCGGATAGGGCGAGTTATAGGGGAAATACAACTCGATTTTCATTAACTTCTTATTTAATTGATACACTAGTCGAGAAGTGTGAACGAGGAAGTAATTCCTATAGGTAATTGGTTGTAGGTTTAGAATCTGGAAAGTCGAAGGTTATTCATAATCCTATTACTTTCGTGTTAAATAGGTTCAAGGGGTAACGAAGCAAGCTTGGTTACGGTTGATCTATAAAATGTATGTAAAGTTGTCCCTTCTTTCTTTTGGCATGTCTTAGATATAAGTGATATGTGATATGAGCTTTGGGGGTAATTCCATTCATAAAGCTCCGAGTATGATTCATGACTCTTATTCACTTCTTGATGTTAAAACTCTTAAAGTAATTGAGCTACTACCCTCGAGCCTTCTATATGCTGAATAGTAATTGGATATATAAGCTCCTATTCCTAAGGACTCTACGATGACAAATGTCTCTGATTCCATAATTTATTTAGTATCTTCTTGATACACGTCTAAGTTCTTGAGGCTCCATTTGATATGATTCGTAATGACCTTTAGAGGGTACTTAAGACAATTACTACCCTGATCTTCAAGTGATGGTTTGCTTGATTACTCTTTTGAGTCTTAGATGATGATCTAATTTGCATATGATTACGCACTACTCTGCCCGTGCATACTGTTAATACATCATTCACCGAGTCCCATAATGGGTCGGGTATGTTATCGTGCTCAATTTTACTACATTGTTCACCGAGTCCCTTACTAGAGGGCCTGGTATGATATATTATATTATATATGGATCAGTCTGTACGTTCTTCGGCATTATTATATTATATATGGAGCAGGCCGTATGTTCTTCGATATTATTATATTATATATGAATCGAGTCGTACGTTCCTCGGCATTATTATATTATATATGGATCGAGTCGTACATTCCTCGACATTATTATATTATACATGGATCGGGCCGTACGTTCCTCGGCATTATATGAAAGATTCACCGAGTCCATAATGGGCCAGATATGATATATGATATGATCATACATGATTTGATTTTATAAGACACAGGTACATTGACTTTTTGAGTATCATGCTTGTCTCCTGAACTCTTATTTCAGATGTGGTCCCACTTGTGATATGTTATGCTTTATATACTTAGTACATATGTAGTACTGACTCCCTCTCTTCAGGGGGCTGCGTTTCATGCTCGAAGGTATAGACCTGTATTTTGGGGATCCACCACCTTAGTATTTCCACTCAGCTATTTTGAAGTGCTTAATTATACCGGAGCCTAAACTGTTGGTATTGCTCTTTTGATGTATATATTCATTTATTCAGGGGTACGGGGGGCCCTGTATCGCCATATGATACCGTTGATACTCTTAGAGGTCTGTAGACATGTGTATGTGGGTTGTATGTAAGTTTTGTTCAGCTATATTTATACGATGTGTTGTAAATATTAACATGAAATAGAAGCCTTGTCAGCTTGCATGTCCCTTCATGAGATGATTAGTGACAACTCCTTAAGGAACAAATGATAGAGGTGCATTTATATGATGGCGTCATGACCCATTAGAGTTCTTATGTATGTTATCATGTTGTTTGTAGTTTGGTTTGGCTACATTTGATAGGTATGTATACGGGGGATTCAGATCGAACCCCAATTACGACCTACGGGGTTGGATCGTGACACATTCTCTAGCTATTCAAAATGTCTTTCCATTCTTCATTTTAAGAACAATTGTTTTACTGAAGTCTTATTTCTCCAATGCCAAACAATATGGCCTTTTGGATCCATCATATAAGACCTCTCTTCCAAGTTAACAGATATATTTAATATGCATATTTGATACATCAAATTGTGGTGGTAATTCATAAATTGTATTCGCTTTATTTGGATTTTGAACTTGAAAATCAAATGCTGACTTCCAGGTGTTTGGGAAAAAACCCGACTAATTTTTGTCTCTTTTGAACCACTTTCAAGAAGAAAATAACAAAGAAATTTAAAAAGAATAACAACATAAAGATTTCACATGGAAACCCAATGCGGAAAAAACCATGGACCACCCAGAAAAAATATTCACTATATGAAAAATTGTTACAACCATATAATACACAATATTTTTCTTACACACTCCAATACCTAAAATACTATACCCAAGAGACCTCAAAGAGATACCATCTCTCAATGATAAAAAAATACTATACCATGTATTTTATATATTTTGGTATTTGGTATATTTTTCGTGTAAATACATACAATGAAGCTAAGCTCCTTAAATAGCTAACAAAAGCTATTTTCATTTGCTATCTCACCGATGTGGGATAACCAATAGTTTTTACTTTTTTTTCTTCCTTTTTCAAATCAATAACCAACAAATCAAACAATGGAGCTAAGCTCCTTAAATAGCTAACAAAAGTTATTTTCATTTGCTATCTCACCATGTAGAATAGCCAATATTTTTGACTTTCTTTTTCTTTCCTTTTTCAAATCAATAACCAACACCAGGCATATTGCCTATGTTTGTATATGTAATATTGGGATTCTGATTGTGCAGATCTCAGACCTTGAATAGTGTTGTACGACGACTACAAACACAACTCAAGGTTATACAACTTTCAAGATGAAGGGAAAAAAAATATTTTGGGTAGTTCAACTAGGTATTATTTGTGTTAATTTGTTTTGGACGTGTAAAATGCCTATATGACCTATCAAAGTGTTCTCCAATATAAACATTAAGTACTTATTCAATATATTTCTGCGTCAATAGAACTACAAGTGCTTATAGTTTGTTTATCTCAAGGCATTCACTACTTTATAATTTAAAATGTTGGGCCCGTGCTTAATTAATATAGATTACTCAGTATTTAGGTAAAGATGCAATAATGAAAATTGAAGGATGATCCACATAACTTTGGAAGGAGGAGTACGTACTTGTTAGAGTACGTAAGGAAATTACTTATGCTTACAATATTAGCTACAGGTAAACTGGAGATATCCAAAAATCTAAGCATTAAATATTAGCATTTACGTTTATATACTATTTTTCTTGTATACCAATACTTGTTATGCCAAGTTATTTATCTTTATTTTAGATAACAAATGCTAATTATTATCAAGTAAAAATATTCATAATTACTGTATAAATAATATAATAATATAATTTTTTAATTTATTCATGAAAAAAAAGAAGTTAAAATGATTGCCTAACATAATTCTATCTTGCCAAAGCACATGGGTGGGTTTTCAGAATTTCTTTACACTTTGACTCCCTTAATAGTTTTTTGACAGAGCAACCACTTTAAATGATTTAATACATAATATTACTTCTGTAATTAATTATTTCTACCAAACTAGTTCGTGTGATTGCATTATCATTAGGTTTATTTTCACGCAAAATTAATTTACAGTTAAATTATAATTTGGCCATTAAAAAGGGATCTAATAATGATTCGCCTTGTGACGTCGACATCTAAATTTTACCATTATCTTTTAATCCTTGTAGTTGAATGAAGTAACCAAGTCTTGTACTCCTATCAAACTAGAGGATAAGGTTTATTTCATTTAGACCCTCCAATTTTTTTAATTTAGTTCGTACTTCCTCTAATCTTAGTAATTACAAAATTCTAGTTCTATATTTTTCTGTTTTTCTTTGCCACTAGTAAAAGTTTATTTCATATATATTTTACGGAATATTCTCAAGCATACCATGTGAAAATGATCTGGTCATTATATTATAATTCTTTATATTTATACAAGAAGAGGAGTGATTTTATACATATATATATATATATATATAATTTTATGTTCTCCTAATCATTTAATTACACGAAAAGTAGGCCTTTGGAACTATGTCAAACACTAACGTAGATAAAAACATTGTTTTTAATAAGGCTAATAGAAAGGGATATTGGAAAAACAATGACACTCAGCAGTGGCGGAGCCACCTTGTGGTTAAATCTCTTTCGGCAAAAAATTATACTATTTATACATGATTAAAATAATTTTTATTTATCTATTAGATGTCGAATCCCCTTCGACTAGTTCATGTGTCTAATTCTGGAGATTTTGAATCCCCTTAGTTAAAATTATGTCTCTGCCACTGACACTTAGTTGCATACACATTGCTATGTGATGTTCGACCACTGGACCAACAACCACCACTAACTATGTATATGTAAAAATTAAATAATTAACATTACCGTGTATTTTATATATATGTTGCCACTGCTTAAAAAGAATATAAAGAACATATTAATTTGAGACAGAAAGTACAGTCTTAATTTTATTGGCCCCATCTATATTGCCATGTAAATGAAGTTGTGACAATAAATTGATATTGCTTATATGCAAAATTTGGAATACACCGATGATAATAGGTTAGATATGAAACACTTATGTTTTGGAAAATAACAGCTAGTTTAAGTTCAATGTCAACCGAATTTTTAAGTACTAGTCTTTCCTTCTCACCTGCTAACTCATAGAAAGAAATAGAGTCAACCCATGTGCCTTTCGCGGGGTGAGCAAAAAGTCTTTTCCTGGATCCTGATATGAACTCAAAAAAAGCATTTACCCGTCACCTGCTTCATTTGTAAATTAAAGGGAATTTGTGAAATCATGAATATCAAAAAATGCGAGGTGAATTTACAATTTTTAGGACTTGTGGGTACCTTGATAAATAGTCAAACATGAAACACCTAGTAATAAAATAAAGAGGTAAGAAATAATAATGACACTTGATCAACTTTGTCCTTGAAGTTTCGATTAATTGATTGTCCATAATACACGAATATGAAGTGTATAAAACCAACTAGCATCAATCCCTACCAGCAAATTAAATACTTCAAAATTTTCTTTTCAATTAGACAAAGGCCATGGCATATCAAGTTGAATTCATAGCCACGGTAATATTAACTACGGTCGCCGTCTTTTTTATTTGCGGTATTAAATTCTGGTGGTTCCGCCGTGAAGATCACAGTCTACCACCTCTGTTCACCGTCGTCGATAATAGGGACGCACATTACTGTGCGGTGTGCCTGTACGACGTGAAATTGGGCGAGAAATGTCGAAAACTGCAAAAATGCGGCCATGTTTTTCACGTTAACTGTGTGGATATTTGGCTACAGTCTCACTGGACTTGCCCACTTTGTAGAAGTAAAGTTTCCGATCATCTTCGCCGGAGACAAAGTGAAAGCGGAGCATTTTCTTATATGATTTCCCGTTCTGAGGATTTTCTGTCAAAAATTTGCAATCCCCTTAATGAAGAGCTCGTAAGGATGTTGTTTGAAAACGCATTTGCAAGTCTATGATGAGTAGCACTAGTTCTTTTGGAATTCTGCTGGTTTTCTTTTTTAAAAATATAAAAATTTGATTACACATTGGGAGTACTTTTGTTGTTGTTCATGTATCAAAGTGGATATTGTAACATGAGTTGGAATATATTTATATTACTTTTTAAAAAGTTTCAGAGTATTCTCAAGTTAGAATTTGCGCAAAGTCGGAAAATCCCGGAAGGCTGGACCAAATTGGTCCAAAACTGGCGTAAGTGAATTCATCCTTACAGATTACAAGCATTGGTTTAAGATTCGACGACAAAAGTGTTTTTCAGGGCAAAATGCGTCAAATTCAGTTGAAGGTCAAGATGAAATCCAATTCACGGCTCATGATACCATCTTCCGAAATTGATGAAAGAATGACCAAGTCATATGACAGGTTTAGTACCATGACATGATTAGAAGTGACAAAATTAGTCAACAAAATCATAATTCATCAAACTTATTTATTAGTTTATACCATTTCATCTCAATCCATTTCACTATATCAAAGGGTTGATATTTAGCCCAAATTAATTCATAAGAAAAAATTTATCAATATATTTTTAATAAGACATTTTTTAATTTGATATGTCATATAATCATAATAAAGAAAAAATAATGATTTTATTAGTTACTAAAAAATTTACAAATGACAAATAAAGCAATTGAGATTTAACATAAATAAAGCGGTTGAATTTTAACTCACAGTTTAACCTATTTAAGAACTCATATCATCCTAAATAACTTTTAGATAGATCAGTAACCTGATAGTTACGTTATTAATTAAGCTTATCTCCATTCGCTCAAATTCAATTCAATCCACTCATGTGCCACAAAATGACTCATTCAAGTAATTAGAGTATGGGACAACCGATTATTGATGAACGTGTGGATTTGAACTGTAATGGGGACAACCAAACCAACAATGCACCAGCTAGATTGTGGCTAGATTTCAACGATAAGATGGAAACACTGATGTGTGTATCAATAGGAATACAATGGTAGGTATCATCCAATCAATCAACAATAATCAATTTAAGAAAGAAAGGGAGCCGCAGCCGCTGGCTCGCTGAAGCAAAGGAAGACTCACAGAAGCGAAACCCACAACTACTTCAGTCGACTTTGCCAAACAGAAATACATCGCAGCCGCGACATTATAGGTGTGCCTCACCCACGCCGAGGCATCCTCGCAAATGCGGAGAAGTCCTCATACAAGTGGACCCTTATCCGTTCTCGCGAATAGGGATGAATGTTCGATATTTTAGTTCAGTTTTGATTTTTTTTATTTCGAATTTTTCTATTTTCGGTTACAGAATTTGATGTACTGAACACCGAATCGAATTAATTCGATTTGGTTTGGTTTTATATAATTCAATTTGGTTTGGTTTTGTATAATTCGATGTGGTTCGATTTCTGTCTATTAAATTCGATTTTTTCTGGTATGGGCTGCTTAATGGGCTTTTTAGATTTTATATTGGAATCTTTACATAAAAGAATTCTTTTCGAATAATAATTATCCTTTTTAGGATTTTTTTTATTACGGTCTGTAACATATTTATCTTAATTAATAACTAAGAGCCCATTTGGAAACCAACTTAAAGCCCCTTTTCAGCTTTTGGACGTGTTTGTCTAATGCTAACTTTAAGCCAGAAAGTTCTTAAAGTCAGTCAAAAATGAAAAGTTAGGATTCCTAACTTTTTTTTTTCTAAGTGCTTAAAGTCATTTTCTTTGACCATAGAAATTACTTTTATATCCCTTATATTTTAACTAAATTTCCAAACTACCCTTTTTATTCTTTTAACCCTAAAATTCACATAATTTTTCTCATTTAAGCACTTTTATCCAAACACTCAACTGCTTATTTATAAAAATAATTTTCAGCACTTAAAGTTTTAAAAGCACTTCATACATAAAAGTTACTTTTTAAGCTCATCCAAACGGGCTGTAAGATCACTCTATTACCCCTCTCTCTCTCTCTCTCTCTTTCTCACTGACTCTCCTCTTATTTTTTCGTCCACTTCTTTTCTCTTCCTCTTTTCCTTTCTCTTTCTCCCTCTTTTAAAAATAATAACTAATTATCTTAATTTTAAACTAATTTAAATAATATCAAAACGTTTGAAATTCACACATTTTTGTATTAAAAATATTTTAATTATAATATATTGAATTCAAAATCTATTATAATTATTTTTTATTTTTTTCTCTTATTAATAGAATATATTATTGTATTAAATTTTTTTTGAAAAAATATTATTGTATTAAAAATATTTAGCATGTGCATTGAAACATGCATATAGTTTGTAAAATATATTGAATCAAAATGTATTACAATTCGAATTCAATATTATACATTGTTATTAATTCAACAAATATAATACATTTTTAACAACGTAAATTACTTTGAATAGTATTGAAATGTTCGAAATTCACACATAATACTTATATATATTTATATTAAAAATGTTTTAGTTATATATTCATCACATACATTGAAACATGCCTATAATATAATATATTGCATTCAAAATCTATTATAATTATTTTTTTATTTTAACAGATTGTTAGGAGGTTAGTTTTTTCTTTTAGTCTTTATCCTAATAACTTATAGTTGTTCCTATTTTCTAGACATGTTAGCAATATTTTTAGCAGTCCATTTTCTATTTCAGCTGTAGTGCTCCTCTATTTATTTGAATAGCTTGAGAAAAGAGTTCTTCCGATTCAGTTCATCATGCTGCTCTAATTTAGTAACAATTGCGCGCGCGCACATATATATATATATATATATATTTTAGGTCGAACATCAATCATCTTTACATTTCAATTTATTTTTAATATAATTACACTCTCAATTTTCCTTGACTTTTGTAATTATAAATTTTTAGCACTTACATAATTGGTACTCGTACAAAAGTTGAAAGAGATTGATTTAACAACTTTTCTCATATACTAAAATCACATACTAAAGAAGTCAAAAAGGTTGTAGAATTTTTTTTTGAAAGTAGCAAACAAAATCAAACCGTCACTTTTGACTAATGGATGCTAATCAGTGATGCAAAAGAACAATTGAATAAATACCCTCTATAACTAGAATTTGATACAAAAGAATACCAACCAATGTCTAAAAATATATCAAGAGCAAATTACACAACAAAATTTATATACTTTTGACATTACGCTCACTAAACCAAAGGTATAATTAATTGACCCAAATGATATAAATAATGAGGAACTAGTTACTTCCCAAATACATGATTTTTAAAACAAGAAATAAAGAAATAAAACTCAATTTTGATCACGGAAGATAGCACCCACAATGCCAATCTAATAGGCCACCAATAATAGGAAATCATAAATACATGCTTTTACTAAACTTAGTTCAAATCACATGGCTTCATAGTTTCTGAAAAAATTAACCACAAACACATGTTGTAACTTAAAAAGATTAAGAACAAATCGGCAAATAGAGTTGAGGCAGGAAAAAATTTCTTTATGGTAGTAAAAAAAGAATAACTAAACATGAGCAAGACATAATAGCTTTTAATCGTCTACTACTTAGGAAATATAATAAGAAAAAGAACATAACATCTTCCAAAGTTGACAAATTTAAAGTTTTAGATCTTACGAACTCATCAACAAATCTTTTTCTTCACCGAAATACTACCAAATCAACAAAGAGACATACTTCGAATATATACGAAACTAAAACAAGAAGCATTCAACTACTCAAATGAACCAATATATCCTAATCTTAAACCAACATTTATCAGTTGACAACAACTAAAAAAAAAAAAAGGCGAGGCAGTGTCTAATCGATTTGCTCAAATAAAACTAGATCTAACATTGACACAAACAACCAGTGTTAACGAATGGATTCAAATAAAATGACCAGAAAGAGGAACTAGAAGCTAGAAATATTTATCATTTTTTTAAAATCATCAGATTGTAACACCCCGATATTTTTTAAGCTAAGATCGAGTTATCCTTTATGTGTATGGATTGTACCAGATAATTCATAGTTGTGTGCGTGTGTGGAGGTTAATTCTTTAGTGTAAGAATAAATTTGGAGACAAATTGAATTAGGTGGCTCATGACCTGTCAAATTAATTTCTTTGAGTCCTCTTTCCAACGCCACCAAGTTTACCTCATTTCAAGTTCAGAGTAAAATGTTATGAATATTTTACTAAGAGGTTGTCAGAGCATAAATAGTTACAACTCAACTCTACAACCAGTAGAGTTTTCTACGAGTCGTAGAGGTCAAATCCTCAAAAAAATCCTACACTTCCTCCAGGGCTATTATGGTCCTTTCCCAAGTTTTTAGCCCTATTCTAAGTCATTTTGAGTGTTTTAACTGAGTATATCATCCAACCAACTTGTTTTTCTCTCATAATCATCAATCCAAACAATCTAGTCTCAAGAAACACTCTCAAAACTAACCTAGGGTTCCTCTTCTTCATCAAGAACCCTAAGGCTTTCAAGTCAAAAATTCAAGGTACGAAGAGAAACTTTTCATAGAAAGCTTTTCCAAGCTCTTCCACTCTAACAACTTCATAAAAGAGTTTCTTTTCTCGAGATCAAGCATCGAGGTTCCAATATCAAAGGTTTTCTCCAAGAATGCTATTGTTTTTCGAGTTTCGATTGTAATATCAATCTTCCAGGTATGTGAGGCTAATTATAGCATTGAATTGTGTTCTTTCACGCCTCCTACATCTAAATTCTATCGTTAAATAGTTGAGTTGAGTTTTAGCCCTAGTTTCTTGAGTTTTTGAATCAATTATAATCCCAATTGAGTTTTGTATATAAATTCCATTATGTTCTTGTATATACTATAATATTTCTTGATGAGTTTCTTAAGTTGAGTCTTGTTGAGAGTATGGATTCGTGTTTGCATTCACATGAACCATAATTGAGATATCATTTATATTTTATGCATTGATGGAGTTTTTTTAGAATGATTTGTGAATGTTTTGCATTAATTATTTTATGCACTATTTTGATTTTAAAGAATGACTATTTTCATCTTTAATTGAGAAATGGTTTGAACATGAATTGAGTTTGAGAAGTCTCTTAATTATTATTTTGAGCATGAGTTGAGTTTAAGAAGTCTCTTAATTATTATTTTGAGAATGAGTTTGAGAAATCCCTTAATTATTATCTTGAGCATGAGTATTTAAAGTATAAACGAGTTCAGCATTATTATATTAAAACATCTATTTTGAGATTGAGTTGACTTATTTCATAAACTCTAATAGCATATTGATGGATATTAAATGTATATGCTTAAGGATCGAGTCTAGAGCTTTGAATTTGTGAATGCATGATCGTGATTGGAATGTGAACATGATGATAGTGTTGATGAACTTGAAAGTCCTTTAATTTTCCTATTTAACCCAAGTGAATAATTTTCACCTGAATGTTGTCAGAAATGATTGTCCAAACTTCTCTTACATAAATGATTGAGAAATTAATTGGTTGAAAGGTTTGATTTGATAGAATTGATGAACTGATAAGAGTCCATTTGAGACTTCTTGATTTAGTTTGATTTGGATTGATTGTCTAATAAGCTTTGAGTCTTGTGAGGAGTATCAAGCACCAAATTAGGTAAGAATAAGTAATAACTCAAACCCAATAACTACGTCGCCAAACATAGGAGAGGATTGAACTATTAAGTCGAATATTTCCTAATTTTATTGTACTAACATGATAGGACTTGATTGGCTTTGGATCCATGATTGGTTGATTCGTTCTACCTTGGCAAGGTATTGAACGTACATGGAAACAACATTGGCTTGTTGTACTATCACTGATTCATAAGTAATGGTTGTCAGATAAGAGAAACTCCCATAGAGGTCTTGATAGTACTCTAATTGGATTGAATTGGATTAGATTGTACATGATTGGTCTCTGTCTAAATCTCATTCTTGTTTAGACTTAGGACATCTTGATTGAGTTGTTCACCTTCCCGATTTGAGATCCCTACACTGATTTGATTCTACCTTTATATATGTTTCATTCTGTTATATTACATATTCGTATATTTTATGTACTGACGTCCATTTGGGCTTGCATTACTTTATGATGTATAGACAGGTACTAGAGATCATCAACAAGCGAATCATTGAGGATCTATTCGTATTTATCTGATTAGTGAGTCCTCCCTGCTTTCGGAGGATACCACATTTATCTTTCTAGCTTTTAATTTAGTTTTCTTTATTTGATTTAAAGTAACCATAAACCTGCAATTGGCACCATTTTAGATAGTTTGATAGAGGCTTCATAGATCAGATTGTTGATGTACTCGATTGAACTTGTATATTGGCTAGTTTCATTCATACTAGTCTTGTTCTTTTGATTGATTAGAAAGATTGTTGGCCCTTGGACTTATCTTATGAGTAGTTTTCTTAATGAGTTGATTCTTCTGCTGTTAGAATGTTGATGAATGATTGGGTGATTGGATCAAGTGGTTCTCTTGGAGATCAACAATGGTGTTCGAGTGTTGGTCATGCCTAGGGTACCCTCTTAGGGCGTGACACAGATGCTAACGATGCCTAGCAATTACTTTCACAACCCAAGCTTAGGGCCTAGTCGTGACTTAGTGAATGAGAAACTCGAAAGTACCTCAAACAAGTCTCTTAGTATTCATTTAGCCTTTCATAAGTAATGACAATAAATAAACAAGCGAAAACCATAATAATAAATCTTCAACGTACATATTTCCACCAATACCTCTAACCTTTAGATTTAGCGGGGGTTAAGACAAGTCCATAGCTCATCCTCAATCAAAATGGAATTAAATGCCATAGTAAGTATCTAAAAGTCTCAACATATCATAAGCTAGAAAGAAAAAGAAGTATTATTCTCAAAACATGGGAACTCACCAAAAGTAGCCTTCAAATAAAATCTCAATTAGACACGTGGGGGAGAATGAGGAGGAGCACCAGTTCCTATATGGTGATATCATATAGACAAAAGTATGCGTTAGTATTTTGAATGTACTAAGTATGTAGGCATGCAATAAAATGTAAAACATTTAGGACATTTATAAGGTAAAGTACATAAATGAGTGCATGTATGAGAAATCAAGTAGATAACATTTAAATCATACATATATGGATATATACATGCATGAGTAATCATGTAAATAACATTTGAAACGTTCATTTGTGGGAAATTGACTATAACCGATATTAACACCATGTGAGCTATTACATGAAATCCAACATAACCCCCTATGTTGGCCGGGGAGTCAACTTGCCTAGGGTAGAACTCTGACAACTTTACATTCATTCTTTAAGTTTAACTTTAAGGGCTTTCGTGGATCCACTAGTCTAAGCCTACAAGGGCTCCTATGTTGGTACATAGTTAATGAGACAACGAGTTTCTATTAGAATTTCCTTATCGAATCCCACCTCAATGTCCCATTCGGTGCTAAGTCAATCTCATGGAGTTATTTAATACTTCAATATAGTCATAGCATAGAATAGCTCATTAAAACCTTTGATAATTCAAATACGCAAGAATTGTCCTTATTGCATAAAGAATCCATCATTCATATCATTTCATCATTTTTTTAATTTATAAGACTCCCTTTTGATCATAGACATTGCTTTCATAAACATTCATTTGGAGTTAAAACTTTCAAGTCGAACTTCATTGAAAATATAGTAAAACTAGGTGGATTCTATTCACTTCAACTTTCAAACATGTATGTAAATAGACTTATGCATAAACACTATGAAATCCATCAACTAATTCATACTTTAAATAACCCACCATGAATTTCAAAAACCTTTAAAGAGCTAAATAGAGAAAATACTTGCAAACCATCAACCCATACATATGAAATCATTTTGCATCAAAATATACCAATAATTATTAATTTAACCATGATTCATGCTATTAAGTAGAAATAAGAATTACTCATAAGAAAATATTACTTGAAATCAAGAGATTTAGTTGAAGGAGTTTTGAATTCAATAGGTGGAAGAACCCATGGGTAAACACCCACATACCTTAGAGTAAAGCTTGAAGAGAATTGGGTAAATAAATATAATTTATCATATAATCCAAATACTTTAGGCATGAAAGTGTAATGAATACTCTCATTGAAGCCTTACACACCTAGAATCCGAAGCTTTACTCAGAATTGAAGAACTCAATGAACACTCTTGAACCCTAGCATTTTCTCCTCGCCAAAACATTTTGTGTACTACCCGTAGTATATGAATCATCGAAATAGTATTTCTACACTACTTAAAACTAAAATTATATTTGAAAATGAGTAAATAAGTGTATAGAGAGAAGAGTTGCTTGAGAAAGCTTGATTAACAAAATGAGAAAATATGGTGGGTATTTATAGGTGTGAAGGAAGGACCTAACAATAAATAAAATAATTACAAAGAATGATCTTGAAAATTCAATGGAGGATTGTGATGTCATGGTGATTTCAAATGGAGGATTTTCATATCATGGGTGATGTCAAATGGATCTAGATCTTCCATGGTTGTTAAGATGAATTTTCTTTTTACGAAATATCCTTTCCATGGAGCTACGTTTGAACTGGATAACTTCGTAATTAGAATTTGGTGTCTTCATATGAATTGTATCTCTAAAATGCTTCTTTCATATTGTTCAAGAATGAACGGAATTGGATCATCCTACAGTGAGATATCATTTTTCTTCTACAAATACTCCATTTTGTTACAGCCCCAGATTTTGCAAAAATTAATTTATTTGAAATAGTTAGCCTCCGAATTGTAAGCTATGGTCTTGACGAAAGTCTTAGAGAATGATGTCGGGGTTTTTCAGCAATGTGAATCACCTAATTTTGACCAAACTACGAAGAGTTATGCTAAAAATACAAAAGCAATATCATTTTAATCGAGAATTAAAACACCACATATAACATTTTAGGGGATATTACAGTTACACACCATATGAAAAACTAACTTCCGACTTTATATTAACGAGAAGTTCAAATATGAGCCATGGATTACAAAATTATTTAAGCCAAATACTTCACCAAAATTAAATTTACAGAATAGAAAAAAAAGAAACCATAGCTTTTTGAAAAATGGGGAGTGTAAATTTGATAAATCAAACCAGATAGCTTTTGGAAAAAATGGAGAGTGTAAATTTGATAAATCAAACCAATTAGAGAAACAATACTTTTTACTACCCTAACAAGCATCAACCTGAATAGAAACACGAGCAATATAATTAGAATATTAAACATGAAAATTAAAGGAAAGCATAACATTTAAACATAGAGTTTTACGCTCAAACCACATATTAGAGATGCACTTTTAATACTTAAACGTCTGAAATATACCAAATTGAGTCAAAACAACCTATTTTTAGACATCAACAGTAGACATAAAAAGTTGAGACAAATAGGAGAATTTGGGAAGGAGAAAATGGACAGAAAGTTCAAAGAGGAAATTAAAAAAACCTCCTTCGATTCATAAAGATAAACATCAACTAAAAATGAGATAACATCACAAGAGAGTTCAACTTTTCGGGAGCAATGATTTTGGTGTGAGATGAGCTGAAGAGAGTCAACCTCGGGTAAGAAATCCATCGAAAAATCAAGAACGAACAGAAACTTCAAATTCTAGATCTTGTCCAAGCAGGAGACTGTTTCTTGACAGAAAACTTTGATAATTTCGGAGATATTTTTTTTTCTTTTTAGAGTGAAATCTATATGTATATTTTTAAAACTTATCTTCTAACCTATATCAGTGAAGAAGAAGGTGGGTTTATATAGGAAAAAATGGGGGAATTTGCGGGGGGAAAACCCATAGAATTTGAAGGGTTTTCTGATGAATTTTCTTAACTTCAAAATTCAAATTTTATTTTTGAATAAGGAATATCTCAAAATCGTCCACTTGGCCCTACTCGCATACATAAAGGACAAGGAATGCAAGTGTAGTAGTTGTACGGATTGTCAAGGTTCGTTGAGGAAGAAGATGGAATAGGGGGTATACATATACGCGTGGCTGTGATGTACACGTTTGATGTACGTAGAGGATGTGTAGGTGTAAACGTTGGAGGTTGGGGAATTTGTTTGTTATGTCAGTAGGCTTGATGATGTTATAATTGTGGGAATTGTTAGGCTTTGGGGAGGAAATAAATTGGGTCAGTGGAGGAGTGAAAGTGTTATAAAATATAATATGTATGTTGTCACGATCCGATTTGTACCTACTATCAATCCACCATTAGGAAAACCTAACCCTAAAATCCGAAATCATAGACAACGGACCATCACAAGCGGAAGGAAAGAATTGACTAATAATATTAATAATAATAACAATAATAATAAAGAAAAGAAGAACAAGAACAATACAACAAGATAACCTCCAAGACCTGATTTCAGTTGGTAGTCGAGCCACTAAACTAAATAAAGGAGTACAAAGTTTATACAGATATAATAATAGCATAACTGTCTCTGAGTGAAAAATAAAGGCTAGTCCAAGCTGAAATAGAGGGAGATAGGCAACTCCAAATGCTAAGAGCTAACCCTAGTCTCCAAAATTCAAGAGATGCTCCGCACGAAATCCAAATTAGTAAAGAAAAACCGTAGTATGATCTGCAGGTTGCAGAAGTGTAGTATGAGTACCAACAAGTGACACTCAGTAGGCATCGGCCGACTGAGCTCCAAAGGTACAACAAGTATAAAGAACATGTAAGCAAGGAGTATATATCACATGTAACTAACAAGAATATTATGGAATCCTACAATAAGATACATCTGATACAAGAAAGAGAGAGAAGATAGGAAACATGCAAAGAAACCAATGACGTATCTGATGGCGCCAGCCTAAAACCTAAACACGATAACATACTATGAAAGGGGACAACTAAGTGACAACCCACTAATAAAAGTAAACACAGATATCACATAAAGGCTTAAAGGATCGTATCAACTAAATTCCTGCACAAAAAATTAGGTAAATAAGAACAAGGGCAGTAACTACCTTCAAACAAGAGACCCCCCTTTATACCGCTACAAGTTCACAAATAGTAAGACAATACTTTCCGAGCCCCTGTATACCCAGAAGGTTCACTCACAAATAGATAAATTCGTACGACATCCCATACTACCGATAGTTACAAACAAATATGCTGGTGATAGGCAATGCATATATGAATGAGAGTCATGCAATAAAACCAGTAGTGCTATCAGTGCCAAGTGCCTCATACCAAGATATATACACCCACTTTTACTACCTACTTCCAATTTCGGCCAAGAAGTAGGATCCATGCGCCTCTCTGGATCGCCATGCGGGGCTCGAGAATGTCCCTATATACCTACCTGGTCCTAATCCAGGTCTTATATCAATATAGATATGTATAAGTCTGTATGTTTGATCATCAAGAATATGCTCTGTCATGGTGACCAGAGATAAATAGTCAAATCAGATAGAAAGGGGAGGGAACTATCTTCGATCAAATTAAAATCATAAAATAAGCGCATCATCAATGCCTCAAATCAATATCATAAAATGAGCGCATCCTCGATGCCTCTAATCCACTGAAAATAGTAGTAAAGGTAGTACGACCCCCGTTCGAAAGTCAATATAAAAATAGTTTGAATTTCAACACAGCTTTCTCAAATCAGTATCAAGAACTAATGCATGCACCGGGGTCGATTACGTCCATGAGAAAATAATGATCCAATTCAATGCATGCCATCATCAGCACCCAAACAACACACACAATCACATTCAATAATGACGCCACAAACACCTTTTCCTCTAGAGCATAAAAACAGGGCTAACAAATGCAACTAACTTCTAACCAAGGTCTAAAGCTCAAATCTACTCCTCTAACTCAATCACAAGACCCAAAGGGAGCTCAACCCTAATTAGGTAAAAAGGAGGAGGATATGAGAAAATAGGTACTTAGCTAGTAAATCAATAGCTCCAGATCCAACTAAAGTACATTTCCGAAAGTACAAACACAACTAGCCCCGCTAGACATCAAAAATAAAAGAATAGAGGGTTCTAACCCTCAATCCAAAAATGGGGCCCAACAGTAATTCATAAGTATAATTGGGTGAAAACCACTACACCAAGGCTCCAGAATATGTGCTACAATAGCGAATGACACTAAGTCTCAGAAATCCCTGCCAACAACGGCTACATCGACTAAGGATCAACTCAAACTCAATTTTAAGGTATAATTTCTCCAACCACCATAAACATCAAACAAGCCACCTAAAATAGGCTAATCAATAATCTACTACATACACTGAGGGTTTCATAAGGAAAACATAGCTTAAGGCTCATACCAGGACAAGGAACCAAGAAACTAGGAATCGAGCCTAATCCATCACATAAAATCCAAACCAAAAATAATTTATACTAAATAATACCTCATGAAGCTCAATCAAAGGGAAAGAGACCGTAGCCTACCTCAAAGCCGAACACGCGCGCTCCAATTCCACATACTGATAGCTTTTCACTCCAAAAGTGACTTCAAATGCCTTCGCGCTATCAAAATATTGATCACCTCATCAATATGAATGTTTTAACACTAAAATCGCATTTTTTGGAGACGAACCCAAAATTGGGTCTAAAACAGAATTATGGGATCCGTGATGGAAATTCAAAAAACGACTCCTTGAAAAGGTTCTAAATACATTATTGAGCTTGTACCCCAAAATAGGGCACAAATCAATGCTCAAAATGACCAAAATCATCCCAATAATTAAAAACACCATTAAAGCTTAAACTAAGTTAGAGCATCCCCTCTTTTCTGAATTTTACCTCAAACAAAGGTTCCCCAGAACTTTTGGAACACCACTTCATTCCCAATGAAAAATCACACAATTTAGAGCTTTGAATCACTCAAAATGCACCTAAAATGATCAAGATATCAAATCTCATAATTCACCAAAAATCTAATTCGAAAATAAGAAATGCAGCAACTATAATGCAAATATTACCACAAACAAAGCTTTCAATTCAGTTTCTGAGCTCAACAACGCATTCTCCTCAAAAAATCTCACAATTTTGACTTTTGAATCACTCAATTCAGATCAAAATTGATCAAACTATCACTATCCAAAGTTTTCAAATAAATCCCCTTGAATTTGGAAAGGAACAACCATTTATAGCCGTTTATTTCCTCATCACAATCGTGATGGCTTATAGGTCACGACTGTGCCTCTCCATTCTAGATGATCACCATGATCGCGTGGACCCTCTTGCACCAGATTTCAACAACTGTTTTGATGCTCCGGACATATTCGGAGTCAGGAAAATGCAAACCGTATATGGAGTCTGATTGGAAATGACATTCTGATCTCAAAAGTGTTGTTGAAATTCCCATCCGAGGACATCTAGAAAAACAATGGTCCCACACCCAAACTTCAGATTAAACCACAATCCACAAAAGGGCTCAAAATGAGATTGAAAGCCTTGAGACACGAACGAAAGGTCGTTCTAGACCAAACTGAACATTTCAAATCTAATCGCATTAAGGGAAATTCAATCCGAGCATGTTTTCTAAGAATGTTGACCAAAGTCGACTTTAGATGAAATTTCAAAGACTAAAGTGCCAAATGGCCTCAAACTCGCATCGATTGCCTCGATACCCATGCCGACCACGCTACTAGCCTAATTTGGTCATTCTAGAGCTAATGGAACCATTACAATTTTGTTCTGAGGTCGCCTTCCTAGAGTTTTCACCAAAGTCAACCATTCAAGCTCCAAGACCTCCAAAACAGAAAAATGTGCATAAAACCTAAACGAACGACCAAGCGACCAAACAGTCAGTGCGAGCAAGTCATAAATGACTTGGGATCACTATAGGAAAGCTCTAAAGGTGGAAAAGATTAGAAAAAGACAAAAATGACATGGAGGGTCATTACATATGTATTGTGGTACGGTATTGTAATGTAATGGGAAAAATAAGGTATATGTTTGATGTTGCCACGTGGTATAGAAATATGAGTAGGTATTGGTCAGTAGTTGTATATAAATAGGAAATTGTAAGTATAGGTGTATACATGTTAGTTCGTTTGGTGAAATAGGAAATTGATTTGTGGGGATTGTTTACGGATGTATGGAATTGGGCTTTGGATTGAAATGGGTTTAAATATATTGTAGTCGAGTTGGACCAATATAAGGGAAAATGAAGGAAAATGGGCTCAATTGGCAATAATTGCAATTTAAGAAATGGTCACATTGATTTAATTATAGCCATAATAAATTAAGAAATTAACCGAATATAAAATTAATTAGGAAATTCGGCTAAAATTTAGATAGGGCGAATTAAAATTAATTAATTAACGAGCTTATTAATCTTTACAAAGTAAAATAATGAACTTAATTTTAAACTAATTAACTTAAAATATAAATCTATAATTAAACTAACCTAATTAACATAATATTTAGTTAAAAATGAATTATTTTTGAGATGATTTTCAAATAACCACAAAAATAGTAATTAAGGAGACAATTTATATATTATAAAAAAAAAATTAAAAATGATAAAATTAATTAAGAATAACATGAAAATATTTTAATTTTTCTTCTAAAAACTAATTATTTCAAATTTTTTGAAATTGAAGAAGCTCGCTAATTTGCCTTGTGGAGGGTCAAAATTGAGTGTCAATAACTGTCCCCTTTTTTTGGATAGGATCGATGAAAGAGACCCTAGGAAAATAAAATTGACAAATCTAATTTGTCCGACCTATCTTCATCTTTTTTAAAGAAGGAATTTGGTACGGACTTTGGGAAGTTTTGGCCGAACTCAGGTATTGAGTTTCCTGCATATCTCAGGTTATATGAGAATGCAGGTCACTTGTAGTTCAAGACGCTTGATTTTGCGCACGACTTTAAAAGAATACAAAAGCTATTCTCGTGTCGTGTTAAGGATAAATCAGAATGCTCGGGAATGAGATGAAAAAGTTTGTTGGAGTACAATTAAGTTTTTAACACTGAGCCCATCTACATATCCTTGAACTTAAAAATCAGGCTGTTTGTAGTTTGACTCGATTGGTTGAGAAGGAAATCTAGCATGCTAAGATAACCTTTAGTTGGAAGGACTGACAAGTAAATCGAGTATGAAAAAAAAGGCTCGCAATCTCATAGTCATGAATGTGGCGCGCTTCACACCCATAATTAAGAAATTACACGGATATAGTTTCCAAAGTTCTTGGTGCATTGTCACTCAGATTGGAAAGGTTGCTTTCGATGAAAGTTGAAATTTTGAAATTTTCTGGATGTGAAATTGAAACCGTAAACCCTTAGAAAAACCTGCATGCCTTCAGATAAGGGTGTGGTTTGATTTTGGTGGAAGTCGTTCCTCAGCTCGCGTCCATGTTGTACTGCATCCTTTGTGATGTCGTCCGCACTTGTGGTTTAATTGAGAATTCATCCTCTCAGATTCTCTCGACAAAGACGGAGACAAAATTCATTAGGATAAAATAAAATTCAAAGGAGAGCTAGATAGCGTCGTTACTATGCCTGACACATATTCATCTCTTTGAACATTTGGCGTTTGTTTCCTTCAATTTGACGTAAAGTAAATAAAGCTTATATTGATGAGATTTAAAATATATTTCTCTAACATCCTTCTCTTTCAATTTTGATGCCATAAACGATATATGGATGAGATGCGATATGTTTATGTGATGTAATATGTTGATGTCCTGGCCCCCTCGGTGATGATGTCATGGTGATGAAGTTCTTGCAATGGTATAAAGATGATATCCCTCTTGGTGATGATGTTATGCTGATGAAGTTCTTGTAATGGTTTGGAGATGATGTCCCTCTTAGTGATGATATTATGTCATTTGATGCTATGACATGAATGACCCTCTGGGTGATGAAGATAATGTCACTCTGGATAGCGGTATGAAAATATTGTCACTCTGGGTAGCGATACGAAAATAATGTCCCTCTAGATATCAATATTATCTCATTAGATAATATGACATGAATGACCCCCTAGGTAGCAATATGAAAATAATCTGTGTAACAACCCACCCATTTGAACATTAGAATTAACTTGTACTTTTGGAATAAGACTAAGATTTGTTAATATATAAGGAAAGTTATTTTATGAGTTATTTTAATTGCACAAAGTTCATATGTTAAGTGTGGAAGTCAAGGAAGTTGTGAAATAAAAGTCGACAAAAGGTATTGTAAATGCCGTTAAGCAATTCTCTAAAATTTTGGGTCAAATATCTCAGCACTTTTGTCCTAATATACGAGGATTTAGAATGTCCATTAACTACAAAATTTAATCTCTATGAGTCTAGTTTCCAACGAACTAAACCGCTCGTTGATACGACTTCAGAATAGTGAGATATGTGTGTTTTCATGAGACTGCACAAGCAGGCACCTCTAGGTGGGTCCCCCTATCTCTAAGTCGGTTACTCTTTATATACACTCTTCTCCTTTATTTTTCTTCATTAGAAACAGACCAAAATACAGTAAAATGATAAACCAACCTTCAAAATACTCCTTGGAAGCTTATATTCTCAACTTTGAAGTTTGACAAAAGTTGCTCTACGTTACGAGCCCATCATTGGGGTATAGTTTTCTTGTTGACTAATGCTTTGTTTGTTGTTACTGCAAGGAGACAGATTTTCAAGCTTCATATTTCCAATATTTTTGTTGAGGTAACCTTTTTTTTACAACCCTCCTTCGTAATTCCATATCCTAGTATCATTTCTATTGACTTTTGAGTCACATGGTGGTGTTTTTGTTATTGTGGCTTTGGGCAACCCCTTTATCTTAGATAATTGGGATATTATTGTTGTTTATTGATGGTGTTAAGTTGCTGGAGATAATGAGCATATTAGTTTGATTCTTATTCGGATCGTATTGGATGACTGTTAGGTTGAACGACGTGGAGAACACATAGTTCAGTGGCCTCGAGAGATTGTTGCTTCTTCGAGATGGTTTTGAAATTTCTTCATTGGATTTAGCTATTGTTTATTGTTGTTATTGGCCTCATTTTATGTATTGGACTTGGCTAATCACGAGTTTGATACAATCACCTTATCGATTAGTTATCTCTTGTTCTTGCAGCCTGGTTGATTTCATATTGTAGCACTATTTTTGATTTGCTAAGTTTCATAGTGACATCTTTTGGGCTTTTATTGGAAGGTATGTTAAGGCTATTTGTTTCTCTTCTGGCATGATCCTGATGTCCTAAGTTTGCCATGACCTATTTATAGTGGTTATATGACTTGTAGCCTTATCCTATTGAGTTGGCTACCACCGTATGATTAATGTCTATCACCGACACTCTACTCCTTGCCTAATTTCCTAGAAAAACATGCTATGATTCTATTTTGATTAATTGTGATGACTTGTTATCGTTGTATGTTTTATCGTCTAGTTACCCCTTATGAGCTTGTTTTGGTCTTAACAGACATTGACGATGCAGGGTTCTTAAGCATACAAATTGATTGTTATACAAAGATTACAAGCGGGTAGATCGAGCCTACGGGCGGGTAGACCCATACCTACGGGACGAGAAGGTTGTACATATGGGGCAGCATATATGTATTATATCATGGAGCTTCAAAGATGAATTGATTCATGACACATGTACATTCAGACAGTTCAGATTAGATTATCATTGGGATCTAGGTAAAGGGGCTAATATGGGTATTTAGTGATTGTTTGCGCTTGTTAGGACTTATAGTGATTGTGTGCTATTTGTACCTACCAGACTTATGGGGGCCAGGTCAGGTTATTACTTATAGTGATTGTGTGCTATTTGTACCAACCGAACATATGGGGGCACGTCAGATGGTAGTTGGAAAGAATTCAGATGAACCCATAGGTAAAGGTACGAGCAGAGTACCATCTGTCGGAGTAGTTTTTCCAGAAGAAGTATGGAAGACATCTTTACCCCTCACCCTAGTATCACTTTTACATTTGGAGACCTACGTAACCACTAGAGTCATTCTACAGATCAGGAATTCAGTAGTGCAGTATAGACATTCGCTTAGTTAACAGCCATGCAGCTCCAGAAAGTCGCAAAAGATGTAGCCAGACCTTTTGAAGGGCCCAAAAAGTCGATGATGCGAGAGTTCCTTGACTTGAGTCCTCCCCTGTATTAAAGGACAGACCGCAGAGAGGACTCTCAGCACTTTATTGACCTGTTGCATAGGATTTTAGGATTATGCACACTTCATCTACAAAGTTTGTTGGGTTAGCAACATTCAATCTTAGAGGCATAGCCATTCTATGGTACGAGGAATAGAAGAGGTTCATAGGGGCCAATGTACCCCAGCCACTTTGAATCGCTTCACTGAGACCTTTTTTGATCAATATCTACCTAGAGAGATTTGATATGCTTGAGTTGATGAGTCCATAAACCTTTTCCAGGGTAGTATGAGTGTCAAGGACAATGGGCTTAGGTTTGATTCCCTAGCCAAGTATGCACCGATGATTGTAGATATGATGAATGCTAGAATGCAAAGATTTATAGGAGGGCTGGCTCCACAATATGTTGAGGCTTGATAATAGCAACACTGAATAAGGACATTCATATCTCTTGTATATAGGCAGTCGCTCAAAATCTAGAGGAGTTCAAACATCGATAATTTGGAGTAGAGTGAGCTGAGAGAGGGAAACAAAGGCGATCAAACCTACTGATTTTTGGGAAGATTTTCATGGGGGTCCTACACCCAGGAATTCTAGTAGGCCACCTAGTCCTCCACCACAGCAATCCTAGAGTAGTAGATATCACTACCAAGGGGAGAGTTCGTAGACATCGAACTTGAAGTAGTATCGCCGCCCAGAGCAATCTAGTCAATTGTGCCTCATTTTGATACTTGTGGTAGATCACATCTTGAGAGATGTTGTTAGGTCTCTATAACATGTTATTTTTGTTGCCTGGAGTGTAATGCAACAACGCCAAAAGGTAGGTTTATTTCCTATCATCAGGCAAAGAAAATGATCACCAACGGTTGCATTTACCATACCATCCAAGTTTAAGATATTGTTGTTGATCCACCAACACTTTAGTTATTCTAGAGTTTAATTAGTTTCGAGATGTCTTTCTAGATGAACTACCTAATATTCCCTAGAACGGAAGATTAATTTTGTTATTGATACATTACCTGATGTCCGATCGATATCAATTCCCCCATATAGGATGGCACCAACAGAACTGAAATAATTAAAGGAGCAATTAATTTTTTTATTAGATATGGGATTCATTAGGCCGAGTGCATCATCATGGGATGCATCAGTGTTGTTTGTATGAAAGAAAGATGGGTCATTGCTCATGTGTGTAGACTACCAACAGCTGAATAAGGTAACTACAAAGAAAAAATCAACTACAAAGAACAAATACTCGCTGCCAAGGATTGATAACTTGTTTGATTAGCTACAAGGTGTATGATGCTTCTCAAAGATTGATTTTTGTTCAGGGTACCATCAAGTGCGGGTTTGAGAGACTGATATTCCAAAGATAGCCTTCAGGACCAGAAATGGTTATTTTGAATTCTTTGTGATGTCTTTTGGAATTACAAATACCCCAACAATAATTATGGACCTAATGAACAACATATTTAGGCCATTCTTAGATTTGTTATGATTGTGTTTATTCATGATATTCTCGTATATTCACGACTAGAGTCGGAGCATAAAGACCGTCTTTGAGCAGTGCTTCAGGCATTTCGAGGTCAGAAATTCCATGCTAAGCTCTTAAAGTATGAGTTTTGGTTACATTTTTTGGCTTTCTTGGTCCATATTGTAGCAGATGCTGGTATACAAGTTGAAATGCAAAAGATTGAGACAGTGAAGACTTAGCATAGACCCATGACCTCAATAAAAGTTCGTAGCTTTCTAGGTTAGCAGGCTATTATAGAAGGTTTGTAGATGGGTTCTCTTTGCTTTCAGCACCTTTGACTAAGATAACTTAGACGGATAATAAGTTTCAATGAACTGTAGCATGTGAACAGAGCTTTCAAGAGTTGAAAGACAGATTGACTTCAACCCAAGTTTTGACCTTGCCAAAGGATCTAGAGGTCTATATAGTGTATTGTGATGATTCAGGCATCGAAGTGTTTTTTTTTTATGCAACATGGTAAGGTAACTGCTTATGCTTCTAGACAACTAATGAAGCACGAGATAAACTACCAACCCATGAGTTAGAGCTGGCCATAGTTATTCAAGCCTTAAATATCAGGAGGCATTACTTACATAACGTGTATGTTGATGTTCACATAGATCATAAAAGCCTCCAGTATATTTTCATACAAAAGTCATTGAATCTATGACATCACTGATGGCTCGTGTTGCTGAAAGATTATGATGTGGAATTCTTATACATAAAGGGAAGGCAAATGTAGTAGCGGATGACCTAAGATGTAAATTGATGGGCAACTTATCGTATTTGGGAGTGGAGAAGTAGGAGATAGCTGAGATTTTCATCATCTAAGTTAGGTTGTTTGATTTTGATGATGGAGTCACAATTTGGGACTCAGCCGTATCATCTCTGGTTGCGGAGGTAAAGGCACGATAAAACAAGGATCCTAGCTTCGAGCAACTTAAGGGCAAGGCTCAATAGCAGGAGTCTTTAGCTTTCAACATAGTAGAAGATGGAATCCTTAGATACAGACATCGATTGTGTGTTCCAAATATTGTAGTTCTTCGACAACAGATTATGGGGGAAGCATACTATTCTTGATATTATATTCACCAAGGTTCTACAAAGATTTGTCACGATATTAAAGAGAATTATTAGTGACCTGGGATAAAGAAAGATATTGCTGAGTTTGTATCACAGTGTCCTAATTGTCAACAGCTGAAGGTCGATCATTAAAAACACAGTGAGATGTCTTAGGAGATACCATTCCATTGTGTAAGTGGAAAGCAATAAGTATAGACTTTGTTATAGGTGTGCCTCACTTGCGATGGAAGTTTGATTCCATTTGGGTGATTATCTATAGGTTGATGAAATCAACCCATTTCTTACCGATGAGGATCACATTTTTCAGCTGAAAATTATAAAGGGTTATATATTGGAGAGATTGTTAGATTGCATGGTGACCTATATCAATTATTTCAGGCAGAGGAGCACAATTTACAATACACTTTTGGAAATCCTTCCAGTATGGCTTGGGGATACAAGTAACATTAGTACAACATTTCATCCACAGACTAATGGCCAAGCTGGATGTATGATCCAAAATCTCAAGGAAATGTTACGGGTGTGTGTGCTAGATATCAAAGGAAATTGGGATAATCACTTGCCACTTTTCGAGTTTGTTTATAATAATAGCTATTATTTTAGCATTGGTAGGACATCGTATGACGCTTTAGATGGAAGAAAATATAGATCCACTCCTGGTTGGTTCGAGGTTTATGATTGTTTGGACAAGACTTAGTACAGCAGGTCATGAAACAGTTTAAGTTAATTTGAGAGTAGTTGTTGTAGCTCAGAACTGTCGAAGATCATATGCGGATGTTAGAAAGTGAGACATGGAGATTAATGTTGATGTTTGGGTCTATCTATAACTTTTGCCTATTGGAAAAAAGGGTAAGTTGATCCCTAGGACGTTGGGCCTTATTGCATTTTGCGATGGATAGGCTGAGTTGTCTATGATTAAAGTTGCCTCCAAATTTAGAAGCAGTACACCCTATTATTCATGTTTCTATGTTACAAAAGCATATTGGAGATCCAACACTTATAGTGCAAACAACAAATGTTCATATTTCAGAGGAGTTATCTTATGAATAAGTCCCTGTTTCCAAATTAGATCGTTATAAAAATACTACAAAATAAGCTATACGAGATGTTAGAATGTCCATGAACTACAAAATTTAAGCTATACGAGACTAGTTTCCAACAAACTAAACCGCTCCTCCATACGACTTCAGAATAATGAGATATGTGTGTTTTCATGAGACTGCGCAAACAGGCGCCTCTAGGTGGGTCCCCCATATCTCTAAGTCAGTTACTCTTTATATACACTCTTCTCCTTTATTTTTCTTCATTAGAAACAGACCAAAATACAGTAAAATGATAAACCAACCTTCAAAATACTCCTTGGAAGCTTATATTCTCAACTTTGAAGTTTGACAAAAGTTGCTCTACGTTACGAGCTCATCATTGGGGTATAGTTTTCTTGTTGACTAATGCTTTGTTTGTTGTTACTGCAAGGAGACAGATTTTCAAGCTTCATATTTCCAATATTTTTGTTGAGGTAACCCTTTTTTTACAACCCTCCTTCGTAATTCCATATCCTAGTATCATTTCTATTGACTTTTGAGCCACATGGTGGTGTTTTTGTTATTGTGGCTTTGGGCAACCCCTTTATCTTAGATAATTGGGATATTATTGTTGTTTATTGATGGTGTTAAGTTGCTGGAGGTAACGAAGGCAATGGTGTGATTCTTATTCAAGTCGTATTGGATGGTTGTTAGGTTGAATGGCGTGAAGAACACCTAGTTAAGTGGCCTCGGGAGCTTGTCGCTTCTTCGAGATGTTTGAAATTTCTTCATTGGATTTAGATGTTGCTTATTGTTGTTATTAGCCTCATTTTATGTATTGAACTTGGTTGGTCATGAGTTTCACACAAGCACCTTATCGATTAGTTATGGCTTGTTATGTTAAGGCTATTTTTTTCACTTCTAGTATGATTCTGATGGCCTAAGCTTGTCATGGCATATTATATTGAGTTATCTACCACCATATGATTAATGTACATCACCGACACTCTACTCCTCGCCTAGTAACCTAGAAAAGCATGCTATGATTATATTTTGATCAATTATGATTACTTTTTATCGTTGTCAAGTTTTATCGTCTAGCTACCCCCTATGAGCTTGTTTTGGCCACAGCACACACTGACACTACAGGGTTCTTAAGCATACAGATGGATTGTTATACTGAGCCTACGGGCAGGGTAGATCGAGCCTACGAGCGGGGTAGACTAAGCCTACAGATTGGGTAGACCGAGCCTACGAGCTGGGTAGACTAAGCCTACAGGCTAAGTAGATCGAGCCTATGGGTCGGATAGACCATACCTATGGAATGGGAAGGCTGTACCTACGGGGCAGCATATATGTATTGTACCACAAAGCTTCAAAGTTGCATTGATTTATGACACGTATACATTCAAACAGTTCAAATCTAATTATCATTAAAATCCAGGTAAGGGGCTAATATGGGTATTTAGCAATTATTTGCGCTCGTTAGGACTTATAGTGATTGTGTGCTATTTGTATATACCGGGCTTATGGAGTCCAGGTCAGGTTATTACTTATTATATGTTATATTGTCTTTTTATGGGGAGATAAGGTATTGTAATTGTGTTTCACCCCTGCCTTTTCATTCGGTACTTATACTTCAGTTTCAACTTTCTATTTGCCTTACATGCTCGATACATTATTCACTACTGATGTCCTTTTCTTGGGCGCACTGCATTCATGCCTACAAGTTTTGATGACGATCAGACAAACTTGCTAAGTAGCATAGCCGAGCTGCAGCGAGTTAGTTGGCTCCTTTCCTTTCAAGAGTCTCTAGAGTCTTAGAAGTTTGCCTTTTTTGCTATTTATAGTTTTTGAGTAGGTTAGGGCCCTATCCTACGATGTATTGTATTCATAGAGGCTTGAAGTCTAGTCAGTTGGTTTGTATAGCTGGGATTTTGGCCATTTTGACCTTATATGTTTATTAGAGCCCGTTTGGATGGGCTTAAAAAAGTAACTTTTATGTATGAAGTGCTTTTAGAATTTTGAAGTGCTGAAAGTTATTTTTATAAATAAACAGTTGAGTGTTTGGATAAAAGTGCTTATGATGTGAATTTTAGGGTTAAAAGAATAAAAAAAAGTAGTTTGGGAATTTAGTTAAGATATAAGGGATATAAAAGTAATTTACATGGTCAAAGAAAATGACTTTAAGCACTTTGGAAAAAAAGTTAGAATCCTAACTTTTCATTTTTGACTGACTTTAAGAACTTTATGGCTTAAAGTCAGCATTAGGCAAAAACGTCCAAAAGCTAAAAAGTGGCTTTAAGTTGGTTTTGACCAACTTAAAGCCAATCCAAACGGGCTCTTAGTTGCATCTTGTTAGCCAATTGAGCCTTGTTGTTGTGTCGGTAGCAGTTAGCAACTTATTTTCCTAGTTACATTATTTATACATGTTTTCCAATTATTATATAGAGATCATGGTGGTCTTGAAGGCCTGCATAATATTTATGCTTTTCTAGATATCATGGCGGCCTCGACGACCCAAACATTACTTATATGCCACCTACTTATTATTTTTTTGAACTATTGGGAGTAGTTGTTTTCTTTCTAGAGCTATTGATAAGGGCCTTGGCGACCGAGGGCTTATTAAAATACCAAGATATACTTGTTTGTTTTCTTAACTGTGTGAGACTGCCACACGCCTTTAGTAAGTGGCTCAGCAAGGTCGACTTTAGTCTAACTTTTTGCAATAGGTGCCAGTTGCACCCCATGAGTTTTGGGTGTGCCAATGTCCCTCTGGGTAGCAATATTATCTCATTCGATAATATGACATGAATGACCCTCTAGGTAGCGATATGAAAATAATGTCCCTCTGAGTAGTAAAGACGATGTCCCTCTAGGTAATAAATATGATATGTCTCTGGGTAATAAATACGATCTCTATCGATCATCCTTGATGCTGAAAAATGAAACACGATAAAATAGCATTCTCTTGACGCTTCCTACAACTTCGTCGTCACACATTTATAGGTTCATTATAGCTTCTATGTCTTTGGGATTTGAGCGAGGCAATGTTGTTCGTATCCCGAATTGCTTCCTTTATATCAAAAACTTCAAAGGCTTTTCTTGCATCCACAGAAAAATTATTAGTTTTAATTGAATTGATTCGTGTTGATTCCTTAGGTTGTCTGCTTCTCGCTGGCTATCTCTGGTTGATTATTCCAATCTCCTGCTTCTTGATAGATGTGAGACCAAATTATATTTAATCAAAATATTTAATTAGACGCATATAAAATCTTTTGAGAAAGAAAATAGATTTTGAAAAAATCACTACCAAGTGTCATGTCACATAAAGCTTAAGTGAAAGTTCTTGGTTCGAAGCTCTTGCGCATCTGATAGCTTGTTGAAATGTTTGCAGGTTCCTTTAAATTGAGGTATTCTGATATAACCTTTCTAAAGTTCTTTGGCGTTGACTGGAAATTCTATTGTGTCCAAAATTTGATGTGAACTTCGACCATCTAATTATGCTAGGGAATCATTTGAAGTTAGTCTTGAATTTTTTATCACGCTGGGGATATTTGAAGCTATCTTCGAACTTTAGATAATGTTTGATGAAATTTTTGAGGTCATCCTCAAAAATTTCTGTTCCAGTTAGATGTCTTGGTGAATCTCGAACTTATTGAAAGAAGATTTGCAGAATTTTTGAGACCCTTCTCAAAAATTTTGTCCCAGTTGCGATTTTCGATATACCTTTAGTCTTGACTTGTTGGAGAAAAATCTTTGTCTTGAGATTTTTTGAGTTCCTTTCAAAAATTCTTCTCTAGTTTCTTTTGTAAAGGGAAACAGAAATCTTATCGGGGTATGACCGAGCCATTGTGGAACCTACATATCCCATTATGACGTCTACATAACCTGTTGAGGTAGGAATCAGGTCAAACTTAGTTCCCCTCTGGAGAGGTAAATAAGAAATAGGAAATTTTGATAAGGATATGACATAGGCTGCATAAGTATCTCATTCTTGAGAATTTAGGTCAAACATAGTTCAAATACAAATGGGGTAATTAAAAAACAAACAAGAGTTGAAACGATTACAAGGACATGATGCAATTACAAGGAAAGAAATAGTAGAAAACTCTAAATCTTCAAACGTAGTATCTCTTGACAGCATCTGAGTTGATTGGTTTTGGCCACGCTTGACCATCCATTTCTGACAATATTAGGGCATCTCCAGATAATACTTTACGAACCATGTACGGTCTTTGCCAATTTGGTGCGAACTTTTCTTTATACTCATTTTGATATGGAAAAATGTGTTTGAGAACCAACTGACCAACTTCAAATATTCTTGGTCTCACTCGTTTGTTGAAAGAATGAATCATCCTTTGTTGGTACAATTGATCAAGGCAAACAACGGTCATCCTCTTTTCATCAATCAAATCCAAATGTTCAATTCGGTTTGCGAACATAATCGGCATTGCTTAATTCATCTTCTTGAATGATTCTCAACGAAGGTATTTCCATTTCGGAAGGTATCACTACTTCTGTTCCATATACTAGCAAGTATGGATTTTTTCAAATTGATGTTCTAATAGTCATTCGGTAACCTAACAGAGCGTACGACAACATCTCATGCCATTCTCTGTGATTGTCAATCATTTTCCTAAAGATCTTCTTGATGTTCTTATTGGAAGCTTCTAAGGCTCCATTCATTTGAGGATAATAAACGGTTGATTTTTGGTGAGTAATATTGAATTTCTCACATATTTTCTTCATCAAATGACTTTTGAGGTTTGCTCCATTATTGACAATGATAGAATCTGGTATTCCAAATCTACATATCAAATTGTTACAGACAGAATCAACTACTACTTTCTCTGTCACTGATTTAGACGAGGCTGCTTCCACCAGCTTAGTAAAGTAATAAATGGAAACTAGAATGAATCTATGTCCATTAAAGGTAGCTGGCTCTATTAGACCAATGACATCCATACCCTACGCTACAAACGGCCAAGGCGAATCCATAGCATTGAGTTTGTGAGGAGGTACTCGAATCAAATCATTGGGCACTTGACGTTGATGGCATTTTCACACATACTTACAGTAATCATGCTCCATAGTCATCCAAAAATAGCCAGGTCTAAGGATCTTTTTTTCCATTATAAGCCCATTCATATGAGTACCACAACCTCCGGCGTGAATCTGTTCGAGAAGCTTCATTGCTTCAATGGCATCGACACATCTAAGAAGTCCCATATCTAGAGTCCTCCTATAAAGGATTTCTCTACTTGAAAAGAAATTGTGAGCCATTCGACGTATTGCCTTTTTCTGACTGAATGTCGCATTTTCTAGATAAGTTTCGATTTCTAGATACTTCTTTAAGTCAAAATACCAACACCTTCCATCTGATTCTTCTTCGACATACGAACAGTGATCAGGTTGTTCTTTCAAATATATCTCCAAAGGGTCAATGTAACTTGTATTTAGATATTTGATCATTGAGGAGATAGTAGCAAAAGCGTTAGTAAATTCATCCTGCAACCTTAGAGTATGCCTAAATTCAATCTTACAGAACCTTTCACACAACCTTTGCACTAACTTCACATAAAGTGTAATCTTCGGATCCTTCACGGCCCATTCACCTTGAACCTAATGAATCAGCAAATCTAAATCTTCGATTACCAGCAATTCTTGAATATCCTTATCGATGGCCATCTTTAGACCCATGATGCATAGTTCATGGGATAATGTTGGCCAGATTCTGATACTAGGAATGCTCCAATTACATTCCCTTCATGATTTACTGCCCCATCAAAGAATACCCTCCAACTAGGGTATGCTTTAAAGATGCATTCTCCCATAAATAATACCTCTTTGTCATGGAAGCAAGTTTTGAGCGGTTCATACTCTTCAAATACTGGATTTTCAGCGAGATGATCAGCTAAGGCTTGTGCTTTTATCGCCTTTTGGGTCACATACACAATATTGAACTCACTTAAAAACATTTGCCACTTCGCCAAAATTTTGGTCAGATATGTAGTGTACGAAGACAAGCAATGTCTCAACTTTTGAGCAATCAAAGTTAGAGCACAACATGTCTTCTCCAAAAGAGTATAACGGGCATCGTATGGAGTAAACTTCTTGCTTAAGTAGTAGATTGCTCGCTTCTTCTTTCCAGTCTCATCTTGTTGACCTAGTATGTATTCAAATACGTTATCTGAGACAAACAAATATAGCAACAAAGGAATTCCTTCTCACGGGGGAACCAACACGAACGGATTAGACAACTAAATTTTGATAGCATCTGAAGAGGCTTGACACTCTTTGGTCCATTTGGTCAATGCATCTTTTTTCAACAACTTATATATAGGTTCACAAATAACCGTAAACTGATCTATGAACCGACTGATGTAGTTCTATCTTCTCAAGAATCTCATCACTTCTTTCTTGGTCTTTGGGGGAGGTAATTCTTGAATTGCCTTGATCTTAGCAGGATCAAGCTCGATACCCCTTCTACTGACTATAAATCCCAATAGCTTACATGTCGGCAATCCACACACACCTTTAGATGGATTTAACTTTAGATTGTACTTGCACAGATAATCAAAGAACCTCTTCAAGTGAGTCAAATGATTCAAAATCTCATGGAATTTTATAATGACATTATCCACATATACTTCAATCTCATTGTGAATCATATCATAAAAATGGTCATCATAGCTCTCATATAAGTGGAACTAGCATTCTTGAGACCAAATGACATCACTCGATAATGATACATACCCCACAGTGTGATGAAAGCTGTCTTTTCTACATCTTCTTTATCTATTAGAATCTGGTAATAACTCACATAGCAATTTACGAATGACTGCATCTCATGGTTGGCACAATTATCAATGAAAATGTGAATATTTGGCAATGGAAGTTATCTTTGGGGCTAGCTTTGTTAATATCTCAATAATCAACACATATTCTAATCTTGCCATCTTTCTTGGGCATCGAAACAATGTTGGGTAGCCACGTCGGATACTGTGTCACTTCCATGACTCTCTGTTGAATTTCTTGGTGACTTCTTCTTTGATCTTCAAATTCAACTCTGGCTTGAGCTTTCGAGTCTTTTTTATTACCGAAATACAGTCAGGATTGATTAGTAACTTATGAGAAACAATGTCTATGATCAACCCTGACACATCATGAGAAGACCAAGCAAATATATCAATGTATTGTCTAAGCAAACTAATAAGTTCTCTTCTCTGAGCTTTTGTTAAATAGTTACTGATTCTGACTTCTTTCTTACACTCATCATCCCCCAGATTCATAGCCTCATTTCCCTCTAAATTTGGGCTATATTGATTGTCAAATTATTTTAATTCCTCAGTAAGGTGTTCAGGTATCGCGGTATCCTCATCATAATCCTCGAACTCATCACCATTTATATCATTTTGTTGCATGTGACATAACATGATATAGGTAGGTTTTAAGTTATTTTTAGTGAAATCACAAACAAACAAAGTTAGATAAGTAAAATATAAACAGATAAGAAAATAATAAGTAAATTTTTGCAATGAAGAGGGCTTTCATTTAAACCAAAAGAAATACAAACTTTGGCCATGACTGTGGGTCAACCTACCTTTTTCAAAACATCACGAGGGGAATTTAAATCATAAATAGATAAAAATAACATAAAGGGTGGGTTTGGGCCTCCTCTAGACTACCACTGATTTAAAATCAAGTAGAAAGCATGTCTTTCTCTACCAAGACGAGCGGGGAAACAAAAGCGGTGCGGATGTCCAATTTGATAATTGCTCCTCCGACTTAGGATCACAGATGCCCGATGTCCCTATTTCTTCCTCAAAGATTGCATCAACTTCCTCAAAAAGGTCCCAAATTCCTTCCCCAATACCTCCATCATTGACATGCTACCACACTGGAAACAACATATACAAGTGGGGTATTGGCCTGGCCAACACCCAATCAACACTCTTGCTTGTCACCTCTACCTTGTCGTCTTTTGTGGGGACATATCCTAAACCATACTTTAATCCACTATCGAAAATCTAGATAGACTCGATGATTCCTTGGAAATACTTCTCCAATCCAAAACCAGGCTCAAAACCTCTTCGGAGCATGATAATGGCTATCATTTTATAAATAGAAGGCAAAGGGGGCTGTGAGGCCAAATCATCGCCAGTGGCAATCACCAGCTCCACCGTGTAGAAGTCACAACCTCTAGAGACCTCATCAATAACCGTTGTGTGCCCATTGAAATAGCTTCCTTCCTCATGAATGACCAATTCCTGGTCTTTCCAAACAAATTTCATCAATTGGTGTAGGGTAGAAGGCACAACTCCGGCCAAATGGATCCATAGTCTACCCAAGGGTAGATTGTGTAACTAGTGTTGATGTCCATTACGTGAAACTCAACATTAAATTTAGCAGGTCCCACTTGAATCCCAAGATTCACTACTCCTACCGTGTCTCTTTGTCCACTCTCAAAAGCCCTTACATTGACTTGGTTTTGGTGAACCTTCCCTAAGTTGAATTTAATTGCTTGAGCATTGAGAGAGGGAAAATATTGAGGCCAGACCCGTCATTAATCAAAACACAATTTATAAACTTGTCTCGACCTTTATTATTGTGCATTGCACCATCAAAAAGCAGCTCTTCTTCACAGAAACTGATGACGTGTCCCTGGGTTGCTCGACTGACTATTGTCGCCAGATTATCACTATTCATACCCACGCATACATAGGTGTCATCCAAAGCTTTTGTGAGGAATTGCCTGTGTAGGTGTGAACTAATTAACAAGGCCTACACAGATATTTGAGCTGATATTTTCTCCAGGAGCTTCACGATTGAATAATGCTTAGGTTGCATTTTCCTCCAGAATTCTTCCACCTCAGCCTTGCTGATTGGCCTTTTTTGTTGGTCCTTCTTATGCCATCCTTGAGCCAATTCTTCTGGCGTATAACACCTACCAGACCTTGTCATTCCTTGAGTTTCCACAGTCTCAATCACGAACTTCTTCTAGGTAGGAATCTCTCTTGGCACCAAAGCGATAACTTTTTGATGGGTCAAAATTACAAATTTTGACTTCTCATTGATGCTTAGTGAAGTCACAGATTTTTTAAGATATTAGGATAGGTTGGGACTATGGCCTTTGTTACACACCAATCTTCTTCTATCTCAATCATATTAATAACAACCCCGTTATGATTGGCAAGGTATTATTATTGACATTAAGACCAGCAATCTGGAGAGTGACGACCTCATGATCAATCAAATCCTAAATCTTTTGCTTTAAATTGATACTACTCTCCGTATCGTGCCCATCATTGTTGGAATTATGCACACATATTCTATCCGCTCTGAAGAATCTAGAGCTTGTATAAGTAGGTTTAGGTGAAATGGGGTGAATAATGCCTACATCTCTCAATCTTTCAAATAGCTTAGTACGACTCTCGACCATAGGATTAAAAGTCCTAGAGGGCTTCTTTTCAAAGTTGGGTTGAGAAAGGTTATAGTTATTTTGTAGAGGTGAGGGTATTTAACGGTAACTTGGACGATTTTGATCGAAAGGTGCGGGAGTTTAAAATATGGGATACGATTTAGTTTGGTAATTTGACTGTGGAGCTTGGTAGTTTGGAGGGGTTCTTTGGTATTATGGAGTTGGGTGATTAAAGGGTGGAGTTTGATAGTTTGTCTGGATATTTGAGTAGATTCAGGATGGTATCTAGTAATTCGAAGGGGTATTTTGGTAATGTAGGGATGAGTAATTAGGAGGTGGAGTTTGGTAACTTTAAGGTGGAGCTTGGTAATTTTGGGGTGCATCTTGATAACTGGAAGGTGGGGTTTGGTAACTCGATTGGGTATAGTAAACTCTATACGAACTCTGTGGAGCTCGAGGATAGGCCTTGAAAGGCGCAAATTTCCCAGGGTTACTGTTGGTAAATCTCTTTCCTTTAGGCGTACATGATATGGCAGACACATCTTATATTTTCTTCTTTAATAATATTTAAGACCCGGTTGAGGAGGCCATACGAGCAATCTTTTTGGTCTTAAGTCCATCCTCGGTAGTCTCACCTACCTTGACTATCTCAGCAAATTTTGCTCCAACAAGCAAAATCAATCTTTCATAACACTCAGGCTCTTGCATGTGTACAAATACCTCAACGATCTCTTTCTCTGTCATGGGAGGTTGAACTCTGGAGGCATCTTTCCACCACCTATATGCATACTCGCGATAAATCTCGATGGATTTCTGCTTGACTTTCTCCAAAAAATATCGATCCGATACAATCTCTACGTTTTAAGCAAACCTCTTAATAAAATTTTTGGCCAACGCATTCCAATTAGACCATTGTTTTATTTCTTAGGAGGTAAACCATTCCATGGCCTCCTCACTTAAACTTTGGATAAAGAACCGAATTAGCAAAGCTTCGTTCTTCCCAACTCCTACTAGTTGATCACAATATGCTTCTCATGTGAGCCAAAGGATTTTCAGTTCCTCCGAAAGTGTCAAATTTTGGCACTTTGAACCCTTTTGGAAGGTCCAAATTCGGGTGGATAAACAAATCTTCATAATTTAATCCTACAACATCTGGTGCATAATGAAACTCCTTCATAGCTTTCATGATCTCCTCTTTTATGCCCTGCTTGGTAAAATCTTCCTTGACTCTCTATTTCTTTTCCTTCTCCTCGTAATGGTCTAGTACGGGATAGGTAGTGTACAAAAAATGAGGGTTTGGAGGTACTGGAATGTGGGAAGTAGTTTTTGGAGGTAGGGTTTGTGTGGTAGGTGGGTTTGGAATGTTTTGGTTAGGGGTTTTGAACATAGGAGGAAAGGTTTGAGAATTATCGGCATTTAAGCCTTGAAATGGAGGAAAGGTTTGAGGGTTGTTGGCATTTAGGCCTTGAGGGGAAGGAAAGGTCTGAGAATTATTTGCGTTTGGGCTATGAAATGAGGGAGGTTCAGAGATTGTTGGTATTTGGGCCTGAGAAGGAAATGGGTGCTTGATAGGAAGAGCTAACGTGGTGTGGGTTAGGGGTGGTTAAATCAATGGTGGGAGGTTTTTGGATAAAAGTAATGGGGGGAAGGGGGTTATTTGGAATATGTTCGAGAGTTGGGTTTGAAGGATAGAAATGGGATGGAGGCCTTGCGTCATCTAGAGTAGGAGTGTCGGCGGCGACACCTGAATTTGATGAATTCTAATTCCTTTGCATCTCCACTCTTATCTCAACTATTTATTGCACCAACTGTGCGATCAGCTCATTTTTCTCAGCAACGATGGGATCCATTACGGTGATTTCGATCAAGCTAATATTCTCACTATCCTTAGCCATTTTTCCTTTCAATGGATTAAGGTATGCGAAAGAATCTTTTGATGTTTTGGATCGCGTGAAATAGGGATGCTCAGCCAATTTATCAGCACAATCAATTCTAAGTACCTGTATAAAAGAACAACTCAAAGGCAAACATGTTAGTTTGTGTTCATAACAGATAATGCAAAATATTACACATAGAGAAAAAATAAACACATAAGAGTTGCTTTTCTTGAGGACAAGATAACCCACAGCTATTGAGAAGCGGCCAAATAGATAAGAATTTGCCTATTAATTTTGGCATTTAGTGTATTTAGGAAAGTCGACTTGCGTTGAGTCAAGGTATTCTAGCATTTTCCACTATTGTGACATCCATTGTTGTGAAATTCTCAATTCCTTATAGAACAGAGGGAAAAGAAAGCTTTCTAATGAAAGGGGCTGGCCCTTGAAGGCTGCCTACGTATCTCACAGAGGAGAAATTAGGCACTACATAGTTCGACTTTGTACGAAGGTTTTGATTCTTTATTCATACTTTATTACAAGGACATTGAAAAATGGGAAACATAAAAAAATTTAGGAACATAAATTGTGCCTCTCCTGAGGCTTCTCTTTCAAACTTCTTAATTTCTTCTTTGTTCTCGACTTCAAGAACGACGAGGAGGGAACACAAGCTGAATTTTTCCTTCATCCATCAAATCTTCAAACTTGCAACAAAACTCATGACACATCTCGATATCAGGCCCTTTGGCGTTATGATAGAGACAGATTTCATCCTGTTCAAACCAAACATCGGGGCCTTTCCCTTTGTTCCTTTTAGCAGAAACCAAGATTTTGGCTTGGATCAACTTATGATATATGCTCAGATACGATTCTACAAAAGGTGTGAAGTCATAGAGACGAATCAAGGCATATCCTAGGGTGTCCAACGAGCCGCGTCAAGTAGATTCTTATTTATGGATGTGAAGCGCACCACACTTATGAGTAGGAGGCTATAAGGCGTCTTACAAAATTCTCACTTCTTTCATAATCCATGTTGTGTGATAGAGTGATACTGTAAGTCCTTCCCTCCTAATGATTGTTCATTGAAATTTTCAAAATATGTCTCTGAGAAGACAAATCCATCAAGCTAATGGTCCTCTTCCCGATTAAGTAACTAATGAGGAGTTTTGGACCATTATCACTATGCTAGCTCGAATAGTGGCCAACCAAGGAGTAATGGCTCTTCCAAATGTGATCACACCGGCTTCAAGAGTTAGAGACTTCACAAAGATGAACACTCTCGAGTTCCATGGTTCGAAAAGCGATGAGGATCCCCAAGACTTTGATTATGAGGTATATAAGATTACGGATATTATGGGGATATCTTCGGAAGAGAAGGCGGAGATGGAGGCCTACCAACTTAAGGGTGTCGCTCGAGTGTGGTTTGACCAATGGAAGGCCGAAAGGGTTGAAAGAGGCCCTCTAGGTTGGGAGGATTTCAAAGTTGCTTTTCTTGACCGTTTCTTTCCCTTAGAGTTGAGGTACGCAAATGTCACGACCCAATTTCGTAGGTCATGATGGCACCTACTATAACCCTCTAGTAGGTAAGCCAACCCGTCAACCCGGAACTTCAAGTAATGTGTTTGAAGGCAAAAACTATATAAGAGCATTGAATTATAAAAGTAAACAAAATGAAAAAGCGGAAGTAAACCAAAACATGTTTTAAACAACTAAAGATCCCTCCCAGAACCTGGAAGTCACAAGTACAGAGCTGCTATAAAATAAAAGACGAGTACAAGTCTCGAAAGTGGACCGGACATATATGTACAATAACTGGCTAGTCTCAAAAGGCAAAAGACGGGCCATCCATTTTGAAGGAGACAGAAGTGATCCAAAAACGCCAAGTTATCACCCTAGTCTCCGAATCTGACTGCAACAAGCTCGATCTATTCGTAACAGTAGCTGGTGCTCGGTCCTGCATCACGAAAGTAGATGCAGAGTGTAGTATGAGTACCAAAACAACAGGTACCCAGTAGGCATCATAGGCCGACTGAGCAGAAAAGGTGAAAACAATATGAAAAAGAGGAATAAGCCTAAATAGGAATCAACATAAGCATCTAAAGTGAAAAGAATACTATCTACGAGAGCTACAGCTAACTATACCCAACTGGGCCCCCATAAGCCCAGTCGGGACACTCGTACGCAAGTTAAATAAAAACCCGAATGAACCCCCATAAGTTCGCCGAGTACACAGAATAGCTATAACTACCAAGGCTAGGAACCAAGAATCTGTGATGTCAGGAACCGAAGTACTGTATCACTTCCAAAACCCAGAATCTCCAAGAGTCAATCGATCTAGGGGTGACTTAGGGGTCGAGGCCGGGACTGGGACCCAGATGCTCGCCCGAATATTCAAAGTGGCCAAGGCCGGGACTGGGTACCCGGATGCTTGCCATAATACATAAGTGCGGGACTGGGTACCCGGATGCTCGCCGTAATACATCGGTGCGGTCGAGGCCGGGACTGTGTACCCGGATGCTCGCCGTAATACATCGGTATGATCGAGGCCAGGACTGGATACCCGGATGCTCGTCATACTAGCAAGTCGGCGGAGGCCGGGACTGAGTACCCGGATGCTCCCCGATAATTCAGAACGGAGGCCGGGACTGGGTACCCGGATGCTCATAGATAATCCAGAATAGAGGCCGGAACTGGGTACCCGGATGCTCATAGATAATTTATTCCATGGTTTCGAATATATCCTTTCCAACTAATCAACAACAGTACCGAGAATTTCCTCCCCAATGTGTCAACTGATATGCCGCCAAAACTTGAACCGGAGCCGAAGCCAAACGATCATGAATTCTAGTATTGCCAACGCATCTCAAAAGTTAAGACTATATCGAGTTATGGGTGGGAGTGTTATTAAGAGCAAGGGTATCGCCTAGCTAAGGCCAACTACTAGGCACTAGCCCGCTACACCATTCTACAGGGATCTAAGTCCACCGGAGCGACGCCGGGCATATAAAGCAAGTTTACATCCTATACTAAGGCCAACATACTCCACAGTATCAACAACATGCTCATTCAACTCTCCTTATAATACTAAACAAATAATGACAAGATACACATGCTTCTAAATATCCGAAAACCCGATAATAAGCCTAAAACATGATTTCTAACACCTGAGATATACAATTAGACTACCCAACCAAAATTCCAACTATTTCAACATGCTTTCACACATTCCAACTCAATCTAAAGAAAGGTAAACCGTAGCCTACCTGTAGGCTAAACACGCGAGCTTCAAATCACTGTGCTGGAGCTTTTTCCTTTCGAACGACCTCGTAACGCTGCCAAACTGTCAAAAATAGAACCACAACGTCGATACGGTCGTTTAGACACTAATTTCATAATTTTTGGAAATGGACCAATTTTTGGGTCGAAAACGGGAATTGTGGGGCCCACATACGAAATTCCGGATTTGACCCCTAAAACAGGTTCTAAACGTCATCCCAAGCTCACAAATCAGATTTATAACACAATTCGGGGTGGGAAATTACGCAAGATGATCAAACAACCAAAACTCATAAATTCGGACTAAAGGACTAAAAATGGCAGCATCAAAATCAGTAAATTCTGGAAATACGAGACTCTTTCAACCCAAACAAATTGCACTATGATGATCCTTGCGAAAAACCCCACAATCTAGCCTCAAGAATCACTCAAAACGGAGTTATATTGACCAAGATACACTCTTTCAAAATTCAATAAAATTTCATTCCGAAAATCACTAAATCTGCAGCTAAAAATCAATTTATTACCTCGAACGACGTGCCAAAAACAGATTCTGAAACTTCCACGATGTTCTCCTTAAAGTTCCACGCAAGATAGCCTCTGGAATCGCCCAAATCGGATTTATATTGGTCAAGAAATAACTTGTCAAAGTTCTTCAAAAATCCATTCCGGAAATGGACACTGCTGCAAATAATATCACGATTTTTACCTGAATCGAATGCTCCAAATTAGTTTTCAATCTCTCCAATGCGTTCTCCACGAAAAACCTCACAATTTTGCCTTTTGAATCACCCAATTTGGAGCTCTAGAACTCAAGAAATGAGGGTTCAAAGTTGAGGAGAAAAATCTGAAAATCTGGTGCAAAAATCTGCACTATTGCACCAGATTTTTCTGGTTTTCTATTATTTAAAGTCTCCGAATGGACCCTCGGAATTCGTTCGGAATCCGATAAAAATAAACCAGATATGCTACCCTACTAAATTCGATATTTCGGACTCAATGGCGCATTCAGAATTCTCATACGAGGTTATTATAATAAAAAGTGGGTCCCACATCCAAGAGTCATTTTAAGTCATATTTCACAACGGGCCTCGATATTAGTCCGGAAGCCTCAAAAAGCGAACGAAGGGTCGTTCTAGACCAAAATCAACATTCCGGAACTAACCGCGCTGTCAGAATTTTTATTCGAGCGCATTTTCCAAGAATGTTGACCAAAGTCAACTATAAGCTAAGTTTCAAAGTCAAAAGTGCCAAATAGCCCCAAACTCGTATCGATTGACTCGATAGTCATTCCAACAGTGCTACTAGCCTAATTTGGTCATTCCGGAGCTGATGGAACCATCAGAATTTGAATTCGAGATTTCGTTAGCCCAAAACTCAAAAAGTCGCAACTAAACTAACTTAGGCCTTTAAAATACCAAAATGGACTCGGGACCTCTAAAAATTCAACCAACACTTCTTCTAGACCAAAAACCATCTCCTGAATCCAACGGAGTTGTCGAAATTCCATTCTGAGCATCGAAACTCCAAAAGTTGACCAAAGTCAAACCTTGCCTTAAAGTTCTTCAAATTCTCAACTCAAGGCCTCAAATCTTCGTTACAGCTCCAAAACTGATTCTGTAAAGTCTCCTAAGCCTATTTCGACATTTCGGAGCTGCTGGAATTGACGGAATTCCATTCTGAGACCCGTAGCTCTAATTGACCCCAAATACCACTTTTTAACACTTAAAGCTTATGAAACTCAAAATTTTCAAGGACTTAACTTTTCATAGGATTTTCTAAAAATCAACACCCGGTAATAATTAGAAATAACTCGGGGCATCTAAAGGGAGGGGTAAAATGGTCATTTTACAAAAATTCCAAAAATGACCTTGAGGGTCATTACAATATCCACTACTAAAAGAACTTTCGTCCGCGAAAGTAAAAGTACAATCACTCTCTAGAGGCACGAAAGGACGAGGGTTTTGGACCTGCATGCTTTGCCTAAATTTTAGACACCCTCTCGAGTTGAACAACACCATCACAGAACTTAGGCTGAGAAGAAAATCCTCAATTTCACTTCCAACTCCAAAAACTCCTTCAGTCCTTTCTTGGGCTCCAACTCTCACTCGTTTAGCCCGAACTTGACTCAAAACACTGGATTTCAATTGAGGACGACCAAAATAAACCAAAACCACCGAATTGAGTAATACACGACCATGGCAGATACAACTCACTCAAAATTTCAAGTATTTGTCTTTTGTTTTCAAATCCTTTTCTCCAAGCCACTAAGGGCGTTCTACCAATCCTTACCTATCTCGAAAACCTTCAACGCAATTCGAAAATTGTCTATCGAACCATACAATACCAACCTCTAAGGAGTTACATACTCTACCTAAACATATGAGGATGAAAACAATCAAAACAAGGACACCCCGCGCAAAGCCCCAAATCCCAACCTCAACTTGAAAAACCAAGAACTCAAAATGAAACTAATGTTCTAGAACTGAACACTTCTTAAGCTTCCGAAAGCTTGACTCACACTCCTCGGACCACACAAAGGGATCATCCTGGCGAGTCAAATGGATCAATGGTGATGCAATGGTGGAGAAACCCTCGATGAATCATCGATAATACCCAGCCAATCCAACAAAGCTCTGAATCTCTGTAACAGATGTGGGCCTAGCCCAACCACGAATAACCTTAATCCTCGTCGGATCCACCCTGATACCCTCTCTGGACACCACGTGTCCTAGCAAATGCCACAGACTCCAACCAAAACTCGCACTTTGAGAATTTAGCATAAAGTTGCTGGTCTCTCAAGGTCTGGAGCACAACCCTCAAATGTTGCACGTGCTCCTCTCTACTCTGTGAGTATACTAGTATATCATCGATGAGTACAATCACAAAAGAGTCAAGATAAGGACTGAATACTCGAGTTATAAGGTCCATAAAAGTTGTTAGGGCATTAGTAAGTCCAAAAGACATCACAAGGAAATCGTAGTGGCCATAGCGAGTCCGAAACGCAGTCTTAGCAATGTCGGCTTCTCTAATCCGCAACTGGTGGTAGCCAGACCTCAAGTCAATATTAGAAAACACGGTCGCACCCTGAAACTAGTCGAATAGATCATCGAAACGAGGCATGGGGTAACGGTTTTTTCACCGTCACCTTGTTCAGCTGCCTGTAATCAACACACATCTGTATAGTCTCATCCTTCTTCTTAACAAATAGGACGGGTGCACCCCACGGCGACTCACTCGGGCGAATAAATCCCTTACCTAGAAGATCCTCAAGCTGCACGCTGAGCTTCTTGAGCTCTGCGGGGACCATACGGTAAGGTGGTATAGAAATAGGCTTAGTGCCCGGCTTCCAAATCTATGGAAAAGTCAATATCTCTCTCTGGGGGTAGACCAGGTAGGTCAGTAGGGAAGACATCAGTATACTCCCTAACCACAGGAACTGAATCAATAGTAAGGGTCTTGCTGGACACATCACGGACATAAGCTAAGTATGCTAAGCACCTGGATGCAACTAGCCGTCGGGCCCGCATAAAGGATATGATCCCAGTCTGTGAGCGACTATAAACACCCTGCCACAAGACCGGGGGAATACCAGGCATGGCTAATGTAACGGTCTTGGCATAACAGTCCAAAACCGCATGATAAGGGGATAGCCAATCCATGCCCAGAATAACATCGAAGTCCAGCATATCAAGTAAAATAAGATTTGCCCGAGTCTCATGCCCCTGAATAGTCACCACACAGGATCTACAAACCTGATCCACTACTAAAGAATCCCCTACCGGGGTCGAAACATGTAACGGGAGCTCAAGTGACTCATAAGGAATACCCAAACGTGGAGCAAAATATATAGACACATAAGAATACATGGAATCTGGATCAAATAAAGCTGAAGCAGTCTGCTGACAAATAAGGATAGTACCTGTGATAACATCATCTGATGCCTTAGCCTCTGCCCTCGCCGGAGCAGCATAGAAGTGGCCCTGTCGGCCTCCCCCACGAACATTCGCCCTACCACCTGACCTACCTCCCCGGGAACCTCCTCGAACACCCTGTTGACCATCGCCGCAGCCGTGGCCTTGATCTATACCTCCTGGTGGAAGTGGTGCTACTACCAACGGTCTAGACCGGCCGGGACATTCCCTAGCCCAGTACTTTAGTGAGCCACAATCAAAGCATCCTGAAGCTGAGCGACCCTTGATAACTCATCCGCGGTAGGAAGAAAGTAGACCTGATTCCCTCAAGCTCTGCCCTGTAGTGGAACCCCCCGAACGGGGCTGACTACCCTCAACTGCTGGCAGGGCGGCCTGAATCGGCCGGCTGGACTGACCCTACTGGTACCTATCCTGCTAGAATCGCTGGCGGGGCCTGTCATAACTATCATGGCCCCTAGATTGGGACCCATTGTAGCTACCCTGATGCCTGGGTCTCTTATCGCTTCTCTCTTGGGCCCGACGATGAATAATATCGATCTTGCGGGCATGATCCACCACATCCAGAAAAGAGCAGTCCACAGAAACCAAGTGCTCAGTCCCCACTCTCAGGTAAGGTCTCAATCCGCGCAGAAAAACATCATACCCGCTCCTCCTCAGTAGGTAGAATCATAGTGGCATGTTGGGAAAGCTGATAAAATCTGGCCTCGTACTCCGTAATTATCATGTGACCCTTCTCCAACCGAGTAAACTGATCCGGAAGTCGGTCCCTAACACTCCTAGGGATGTATAGAGCCAGGAAAGCCTCTGAGAACTGGGCCCATGTTAATAGTGGTGACCCAGCTAGCCTGGACTGCAAATAAGAGCGCCACCACTGTCTAGCTGCCCCTCTGAACTAGTGAGCAATGAAGTCGGCACCTCTGGACTCCACAAGACCTAAGGAATGGAGCTGCTCTTGACAGGTAGTCAAGAACGCTATGGCATCCTCGCCAATAGCTCTAGAAAATATCGGGGGTGACAGCCTTCTAAATACCCCTAACATCTTCTGATCCTGTAATGACATCACACCCTCCAAAACTATTGGCGGGGGTGCAACAACTGGTGGAGGCGGCTGAACCTCAGGTGCTGACTAGGTGGACAGATCCCGCGGTGCCGGTATGCATGTTACTGGGGTCGAGGCCTATGGTACAACCCCTATAGCTGTGAGGAGCTGCATAATCGCTGCCTGCAGTGCTGGGGTCATAACTGGTGCAGCTGGGGGTTGTGCTGGTGGTGGTGGTCCCTCTGGCTGAGTAGGAATAGGAGCGTCCTGATGCTCCTCTACTAGCTTCGGCTCTATCTCCGGGTCGGGAGCTAGTGCTTCTCCCCTGCCTACTCTACGAGGCCGGCCTCAAGGCCTACCCAGAACTGGTGGGTCATCATCTCCAATAGTACCGTGCGTACGAACCATTCCGATTAAAGAGCGAAACAAATGAGATTTTAGGAAACCAATAAGACACAAGAATGCACGAAATGAAGCAACATAGAGATCGTTCCTAATGACATCCTGTAGCCTCTCGAAGATAAGTTACGGACGTCTCCGCACCCATCCGCGAGACTCTACTAGACGTTAGCTCTGTACAAGTGAGACCAACGAACCTGGGGCTCTGATACCAATTTGTCACGACCCAATTTCGTAGGTCATGATGGCACCTACTATAACCCTCTAGTAGGTAAGCCAACCCGTCAACCCGGAACTTCAAGTAATGTGTTTGAAGGCAAAAACTATATAAGAGCATTGAATTATAAAAGTAAACAAAATGAAAAAGCGGAAGTAAACCAAAACATGTTTTAAACAACTAAAGATCCCTCCCAGAACCTGGAAGTCACAAGTACAGAGCTGCTATAAAATAAAAGACGAGTACAAGTCTCGAAAGTGGACCGGACATATATGTACAATAACTGGCTAGTCTCAAAAGGCAAAAGACGGGCCATCCATTTTGAAGGAGACAGAAGTGATCCAAAAACGCCAAGTTATCACCCTAGTCTCCGAATCTGACTGCAACAAGCTCGATCTATTCGTAACAGTAGCTGGTGCTCGGTCCTGCATCACGAAAGTAGATGCAGAGTGTAGTATGAGTACCAAAACAACAGGTACCCAGTAGGCATCATAGGCCGACTGAGCAGAAAAGGTGAAAACAATATGAAAAAGAGGAATAAGCCTAAATAGGAATCAACATAAGCATCTAAAGTGAAAAGAATACTATCTACGAGAGCTACAGCTAACTATACCCAACTGGGCCCCCATAAGCCCAGTCGGGACACTCGTACGCAAGTTAAATAAAAACCCGAATGAACCCCCATAAGTTCGCCGAGTACACAGAATAGCTATAACTACCAAGGCTAGGAACCAAGAATCTGTGATGTCAGGAACCGAAGTACTGTATCACTTCCAAAACCCAGAATCTCCAAGAGTCAATCGATCTAGGGGTGACTTAGGGGTCGAGGCCGGGACTGGGACCCAGATGCTCGCCCGAATATTCAAAGTGGCCAAGGCCGGGACTGGGTACCCGGATGCTTGCCATAATACATAAGTGCGGGACTGGGTACCCGGATGCTCGCCGTAATACATCGGTGCGGTCGAGGCCGGGACTGTGTACCCGGATGCTCGCCGTAATACATCGGTATGATCGAGGCCAGGACTGGATACCCGGATGCTCGTCATACTAGCAAGTCGGCGGAGGCCGGGACTGAGTACCCGGATGCTCCCCGATAATTCAGAACGGAGGCCGGGACTGGGTACCCGGATGCTCATAGATAATCCAGAATAGAGGCCGGAACTGGGTACCCGGATGCTCATAGATAATTTATTCCATGGTTTCGAATATATCCTTTCCAACTAATCAACAACAGTACCGAGAATTTCCTCCCCAATGTGTCAACTGATATGCCGCCAAAACTTGAACCGGAGCCGAAGCCAAACGATCATGAATTCTAGTATTGCCAACGCATCTCAAAAGTTAAGACTATATCGAGTTATGGGTGGGAGTGTTATTAAGAGCAAGGGTATCGCCTAGCTAAGGCCAACTACTAGGCACTAGCCCGCTACACCATTCTACAGGGATCTAAGTCCACCGGAGCGACGCCGGGCATATAAAGCAAGTTTACATCCTATACTAAGGCCAACATACTCCACAGTATCAACAACATGCTCATTCAACTCTCCTTATAATACTAAACAAATAATGACAAGATACACATGCTTCTAAATATCCGAAAACCCGATAATAAGCCTAAAACATGATTTCTAACACCTGAGATATACAATTAGACTACCCAACCAAAATTCCAACTATTTCAACATGCTTTCACACATTCCAACTCAATCTAAAGAAAGGTAAACCGTAGCCTACCTGTAGGCTAAACACGCGAGCTTCAAATCACTGTGCTGGAGCTTTTTCCTTTCGAACGACCTCGTAACGCTGCCAAACTGTCAAAAATAGAACCACAACGTCGATACGGTCGTTTAGACACTAATTTCATAATTTTTGGAAATGGACCAATTTTTGGGTCGAAAACGGGAATTGTGGGGCCCACATACGAAATTCCGGATTTGACCCCTAAAACAGGTTCTAAACGTCATCCCAAGCTCACAAATCAGATTTATAACACAATTCGGGGTGGGAAATTACGCAAGATGATCAAACAACCAAAACTCATAAATTCGGACTAAAGGACTAAAAATGGCAGCATCAAAATCAGTAAATTCTGGAAATACGAGACTCTTTCAACCCAAACAAATTGCACTATGATGATCCTTGCGAAAAACCCCACAATCTAGCCTCAAGAATCACTCAAAACGGAGTTATATTGACCAAGATACACTCTTTCAAAATTCAATAAAATTTCATTCCGAAAATCACTAAATCTGCAGCTAAAAATCAATTTATTACCTCGAACGACGTGCCAAAAACAGATTCTGAAACTTCCACGATGTTCTCCTTAAAGTTCCACGCAAGATAGCCTCTGGAATCGCCCAAATCGGATTTATATTGGTCAAGAAATAACTTGTCAAAGTTCTTCAAAAATCCATTCCGGAAATGGACACTGCTGCAAATAATATCACGATTTTTACCTGAATCGAATGCTCCAAATTAGTTTTCAATCTCTCCAATGCGTTCTCCACGAAAAACCTCACAATTTTGCCTTTTGAATCACCCAATTTGGAGCTCTAGAACTCAAGAAATGAGGGTTCAAAGTTGAGGAGAAAAATCTGAAAATCTGGTGCAAAAATCTGCACTATTGCACCAGATTTTTCTGGTTTTCTATTATTTAAAGTCTCCGAATGGACCCTCGGAATTCGTTCGGAATCCGATAAAAATAAACCAGATATGCTACCCTACTAAATTCGATATTTCGGACTCAATGGCGCATTCAGAATTCTCATACGAGGTTATTATAATAAAAAGTGGGTCCCACATCCAAGAGTCATTTTAAGTCATATTTCACAACGGGCCTCGATATTAGTCCGGAAGCCTCAAAAAGCGAACGAAGGGTCGTTCTAGACCAAAATCAACATTCCGGAACTAACCGCGCTGTCAGAATTTTTATTCGAGCGCATTTTCCAAGAATGTTGACCAAAGTCAACTATAAGCTAAGTTTCAAAGTCAAAAGTGCCAAATAGCCCCAAACTCGTATCGATTGACTCGATAGTCATTCCAACAGTGCTACTAGCCTAATTTGGTCATTCCGGAGCTGATGGAACCATCAGAATTTGAATTCGAGATTTCGTTAGCCCAAAACTCAAAAAGTCGCAACTAAACTAACTTAGGCCTTTAAAATACCAAAATGGACTCGGGACCTCTAAAAATTCAACCAACACTTCTTCTAGACCAAAAACCATCTCCTGAATCCAACGGAGTTGTCGAAATTCCATTCTGAGCATCGAAACTCCAAAAGTTGACCAAAGTCAAACCTTGCCTTAAAGTTCTTCAAATTCTCAACTCAAGGCCTCAAATCTTCGTTACAGCTCCAAAACTGATTCTGTAAAGTCTCCTAAGCCTATTTCGACATTTCGGAGCTGCTGGAATTGACGGAATTCCATTCTGAGACCCGTAGCTCTAATTGACCCCAAATACCACTTTTTAACACTTAAAGCTTATGAAACTCAAAATTTTCAAGGACTTAACTTTTCATAGGATTTTCTAAAAATCAACACCCGGTAATAATTAGAAATAACTCGGGGCATCTAAAGGGAGGGGTAAAATGGTCATTTTACAAAAATTCCAAAAATGACCTTGAGGGTCATTACAGCAAAGGTGATGAAATTTATCAACTTGAAGCAAGGGAATATGAATATAAGGGAGTATGCCCTCAACTTCATGAAGTTGTCCAAGTATGCTCTGACTTTGGTGTCCGACCATCAAGCCCGAATGAGTAATTTTATATCAAAGGTTTCAGATTTGATTGTTGAAGAATGTAAGATGGCCATGTTAATAAAGAAAATGGATATCTCTAGACCCATGACTCATGCTGAGCAAATTGAAGAGGATAAGCTTAAGGGGGTTTCTTGATTGACTAAGAAGGCCCGGATTACGAATGGATCATCTTTTGATAACCCTTTAGTGCCTAAGTATCACAAAGATAGGGTCCCTAACCCTAGATATCAAGGTGAAAATTATAGTGGTCAAGCTTTTCTCGCATGCCAAAAGTGTAGAAGGTACCATCCGGGAGATTGTTTAGCCAGTTCGGGTGTATGATTTGGTTGTGGCGCGAAGGATCATAAGTTGAGGCATTGTCCATCGGTTGCTAAGAATGATAAGGATAGTTTTCGGTGATCCCATCCCTACCCTTCTATGGGTCCCCAAAATTAACGTGGTGTTTTATCCGTTAAGTGTGAATTCCCTTTTTGAAATGGTAATGATTAGTATGGATTGGTTTCATATATCTTGTGCTTCTATAGATGGTAGAACTCATTGAGTCAAGTTTCAATTCCCAAATGACTCTATTCTATAATGGAAGGGTGATGATTCAGTAGTGAAGGGTAGCTTCAGTTCTTGTTTTAAGACTCTAGTTTGGGTAAGTGTTTGATTGAAATGGGTGCTTGTTTTGGATGTGGTAGAAAAGGGAACAAGGTATCCAAATTCCCTAACAAGGGGAGACAAATATGTCCTCAAGGGCAAACTACTCAAGGTGGACAAGCTCAACAATGTGGCAGCCCACGCCACAATAGGCTCTATGCACTTCAAGCTAGGTAAGAGCTTGAGGAGTCTCCCGATGTGATTATGGGTAAGTGTGGGTGTTTGACCTTGATGTTTATGTTTTAGTTGATCCGGGTGCCACATTATCTTTTATTACTCCTTACCTTTCTACAAGATTTGATATATGTCCTAAAATCTTTCTAGAGCCTTTTTTGGTTAATACCCTTATGTGAGTCGGTATTTAGGGGTAAGTTTGAGTGATGCTAATGAGGGTGATTTTCTTGTTTAAGATGGTTAGAAAATATGATGGGTAGTATATGAGAAATTGATGTTTGATGAGAACATAGAGTTTCTCTCACAAGGGGGAGATGGAGTATTTCATTACCAAGGTCGATTTTATGTCCCAATGTTGATAGCCTAAGAGAAATGATATTGAGTAAAGTTCATAGCTCTTGACGGATGAGTTAGGGAAGATTGGGGGAGGAGTGGGTGTTCCGTATTGTGATAATTGTGGTATGCTTGGTCCATTTGAGGATATAAATATGGAGGACGAGCTAGATGAGACCTTGTTGTGGGCAATAGATAGGTAAGAGTATATTGGTGTGACCTTTGGTAGGAATGAATACCAATGAGGATATAGAGATGCTATGGTAGACACGAAAATTATTAAGTGATGTTGACTTCAAGGGAGCCATAAAGTGGTTAGAATGGTTGGCTTGAATGTGTGGTTGTAAATATGTGAATGATTGTAGTAGTCTATTGATGACTTCTTGTTAAGGGTTTCAAGTGAGTGTATTAGAGTTGTTGTAGAACTTGGCTTGAAAGTAGTGTTGATGGCATATGGGTGAATGCACTATACATTGTGTGTTTCTTTATTAGGCTTCGAGGTTTGTTGAATATGGATAGTAAGGGGTAGTACTCTTGGGATAAATTTTCCTATAGAGGTCTAGGATCCTAAGGTATATTGATAAAATGGAATATGAGTTAGACTTTCCATTTGAGTTGGCTTTGGTTCATCCGGTAGTTCATATGTCAATGTCGAGGAAGTATGCGGGTGATCCAAATTCTATTGTGCTAATGAAGAATGTGAGTATTGAAGAAAATTTGACTTATGAGGAGGTCCCGATTGAGATTTTAGATCAACAAGTGAAGAGGTTAAGAAATAAAGACGTTGTGTCCGTCAAAGTGTTATGGAGAAATCAACAAGTAAAGAGTGCTACGTGGGAAGCGAAATCGGACATGATGAAGCGTTATCCATATCTTTTTTCCTCTCACTCAAGCCTAAAGGTACAAAGTTGTCCATGATCAAAACGATTATACTCCTACATTTTAGTTCCATATGTCATTCATATGCATGCATGATTTATGAAAATGAATTTTTTTCTCAAGGACTATGTCTTATATATTTTATTTTTTTTATTTTTTTTTGAAAATTTTGATGGTAACATTGTAATAATTTTTTTCTCAAGGACTATGTCTTATATTAAGTATGAAGTTTACATGTTTTATGCATTTTTTTTCAAAGTGTCCTCATGTCCATGTTGGTTTTCTAAATCCTTATTCTATGTATTTCCTATATTAGTTGAATTTCATTCGAGGACGAATGTTCTCAAGGAAAAGATATTGAACACCCCTCAGAGTTCTCACAAGTGCCTTAAGAATGCCTTGAGAATAGGCCGCTCATTTAATGTGTCATCCTTAATCTTTTTGGAAAATCCGAGTTTGAAATATCAATCAGAGGTTCTAAACCTGCGAAAAAATGATCTCGATGAATTTTTAGTACCCGTATATCGGAAGATAGATTTTCAAAGAAACTACACAAAATAGAAAGGTCCGCGATAGGTCTGCATCGCAAACCTGACAAGGATTTTCTGGCCGAGTTGGATTTTTAGTAAGGGCGTTTTAGACCTTTCCCAAATTATTATCTAATGAACCTAGACATTTTTAGAATCTAATCCAACTCTATAAATTGACCTAAACCTCTAATTCTATTTATTCTTCTACAATTCACCTACTCAAATATTTCTCTCTCTACAAAAGACTCTCAAGGGCTCCATTAAAGACTTCAAGTAATTCACTCAAGCTCTCCATCAAAACTCTCAAGTTCTTCCAAATTATTTGGTGTTCTCACTTAAGGTATGTGGGTTTTGATTCATGAATTCTTTCATCCATGATCCCCATTCAATTTCTCAAGTTTTCTATCAAATTAAAGTATGATATTTTATGGATCTTATGATCTCTACTCCAATTGCATGAATTATGATTCAAATTATGATTTAAGTCTATTTTAATATAAATTGATGGTTATTGCATTAAATTGAAGAGTTTTTTCATGAATTCTCCTACCTTGATTTCTAGGGTTCATGATGTAAAATATGAGTATTTTTAATTATACTTCCTAATGATATTATCTATATGAATATATATATATATGGGCTGATATAAAGTTTATGATCATGCATGTCAGTAATTATAAGTATGTTTCAAATTATGGTTTTTAATGCAAGTTATGAAGTAAGGTGACTTAGGGCCCTATGTGGTGCCTTAAGGTCTAACGGTATGAATTATGCAAATATGATTGTAATGATGAAAGGGCAATTCTCACATTACAAGTATGTTATGAAAATGAGTTACTCTATGATTTCAAACCTATGATCATGACTATAATATATGAAATTATGATGTTATGTTATGTATGTATTCCGTAGGATTTGACTTAGAACCGAGTGGACTTGAGGTGGGGCCCCTACCAAAAGCCCTAATAGCAACCTCATATCTAATAATCTATGTGCCACCATAGGTTGCCTTCATGGCCTAGCTATAGGATCCATATATAGTGTATGTATGACCCGCCTAGCGGGGTAGAGTCTACCTTGACAAGTAGATTTCCCTTTTTCTTTGTTGTATGGGGAGACAATGAGATTCCATGTTATAGCTCACATGGTGTTCTTGTCGGTTATGGTTCCTATCCCACATATGTATGGTCCTTTTTATGTTGTAAATGACTAATCATGTCATTTACTTTATATGATACTCTTATCATTTATTATGCATTGATCTTTCTTAAAGACTACTTATGATTTTTTACTACTTCTCCTATCATGCTATTTGAAATGGTCATCTGTACATGCATGATTTTCTATGCATTGCATTGCCTACATACTTAGTACATTCCAACATACTAATACATACTTTTTGCCTACATTATCTCATAATGTAAGGGGTGAGGTTGAAGATTATACTCATCTACGTGCTAATTAAACTTTCTTATCCAGCGGTGTTTGTGGTAAGTCCTCATTTATCGGAGATTAGTTATCGAGTTAGCTATTGTTTTTAAAGACTTTTGCCATGTTTCATATTGAGGGTGAGCTAGGGACATGTCTTAGCCCCCCCCCCCTCCCATGTTAATGAGTAGAGGCATCTAGTTGGATAAATTTGTCGAGTCTATATTGTCATGTGACATTCCTAAATTTATATTCATGATTTAGACTCTCTTATGATGTTTCCGCTTTTATTTTACCTTAAGTATGCTTATGATATATACAAAAGGCTTGGTTGGAGCCCTTCAGGATTTCGATTGTCGTATTACGACTAGGCCCTAGATCGGGTCGTGACAATTTTTGGTGCTGAAGTTTTGTCTAGACTCATAAATAATCCCCACCAGGAACAATATCATGATTTCTTTATGGCAAACAGGGGCACCCAAATTAATCATCTCAATTTTGCAGATGACATAATCATCTTTGCTTCTGGGAGAACCCATACTTTGAAGTTCATCATGAAAACTTTAAAGATTTATGAGAGTGTTTCAGGATAGTTGATCAACAGAGACAAGAGTCACTTCATGATCCCTTCTAATGCTTTCAATTCTACTATGATAAGAATCAGGAAGGTTACAAGTTTCAAGCAAAAGAGCAGTCCTATCACTTACCTAGGGTGTCCTCTCTACATTGGCAGGCAAAAGGTCATCTACTACTCAGATCTTATTGCTAAAGTTATAGCTAGGATTACAAGTTGGCAAGCCAAAATTCTCAGTTATGGAGGAAGGTTTACACTGGTTAAACATGTAATTCAAGGCCTTCCAATCCATTTGCTTTCAGCTATTTCTCCATCATCAAGCAAATTCAAAGTATCACAACAAACTTCTTCTGGGGATGGAAAAATGACGAGAAAATACTATTGGTCCTCTTGGAAGAATCTAAGTTATCATTATGATGAAGGAGGTATTGGTGTGAGACAAATTTCAGATGTGGCTAAGTCTTTCCAATACAAACAGTGGTGGATCTTCAAAACTAAGAACACTTTATGGGGTGAGTTCCTCAAATCCAAATATTGTCAAAGGTCTAATCCTATCACTAAAAATGACATACTGGATAATCACTGGTCTGGAAACATTTGATGAAGAACAAGCACAAAGTTGAACCTCATATCCAATGGCAAATCCAGTTTGGTTCATGCCTCTTTTGGTGGGATAATTGGTTGGGAGTTGGGCCATTAGAAAACTTCAGATTTGCAAGTACTAGAATGAAAAACACTAAGGCCTCTTCTTTCTTGATCAATGGCCAATGGAATGTAGACTTGGTTATTAAAGAAGCTCTTCCTCAGTTTGTGACTAACATTCTGGGAACTCACATCAATTATCACCCTCACAAGCTTGATCAAGCATCCTGGACACACAATAACAGTGGGGAGTTTAGTTGCTCCTCTGCATGGGATCTTATCATGGAAAAAAGGAACAAGACAAGGATCAATTCTCAAACTTGGCACAACTACATACCTTTTAAATTCTCTTTTCTGCTATGGAGAGCACTTAGAGGGAAGCTACCAACCAATGAAAACCTCATCAGTTTTGGACAATCCCCATGTCAATGCTACTACTGCTACAAACCAGGCCATGACACAATTGACCATGTATTTGTTACTAGACATTTTGCCAAGAAGATTTGGAGTGTATTTGCTGATTACTTGGGAATTAACAAGGACTACACACCTCTTAGAAACTTGATGATGAGGTGGTGGTCGACCAAACACAAGAATGATGTGCATAAATTGATCCTCAAATTTATCCCCATTTTCATATGTTGGAATCTATGGAAGAATAGATGTGCTGTCAAATATGGTGGGAAACAATATAATCTTGCAAAAGTAATGCACTTAGTTTCCAAAGATACATCCAATTTGCTGAGTACTACATACCCATACATCAGTTGGCCAATCAGCTGGAAGGAATTGGTCCTTCTTGTGGACAAATGCACTCAGAAAATCAAGGTTAGCACTGTCTATTGGAGGAAACCATCAGCACACATGATGAAGTTGAACACTGATGGCAATGCACTCAACAATCCTAGAAAAATTGGTGGGGGGGGGGACTTCTTAGAAACTCCCAAGGTGACCTTATCTTTGTATATTCAGTCCCTTTAGGAGAAGGCACAAACAATCAATCAGAGATAATGGTTGCCATCTTTGGCTTGTCTTGGTGTCTTCAATTGGGATTAACCAATGTCATCTTAGAGGTTGACTCTGATATGCTCATCAGATGGATCAAACATCAAGTCAAGCCCCCTTGGTCTGTCAAGGAGCACCTACACAGGTTGCAGACCATTACTCAACATTTCCAGAACTTCAAGTGCAATCACACCTATAGAGAAGCTAATTGTGAAGCTGATACCCTGTCCAAACACAGTTACAAATACTCCAATCCTAAAATTTACTTCACTAAGCAAGAGCTTCCCAAAGAAACAAGATCCTATCTTGAACTAGATAAAGTTAGAATGGCTAATTTCAGAAGAAGACTCAAGAGGATCAAGAAACCACCATAAGCTCTCCTTTTCTATTTTTCTATTTTGGTGCTAGGTAGTCTTCACACTGGCTGTCTCTAATTGTAGTGATAGCTTTTTTGAAGAATACTTAGTTAGGATTATAGTGTAAAGGGGGAGTCTCCCTTGTTTATTATTTTTCTAGATATTTTGTACTAAGAGAAGTCCTCTCATAGGTGCATAGTTACCTAGGGGCCATTGTATTCTATTTTCTACTCTTGTGCAGGTACACTGCAGAGCTATAGCATCCAATTTGTGCAGAAATTAAAGCTGCAGTTTAGTTAAACATGGTGCTCTCAATCAGACTTCAAGAAGCCTTTTGGGGATTACTTCTCTTAACTATAACTCGTCTCTCTCTAAACTATTCTATCTCTCTCTCGCTGACCTAAGGCACAACGGCCTCAATGACGACGCCGGTTGAGCTCCTCAGTCCACCGGACACTGCGCTTAACAAGAACCTCTACACCGCCACGGTAGTCACGCCACCGATGGAGCATCCGACAACGCGGGACTTAGTCCAAGAGGAGTGCAATCCTCTCACGAGCAAAATCCATCAAAAATCAGCAATTAATCCCATTCCTAGCCTCTCGAATTTGGATTATGAAGTGAATCTTATAGAGATTTCGAAAGAGAAACTAGTCTGGGCACAAAAGATCATTGACTACTCTCAATATGGAAAGATTCGAACAATGCAAAGTAACGGGGTGGAATCTGCGCCTACAAATCTATCTCCACACAAAATTTCAACCCAATCTAGCTATCCAGTCGAGAGATTACAACAGGCGTTTTATGAAGAAGAAGAGCCAATCAGTCGCATACACAATCGATGCAATAGCGGCGATAGTCCAGGGGAGTTGGCTAATGAGGACTGTTCTTATGGTAAAGGACCGTCTCTACAACCAAGTATCGACAACCCTAAAATTGATTTCAATGGTGGTCGAATTTCTGAAATGTTCGTCAGAACACTGGCACACCAACAAGGTCAAGGTCATTGCCAAAATGACAAGGGAAACGAACTAAACAAGGTTATGTCAAATAAGGAACATTCTCGGGCGCAAAACTGAGCTCAAAATTCGCCACAAGGGAAACAAGTAATGAATGCTGCTCCTGCTCAGATATAAGGTATTATGATCAATGGAGAAAATCCTATCTCCACTAACCACACCACCTCTACTACAACCAATATTCAAGCTCCTCATGATCTCACTAAACTTACATCCAACTTCGATAAACTGATCCCCCACCATCAAATACACCGGCAGACCTTCAATGATAAACCCCCCAACCCAAAACATCCTACCCAATTACACAGTTCCAAAATTGGTATCTCCTCTGAACCAGGGCCTTTCACAGTCATACAAACCTATGCGACTAGATTAAGAGCCAATCAAGCTAGAAATGAGGTGCCTATTGATATCTCAACCCCTATTATTACAATAAGACAAGGATTAACAGCTGTAATTTATAAAAAGAAAGATTTTCTGGTCAAATTAGCCTCAAAATACAAATACACATTGGTTGGTAAATTTACTAATACTATGCCCAAGATAGAGCTTATTAGAAAGAGTTTTATTCTTCAAACTCAACTCACTGAAGGAGGCAAGATTGCTTATTTCAATGCAAGACATATTTACATAGATCTTGATAATGTAGAAGATCATATTTCGATATGGAATAAACAGAAAATGTATATTGAAGGGCAAGTTATGAGACTACAATTGTGGACTCCAACCTTCAGACCTGAAGAGCAAACACCTATAGTTCTAATTTGGGTCGTCTTACCTAAACTACCTTGGCATTGTTACAACAAGGAGTTCATAACTACTTGGATGTAGCTAGATGTAGCTTCACTATCTCCTATTGGTAAAACTCTGTACCTGGATGTAGCTTCACTCCAAAAAACTAGAAGAAGTGTTACAAAAGTAAGAATACAAATGGATATCACCAAAGAAAGGCCCCCTCATGTTTGTATAGGATTTGATGATGAGGATCATAACAAGGGTAGATGGCAAGCTATACAGTATGAAGGTATACCTGACTATTGTTCATACTGTAAGCATCAAGGGCATAATGTGACTGGGTGCACTGTTAAAAAGAGAGATGAGGAATACAAAAAAAGAAAAAAATCAGAAGAAGCAAGAAAGAACAAGTCCAACCATTCAGCAAAAAATCAGGTAATTACCTCAACCTCCTCACAACAAACTGAAAATAATACACCTCTCATCAATCCAGGTACAAAAGGAGACCTGGAATAGAAGCAACAAATGCACCAAGATAGAAAAAAAGATAAGGAAGAACAACAAGAGTGGCAGATTCAAAAAAAACAAGAAATAAAGCGCAGCATCATAATACTCAACTAAACTAGCTCAATAAAAAAGCCAACAAACAAAATCAGCAAGGAGGTAATGAGCCTCTGAGACAAGAGAAGCAGCCGGGTATTGACTTATCTATCCCACCCCCTACCCCATGAATAAATCTAATATAAATCTAATCAGAAATATACAGTTGCTACCATTCAACATAAGAAGAACAACAAAGACAATGAGCATGAGAAGAGACCAGGTATTGACTCAATGCTCCCACACCCTCAACCCCCCATTAATAATTGCTTTACTATTCTGGCTGATGAAGTTCTTAGAGGAATGGAGGAAGGAAATAAAGAGGAACCCACTAATCTACAGGAAGGGGTAGCCAAAAAGGAGGGGAAGAGTCTCAGGTATCACATAAAGATCTACATGCTGACCCTAGTAATGATAGTAGAGCCCTTGCTGCCAATCAAAACATAAATCAACAAGCTCAAAAACAAACCAATGATAGTGTTAACATCAGAGATTCAGAGAATAGACAAAATAACAAAAAAGTTGAGAGTGGAAGTCAAAATTGCAGGAGTGTTAGTCCTAAGATAGGGCAGCATAACCAGAACTCTCAGGTTTTCCAGTCCCTTATTATACAGAATACACTAATCAACATGCAACTACAGCAACAAAGAACACCCTCACAGCTTAACAATCTTTCTGACAGGGCTAAGGATCACAATACCCAAACTCCTAATATGGGATCTATGGCTAAAGACTTAGGTTCAGTGGCTACCACAAGTGCACAGGGTGTTACTGGTAAAAAAAACAAGATTAGTAAAAAGAAAAGAGAGGTCCTTAAGAAGAGGATGGAGGAACAGAGGACATACACTAGTCAGGATCTGAAATCTCAGATGTGTGCCTCTCAACAAGAACAACAGCAAATTGAACACTGTCATGATAGAATTGAAATGGATATAGAACATCCTCGAACTTATCCCAATGCCAACCTCCTGATAAACAACTCCCAGATAATAACCTTCTTACTGACCTTGATGAATACAGGGTCATTGAATTAGAAGATGAAATGGACAATGATAATTAGGTTGAGAAAGGGAAAGAGGAGGAGGATGAGATTAGTGAACACTTAAGAAGAGCTTTCAGTCCACCCACTAATATGGAATTTGATGATGAGTTCCAACAAATCACTAACTACCAAGGTCTGTCACCTAGAGGACTTCTCAAAATCAGCCTTAGCTCCAAACTGGTCTGTCCAACAAACTCTGCCTCAATTGGTAGACCAAACACTAGGCTCTTTATATCCAAAAAATCCAATGATTAGTACCCTTATTTGGAATGTAAGGAGTGTCAACACCCAGGGGGTCATGGAAAGACTTAAGAACCTTACAAACATTCACCATCTCTCTTTCATTACCCTTCTTGAACCTTTTGCTGATAATTCTTATCTCAACAATGTTAGAATCCAACTCAATATGGACCATGCTGCTCACAATCCAAATGGTAAAATCTGGATCTTGTGGACCAAGAATATGGTATGTGAGATAATGGACAAAGATAAGCAGCAAATTACCTATGAGATCAGTCATGTTCTGTCCCCCCACTTAGACAGAATTAGTTTTGTGTATGCAAAATGCAAGGACCCACTGAGAAAACCCCTGTGGGACAAACTAATGCATCACTCTAATACTACTATGCCCTGGGATCAGTTGATGACTTTAATGTGATCACAAATGCTGAAGAAAAATTGGGAGGCCTTCCCTATAATATTAGGAAAAGCCTTGAACTCATCAAAGTAATACAAGCCTGTGGACTGATAGATATTGGATTTAGTGGTCAAAAATTCACTTGGTCAAACAAGAGAGGAATTGCATTCAGAATTTGAAAAAGATTAGACAGGTCTATGGTTAATGACATGTGGTTAGAAATCATGCCTCACACTTCTATCACTCACCTACCTTTTGTAGGATCTGACCACTGCCCCCTTCTAATGGTAATGAAAAATCAACATACTACTCCCATCAAATATTTCAAGTTTCTTAACTGTTGGACAGATCAAACCTCCTTTCTAGAAACAGTCAAGAACTATTGGAATAGAAGTATGGTAGGTGATCCTATGTGGATTTTTCATCAAAAGCTGAAAAGAGTGGCCTCCACTCTTAGTAAGTGGTCCAAAAATGAATTTGGGGACATTTATGCCAGAGTTAAGGAATATGAGGACAAAACTAGAATGGCTGAGGAAAAGCTTATCAATCTGAATACTAAGGAGAACAGAATTAACCTCCATGCATTAAATGCTGAATATATTAAATATCTAAAATTGGAGCACTCTATACTTAAGTAAAGAACTCAGCTTCAGTGGTTCAAAGAAGGAGACATGAATTCCAAATACTTTCATGCTCTGATTAGAGGGAGGAGGAAACTATATATTCACACAATTCAATCGAAAGATGGTAACTGGATACAGGGTGATGAAGATATAGCCAAAGTTGCTTGTGAGTACTTTCAAAATATTTTTACAGTGGAAGATAATTATATTAGGGAGGATGTCCTACAATGTATTCCTAGGTTGGTATCTGAATAACATAACAATGTTCTACAAGCTAGTCCTACTCTAGAGGAGCTAAAGACAGTGGTTTTCTCAATGAATCCACATTCTGCAGCAGGACCTGATGGTATGAGTGACAAATGTTTTCAAGCTTGTTGGAACATCATCTGTAAAGACCTTCTAGCTGTGGTCCACTCCTTCTTTTGTGGATGCACCATGCCCAAATATTTTTCTCATGCATGCTTGATCTTAATCCCCAAAGTGAATCACCCCAACAAACTATCTGAATTCAAACCAATAAGCCTCAGCCACTTTACAAACAAAATAATTTCCAAAATTCTGAGTTTAAGACTAGCCCCTATTCTTTCCAATCTTATTTTTATTAATCAATCAGGCTTTGTTAAGAATAGAAGTATTTCTGAGAACATTATGCTCTCACAGGAAATTATTCATCAGATCAAAAAACCAAATGCGGGTGGCAATGTTTTGATTAAATTGGACATGGACAAAGCCTATGACAGGGTATCTTGGTCTTACACATGTCTAGTCCTAAGGAAAATGGGCTTTGGGAAATAATTTATTGATATGACCTGGAGGATAATGGCCAATAACTGGTATTCAGTGATTATCAATGGGGTCAAGCATGGATTTTTCCATTCTAAGAGGGGCCTTAAATAAGGGGACCCCCTTTCCTCAGCCCTCTTCATCTTGGGTGCAGAGGTGCTATCTAGGCTCTTGAATAAATTGCACTCACACCCTCAATATCATGGTTTCTACACGCAGCAAAAGGGACCTCAAATAAATCATCTAAGCTTTGCTGATGATGTGATCATCTTCACATCAGGTAAGAAAGCATCTCTGAAACTTATCATGAAGACCCTTACAGTGTATGAAAAGGTCTCTGGACAACTCATTAATAAGAGTAAGAGTCACTACATGGTTCCCTCAAATGCCTTCAGAGCTACTATGAGGAGAATTAAGAGAACCACTGGTTTTATATAGAAGAACAGCCCCATTACATACCTGGCATGCCCTATATACATTAGGAGGCAAAAAGTGAGCTACTACTCTGAGCTAGTATCCAATATCATAGCAAGACTGATAGGATGGCACTCCAGGATATTAAGCTATAGAGGAAGGGTGACCCTAGTGAAACATGTCATTCAATCTATGCCTATACACCTGCTCTCTATAATTTCACCCCCAAGCACCATCATAAAACAGATACAGGGCATAACTACAGATTTCTTCTAGGGCTGGACAAATGATAGAAAGAAATATCACTGGTCCTCATGGAAGAATCTAAGTTATCCCTACAATGAAGGAGGAATTGGAGTAAGAAATCTATCTGATGTAGCTCTTTCCTTTCAATACAAATAATGGTGGATATTCAGAATCAAGAAGTCCTTATGGGATGACTTTCTAAGAGCTAAATACTGTCAAAGAACCAATCTTATAGCCAGGAAATGGGACAATAGACAATCCCTAATTTGGAAACACATGATGAAAAACAAACACCAAATGGAAGATCATATTCAATGGAAAATACATTTAGGTTCTAACTACTTCTGGTGGGATAACTGGTTGGGGAATGGTAACCTAGCTAGGCACAGAGAAGATAACATTAGACCTAATAACAATAGAGCTGTAGAGTTCCTGATTGAGGGCCAGTGGGATGTTGAAAAAAATTATTAGAATAGCTCCACCTCAGATGGTAGCCAATATTCTAGAATTGCAGGTCAACTTCCAGCCTGGTCTGGAGGATCAACCCATATGGAATCCAAATTGTAATGGAGAATTCACCTGCTCTTCAGCATGGGAGCAAATCAGAAAAAAGAAAGCTGCCACAATCATCAATGCTAATACTTGGCATAAGCTAATTTCTTTCAAATTCTCCTTTTTGGTATGGAGAGCTCTTAGAAGTAAGTTACCCACCAATGAGAAGCTTACCATCTTTGGAAAAGATCCTTCACAGTGTTACTGTTGCTCACAGTGTTACTGCTGCTATAGACCTGGACATGACACTATAGATCATATCTTTGTTGCAGGAGCCTTTGCCAAAAGCACTTGGAAGGTATTTGCTGACTCTCTAGGCATCAACAAAGAATACACACCTCTTAGAACTCTGTTGATGAGGTGGTGGACCTCAAAGCACAGAACTCATTTTACAAACAACCCCTATCCTCATATGTTGGAACCTCTGAAAAATAGATGTGCTGTTAAATATGGTGGGAAGCAATCTAATCTTACAAGAGTCAAGTTCTCAGTCTTTAAAGACACCCAGAACCTGCTCAACATTGCCTTCCCCTATATTAATTGGCCAACCAACTGGAAGGAACTGGTCCTTTGGGTTGATAAATGCTCCCATGATATCAAAATCGCTGGAAGGAACTGGTCCTTTGGGTTGATAAATGCTCCCGTGATATCAAAATCACTGCTGTCTGCTGGACTAAACCATCAAATCACATGGTAAAGCTAAACACAGATGGCAATGCCCTTGACAACCCTAGCAACATTGGAGGAGGAGGAATCCTTAGGAATACACATGGTAATCTCATCTTTGCATATGAGGTCCCTTTAGGTGCAGGTACAAACAATCAAGCAGAGATTAAGACTACAATTTTTGGGCTCTCCTAGTGCCTGCAACTTGGATATTCCCAAGTAATGTTAGAGGTTGATTCTCAACTCCTAATCAGGTGGCTGCAGCAACAATCTAAACCACCTTGGACCATCAAAAAGCTACTGGATGACCTGATCAACACCATCAACAACTTCCAAACTTTCAACTGTAATCATACCTTTAGAGAAACCAGCTGCATAGCTGATGCCTTGTCCAAACACAGTCACAAATGCACTTCTTCAGAGCTTTACTTCATTAAGCAGGATCTTCCCAAAGAAGCTAGAGCTCATCTTGAATTAGACAAGCTGGACATGGTTAACTTCAAAAGAAGAAGGCTCAATAGGATCAAGCAACCACCATGACTTCCCTATATGCATATTCTCTGTTGTGTTATAACTTATTCTTCAACTTGAATGTATTTATTTCATAGTTATAGTTACCTTGAAGATTTCATAGTTAAGGCTTTTGTAAAGGAGAAAGTCTCCCTTGTTTATTGTTTTCTTAGATACACCAACTTAAGGCTAGAACTAAGAAGTAAAGCTAGCTTCCTTTTCAACAAAAAAAGGAATGGTACAGAGTTACAGCATATGAAACAACAGGTGGATTTCGCTTTTTGTTTGTTATTGTGCAGGTACCTTATACAGCTGTAACTTCAACAGCTTACAATTCCCAATTTTCCAAGTAATATACAGAGCTGTTGGAGGCTGCACCCATTCACAACCAAAAACATATTGAAATTGAAGTTGCAGCTGAACACACACCTGCAACACTGGTTCATTGGCATAGAGCTACAGCATATAAAACAACAGAGTTGTTGGAGGCTGCATCCACTCACAACCAAAGGGATATTGAAGCTGAAGTTGAAGCTGGAAACACACCTGCAACACTGGTTCCTTGGTTGGTATTGTAGTAACATTGCAGTATCCATTGAACTACAACATAAAGAGCTACAGTTCTGGCATACTGCAGAGCTATAGCACACAAAGACTTCAACAAGAGCAAACCACCAATATGAACACCTCATAATTGATGTGCTACAACATTCCAGACCTGCAGCCTGCAACATAACACACAACACACAACAATTGAAGCTTCTACAATAACCAAACAAACAAGCAAGCAAAGAAGCTTGATCAAGTCACAATCATGAGCCACCTCTTACTCTGTAATAGTTTGGGATGCTAGCTGAACGACCTTAAAAGTTAGACGTCTTAAGTTTCAGTTAAGTGTATACTTGTTCTTTTTTCAATATTAGCTATAATTTAGATAAGTTACAGCTTACTTGAATAGGAATAGGTAGCCACTTCTTTTATTTCGATTATGTAAGGGGGGAGTCTCCCTCTCTTAAGCACACTTAGAATCATTGTACTGAAAGGGGTCCTTTCTTAAGTACATAGTCTAAGTTTGCTACTTTCTCTTAATGCTTTCCTAGACGCTTTGTACTGAGAAGAGTCTTCTCATAGGTGCATAGTTACCTAGGGGCCATTGTATTGTATTGGGGATGAGCCGATCGACCCTAGGTTAGTCGACTCATGAACCACCTTAATTAGGGAGGTAAAATCTATGTCCCCTCCTTGTAATTTTATTTTTATGTATAATAAAGCTTAGGGGTGTGCGACTCAACCCCTGGCTGTGCAGAGAGGTGGGAGCCTCGTGTAGGGTCTGTTCCCCCAAAAAAAAGTCTTCTGGAAGGCAGATGGTGGTCACACACTAAGCCACCTAAGAGCAGTTTTCAGCAACAACTTGCTGGGGAGTATATCATATTTTTGATCTTTGCATGATGTGCTCGTCAACAAGATCCTCAACTACATCAACCAACTACAGAACTGTGATCTTCTTATAGGGTTGTTCCTTTATCTATTATAGTTTTCCTTATTTATAATTATATAGACTTTTCCTTATATTTATGTAAGGGGAGAGTCTCCCTCATTTACGCTTTCTTAGAATTATTGTATTGAGAGGAGTCCTCTCTTAGCTGCATAGTCTAAGTTGGCTCCACCTTGTAATTGGGGATAAGTCGAATAGCCTTAGTAGGCTACTCGACTTATGAACCACCATAGTTTTGGAGGTAAGGTTTATGTCCCCCTCCTTGTACTTTTGTGTTATTATATTATGTTAAGACTTGGAGGTGTTTGACACAACCCCTGACTGCCATGAGGGGTGAAATCCTTGAGTAAAATCGTTTAATAAAAAAAACATTTTAGAAAAATAACTTAACCTTGAAGATGTCCATAAGGAGCTTAAGGTACTTCACTTAGTTCTTATACTTGATCCCTTGATAATTAGAAAAAGAAAGTATTTTTTAAAATAAATAAATGTTTTAGTAGTTTAAACATAGAAATTATATTTGAGATTTTTGAAAATCGACATGTTACTTTAAAGTTTTTAAAATACACTTAAACGATGAAAAAGGATTGATTGTCAATATTAAATGCCTTTCCTCATATTTTTTAAGTTAAATCACCCAAAGATGAATAAGAATTCACACATATGAACATATAGTCAAGAAAGCCGATAAAATGACCTATGTAGATATTGAATACCCTACTTAACCAAATGAGTGGAGTATCAATCGAATAGAATCGTGAAAATACTTCAGCTTCGATCCTAATGTCATTCACAAAAGGTCTTTCTAACAATAGAATAATAAAATATCACATTTGGCATTTTAGGAATTTTCCAGAATTCATTCTAAAAGGAAGGACGAAGCTTAACCTTAACATACCTTTCCAACGAACATCCGAATGCCTGTAGTTCCTTCACAAAATTTGTTCATTACGTCCTAAGTTTCTTAAACACTATATATACGCAGCTTATACGCACCTATAAATAGTTGATAATTGAGCTTAAATCGGCAGTCTATCCATAGGATTATAACTTGAAAAAATGTCCGTAGAACTTTGTAAAAATGATCATAAAAGAGCCCCAAGATGATTACCTTAGCAACACATGTATAAATCTTGAAGAAACAGCAAGAACAATAAAGTCCTAACTTCCAAAAATAACTCCAAACACAACTAATAGAAGGGGAAAACGATTGCAAAGCGTAAAGATAGCATTTCTAGGCACGAGGACGAATTTTAACGGTAGAAATCGTTAAAACTCACCTTGATCACCAAAAACACCATGGAACCCTTATCTACAGTTTTCTTACTATTTTGGGAAGAAAAGGTAATGTTTTGATGCTTTAAAACATCCAAATGCCGACTTAACCAATTTGTTGACCCGACCCGGTTCGCAACCGATTTTCATTCTGGACAGTCTGCGGTAAAACAGTCATAACTCTTTACTCCAATGTCAGATTGATGTACATTTTGTTAGTTGCAAACTAGACTCGTAGACCTTCAATTTGGTAGGTCGTGGGTCCCATAATTTTTCATATATTGGGATAAATAATCTAAGACATTTGACCCAAAGTTTTAAAATAATTATAAGAGAAACTTACGATAACTTTTGTCAACCTTTATTTTGCAACTAGCTTGACTCCAAAACTTAACATATGACCATTGTGTTATTATAATACCTCATAACACATTATTCTTAGCATATTAGACACTCTTGGTCTTATTCCAAAAGTGCAAGTTATTTTAAATCTTCCGAATGGGCGGGGTGCTACCTGGACCATATCTTTAACCCTAAACCATTGTTTAAGGGATTTCTTCGACCTAAAATTTTAGTTTCTTGATATTACACCACATTTAAAGTATCATTCTCCCGATGTACTATACCAAGTCATATACACCTTATATAAGCGTGCCACGCTACGTATATTATGCAAGAAGAAAAAACATGGGGTTTCACATATAGGCTGGATACTAAGTATATACAACCTATTTTCAAGCCTCCACAATCTGTAAATCAGCATTCCTTATACCTACATCAGTTTTTTGCAACCTGTTGACTCGATATTTGGTTCCTAAATAACCCGAGATGCAAAGAGGAGGAAAGTCCATCTTGGACTCGAAGACAAAATCACATGCACCATGAAAACATACATATATAAGGATCTCAAAGAATAACTATGAAGCATGAATTTAAATTATATGGGAAAAGACTATATACGAGTCATATTCGGCAATCTTTATAAAGAGAAATGAGATTATTCAATTAAAATAAGACAAAGATGAAAAGAAGACCCCCGAGCCTTGGGAATCATGTTAGTGTTTAAATTGTCACGCAACTTGTCCCAATAAAATTAAAATTAAACCGTCACTTTCGACTAATGGATGCTAATCAGTGATGCAAAAGAACAATTGAATAAATACCATCTATAACTAGAATTTGATACAAAAGAACACCAAGCAATATCTAAACGTATATCAAGAGCAAATTACCCAATCAAATTTATATACTTTTGACATTACCCTCGCTGAACCAAAGGTATAATTAATTGACCCAAATGATACAAATAATGAGGAACTAGTTACTGCCCAAATACATGATTTTCAAAACAAAAAATAAAGAAATAAAATCCAGTTTTGATCATGGAAGATAGCACCCACGATGCCAATCTAATAGGCCAACAATAATAGGAAATCATAAATACATGCTTTTACTAAACTTACTTCAAATCACATGGCTTCTTAGTTTCTGAAGAAATTAACCATAAACACATGTTGTAACTTAAGGCAACACAAGAGATAAAGAACAAATAAGCAAATAAAGTTGAGGCAGGAACAAAATTTATTTATGGTCGTAAAATAAAGAGTAACTAAACATGAGCAAGACATAATAGCTTTTAATCGTCTACTACTTAGGAAATCTATAACAAAAGAACATAACATCTTCCAAAGTTGACAAATTTAAAGTTTTAGATCTTACGAACTCATAAATAAATCTCTTTTCTTCACAGAAATACTACCAAATCAACAAAGAGACATGCTTCGAATATATACGAAACTAAAACAAGAAGCATTGAACTACACAAATGAGCCAATATATCCTAATCTTAAACCAATATTTATCAGTTGACAACAAGTAAAACAAAAAAGAAGCTGAGGCAGTAACTAATCGATTTGCTCAAATAAAGCAAGAACTAACATTGACACAAACAACCAGTTTTAACGGATGAATTCAAATAAAAATGACCAGAAAGAGGAACTAGAAGCTAGAAATATTTATCATTTTTTTTAAATCATCAGATGCCAACTATGCCTAACAGTTACACACCAAATGAACAACTAACTTCCGGCTTTATATTAACTAGAAGTTCAAATATGAGCCATGGAGTACAAAACCATTTAAGCCAAATACTTCACAAAAATTAAATTTACAGAAAGAGAAAAAAAAAAGAAACCATAGCTTTTGAAAAAATGGAGTGTGTAAATTCTATAAATCAAACCAATAAGAGAAATAATACTTTTTACTACCCTAAAAGGCATCACCCAGAATAGAAACACAAGCTAATAAAATCAGAATGTTAAACATGAAAATTAAAGGAAATCCTAACATTTAAACAGAGAGTTTTACACTCGAACCACATATTAGAGATGTCTGAAATATACCAAATTGAGTCAAAACAACCATTTTTTAAACATTAACAGTAGACATAAAGAGCTGAGACAAATAGGATCATTTGAGAAGGAGAAAACGGACAGAAAGTTCAAAGAGGAAATCAAAAAACCTCATTCGATTCATAAACGTAAACATCAACTAAAAACGAGATAACATCACCAGAGAGTTCACCTTTTCGGGATCAACGAACTTGGGGCGAGACGAGCTGAAGAGAGTCAACCACCGAATAATATATCCACCAAAAATCTAGAACGAACAAAAACTTCAAATTCTAGTTCCTTTCCAAGCAGGAGACTCTGTTTCTGACAGAAAACTTTGGTAACTTCCGAGATATTTTTCTTTCTTTTCAAAATCTATATGTGTATTTTGAGAACCTATCCAGCAACCTCTATCAGTTAAGAAAAAGGTGGGTTTATATAGGAAAAAATTGGGAGAATTTGTGGAGGGAGGGAGGGGGGGGTTGAAACCATAGAAATTGAGAGGTTTTATGATGAATTTCCAAAACTTCAAAATTTATATTTCGTTTTTGAATAAGGAATATCTAAAAATCAGCAAGAAAATATCCCTTTTTCCAATAAATTCCAAACGGGAAAGCAAGAGAAACCGTCTGATTCAAAACGAAGGACAATCAAGCGAGCAAATAGCTCCACCTGGCCCTACTCGCATACAAAAAGGACGAGGAACGCGGGTATAGTAGTTGTACGAACTGTCGAGGTTGGTTGAGAAAGACGGAATAGGGGGTATACATATACGACTGGTTGTGATGTATGCGTTTGGCGTATGTAGATGTCGTATAGGTGTACACGTTGGAGGTTGGGAAATTTATTTCTTGTGTCGTATTGTTGGGCTTTCGATATTAAAAAAATATTTATCATTTATAGTAATAAAAAAAAAATTACTGAACTCTTATAATATATTTATAATACAGTTTTAATACATAGTGCAGAGAATTATTTATAAAATATATATAATACAAATTTTATAGATGAATAATATATTTATCACATACTTTAATAGATTTATAATACATTATGTTAGTTTTTTACTACACAAATATAATATATATTTTAAAACACTTATAATATATTTATATTGTATGCATAATTTACTTTTAATACAAGTATATATTTATCATAGTATTGCTATATATTGTTATAAATGATAATAAATAAAAAAATATTGCTAAAATCAATAATTAATTTTTAAAAAACACTCAATCAAGTAATTTTTCCGAAAAAAAATTGGGTCAGTGGAGGAGTGAAAGTGTTATAAAATATAACATGTATGTATTGTGGTAGGATATTGTAATGTAATGGGGAAAATGAGGTACATGCGTGGTGTTGCCACGTGGTATAGGAATAGGAGTAGGTGTTGGTCAATGCTTGTATATGAATAGGAAATTGTAAGTATAGGTGCATTTATGGTAGGTCGGTTGGTGAAATAGGAAATTGGTTTGTGGGTATTGTTTACCATGTATGGAATTCGACTTTGGATTGAAATGGATTTAAATATATTGTAGTGGGGTTGGGCCAATATAAGAAACAATGGAGGAAAGTGGGTTCAATTGGCAATAATTGTAATTTAAGAAATGGCCACATGATTTTATTTATGGCCATAAATAAATTAAGAAATTAACCAATTTTTGAAGTAAATTAGGAAATTCGGCTAAAATTTAAATAGAACGAATTAAAATTAATTAATTAACGAGGTTCTTAATTTTGACAAAGTAAAATAATTAGCTAAATTTTAAACTAATTAATTAAAATATAAATCTATAATTAAACTAGCATAATTAACATAATATTTAGTTAAAAATAAAAAAAATTGTGATAATTTACGAATAATCACAAAAATAGTAATTAAGGATATATATATATATAATTATAAAAAAAGACAAAATTAATTAAGAATAACATGAAAATATTTTAATTTTTTCTAAAAACTAATTATTTCAAATTGTTCGAAATTGAAAAAGTTTGATAGCTAATTTGCATTGTGGAGGGTCAAAATTGGGTGTCAACACTTCTTATAATCAATCCTTGGAACTCATTTGGAACCTATCGGACAAAAATCAAATATGCAAATCAACCATAAAACATATTCCAAACATGTTCGAATCATTAAATCACTGATCTGTTTGAGGCCCTTCTTGACTAAAAGTTGACCATGGTCAAATTCAACTTTCTAAAAAGCTAGAATTTATCAACCAATGATTCAAATCACCCCACGCACCTGTGGATCCGTGCAAACTACTCAACTAAGACATAAACCATCCTTCAAATTTGACGAAACTGTCAAAAGTCAAATCTGACCTCGTTAACCTAGAATATTGATTTTGATCAAAATTCTCAAATTCAAACCTTTGAAACCGTAAAATCTTATCCAAAACTCATCCAATAACTTTGAAAATCGCGTCACTCATTTTCACAAGTCACAAATGACATCCAGAAGCTAAGAGAAGGATCAAAACAAAATATACACACAGAAAACTCAAAACGACTATGAGAATCGTTATAAAAATATCTTTTATCATTTTGTGTAATAATTTTAAATAAGAAAAAAGGTCAAATACCCTTGATTTATAGAAATGATTCAAAAAATATTCTCCGTCCACTTATTCGATTAAAATTGCCCTTTATTTTCACTTATTGAATCCAAAATGTCCTTAGCAAGTTAGAAATGACTCAATAATGTCATTTTTCTGCCTATTAGATGAAATTTACCCTAACGTTATTTTTAAGCTTAAAATGTTTTCCCAATTAATGTCATAATTACCATAAATTTAATTAAATTTTTATTAAACACGTTATCTTTATTTATTAGTCTACGTAAAATTCTTACCCTACTCAAAAAGACTCGACTAATCCATGACAACTCGATCAGCACAAAACTCATTTTAACTAACACAACTAAAGTGAAAATATCATTTTTATTGTCATGCTATTGTTTTTAACCTTTTATTATTTCTCCGTAGAATCATTGTAGGCTTCATCCAGCCAAAAACATACCTACCTCAAGTTGCATTCTTTTTTGGGGGGGAGTCGATTTTACTTTCATTTTTTTTGTGGGTGGGTCACGTTGTTATCCCACAGAGAAAATTATATGTTATTTTTTTTTTATACATCTGGCTAGTTAATTTTCCTTTCACTCACTAATATATTCTTTTCAAATTACACTAACATGCATGCTTTGCTAATTTATGGTAAACAATAAACCAAAATTTTATTGCCTACATTCAAATGCTTTTCAACACGAAATCAACATCCATATGAAAGTACAATTTGATAATGTAGTTGCATTAAAAAGGGAGTAATCAAAGTAAATTTGATTGTGTAATCATAATTGGCCAAAGACATAAGCAATACATAAGGCCTTAGATCGCAGTTTTGGATGATTTCTAATTAATTAAAGATAATACATTTCTTGTTTATCTCATTCAGCAAAAGCTAAAGTTTTGAATCCATGCTTGATGCTGGCTTCCCAAATCTTGTCAACGTCAATCATCTTATCTCCACACTCATGTACATTCCATCCTTCTAAGGCATGCACAATTCCAGCTACTCTTGGCGCACTCATTGCTCTTCTTGGAAGCCAATTCTGTCCACAGACATCAAACTTAAATGTTATTAATTTAAGTAAGCGGTTGAATTCAGGGCATTTTTGACCTATTAAATAAGAAATTTTTTGAATCAAACTATTGACGTCAAGGATATTTTTAGACCAAATAGTTAACTGAAGACATTTTTGTACAATTTCACATAGTTTAAGAGTATGTTTTAACAATAATCTTATAAAATTATTTGTATCATATTAGCATAGTTAATTTTTACCATTGTAATAATATAGTCAAAAAATGATTAAAGTACTATAAGAGTAACATTACAATTTTATTTTTATTTTTTACACTAAATTAAAGTAACTAAATCAAGTGTATTTTCAGAAAATATAAAGGACTGGAATGTAATATTTCCGGTGTCTAATACTCCCTCCGTCTCTTTTTAGTTGCCATGATAAGATTTGACACAATCCTTAAGAAATAATTAATTAGGAGTGTTGTTTAACAACTAAAAAAGTACGGAGGAAGTATGAACGATGAGCTTCTTTCACCTGAAATTTTTGAGTTACAAAGTTGACCTTCCAGACGTCTGTGTTTTCTAAAAAATGCATACATATAGTTTGGGTTATCTTCATTTGATATATTATAGTTATGACTTATGTCACTTTATTGTTATAGTTATATAGTTCCGTGAAATTATCACTTAAAACAAGAATATCAAACCTATTATAATGTTGAGAGTGATATAGAAGAATCAATACATAAAAAAGAAAAAAAATATTTTTCTTCTTAACAAATCCAAAAAATCGTTTAATTTGAAAGTGCTTATTTCCTTACATAAAGCAATGGATTATATGAATATTCATATTATCTTTTGGATTTACCCATTTTTATCTATATTAAATATGGATCGGGTCAAATATTTGATCTGTTTTCATCTAACTTATTTTTGACTAGCACATATCCGATTCAACCCGCCTGTTTGCCACGGGTGATATAGAAGAATAAATGCATAAAAAAGTAGAAATTTTGACAAACCTCACAAGCATGCAAGTTTTGAAGAGAAGGTGGAGCTAGCATTGCAGGAGGGTGGTGATAGAAGCAGTCATGACGAGCTTTCTTAGGAGGCAACTGTGAGAATGGGACGAAAAGTGTCCCTTTTCCTGCCTTCATTTGCTCTTCTTCTGTTAATCCATCTCCAACTATCCATATCTATTACAACAAAACAATTGTTAACAACCCTTAATATGTAAAATAAGAAAAAATTAAACTAAAATTATCTTTAGTAATCCCTTTTCTTTTTTCTACTCAGAAATTGATTACTTAAATTATAATTTCATACTCACGATGAAGAAAAGGAAACAAGAAAGGAAAATTTTACCTTTTGATCAAATGTGTTTGACAACACGAAATTACTCTGAGAACTAGTTGTAGCAAGTTTTAGTTTCTCGTAGTCACTTTTGTACAAAGTAGCCACCTGATTTCAAGAATAAGAAGATCAATCAAAAAAGAGGAATTAATATTATAAGAACATGATATTTTAATTGGTAAAACAACTCATGTATAGTTTAATCGGGATTTCATTTCCTACGTAAGCAGGAATTTATTAAGATACAAATTTATCAAGCAAGAATTGATTAACATTTTATAGATCATAGAATACAATATTGGTTACCCAACTCACTATAAATTTCTTCAATCAAGAGTTGGTTAGCCAACTCATGAGCTATTTAAGTGCCAATCTGAAGAACTTTTTTTTATTATTATTTTTGTGTGTTATGATGGTATTAACGAAAAAGGGGTCGAAATGCTTTTAAATTATGGAAAATTGAACAAAAATGTCTTAATAGTTTAGTTTAAAAATATCGTTGTCGTCAATAATTTGGTTCAAATATGTCTCTATTGTTACTCATTAGTTTAAAAATGCTCATTTTTTCTATATATATATATATATATATATATATATATATTCCTAATGATGATTTTTCTAATTAGAAAATGCTTATTCTATTTCATACGAAAACAATTAAGATATAAAAATATTTTCTATTTTGAGCCCGTTTGGATTGGCTTTAAGTTGGTCAAAACCAACTTAAAGCCCCTTTTCAGCTTTTGGACGTGTTTGCCTAATGCTAACTTTAAGCCAGAAAGTTTTTAAAGTCAGTCAAAAATGAAAAGTTAGGATTTCTAACTTTTTTTTAAGTGCTTAAAGTCATTTTCTTTGACCATAGAAATTACTTTTATATCTCTTATATTTTAACTAAATTCCCAACCCTAAAATTCACATAATTTTTCTCATTTAAGCACTTTTATCCAAACACTCAACTGCTTATTTATAAAAATAACTTTCAGCACTTTAAAGTTCTAAAAGCACTTCATACATAAAAGTTACTTTTTTAAGCCCATCCAAACGGGCTCTTTATTAGGAATTTTCATCTTATCTAATGAAAATTAATAATGGGTTACTATGATCTTAGATATATATATGACCTATATTATTATTTAAAAATGTTCATTAAGTTATTCTAGTTTAATTGCTAAAATGAATTAAGATGAACAAAAAGATTATTTCCTACTAATTTAATAACTAAAGTGATTTAAAAGAAAATAAATAAGAATTGTGTTCTTTAATAGTAATAAACTTTATTAGGAATAGAATATGTTTAAAAAGAATAAACAATACTAATATATTTATTAGGGAAATGACATTTTTGATTCATAAAATAACAATAGGGATAGTTTTGGATCAAATTAGTGGCATTAGAGATATTTTTGGATCAAGCTATATATTACGGCAGAGACAATTTTGAATCAAACTATTAAGACAAAAATATTTTTGGACAAACTATTAACTAATGATATTTTTGTTCAATTTCTCATAGTTTACGTTTTTAACTTTTCTTTTAAAGTATTAATTAAGTTTTGGAAGAAGGTAGCAAAGAGAAAATGGTAAAAAGCGCAAGTAAACCTGGATGCCCCTTTGAGACAGAGCAGAGGCAAGAGAAAAGGCAACTTTAGTAAGATTTCCTCTGAAAAGCACTTGTGTTGTCCCTTTTGGAATGCTGTTTAGCACAACAGCAACTGCCAAGCTGCTTCCATCCACCACCTTGATCTTTATTTTAGGGTGCCTTTCTATGTAAACTTCTCCATTTCTGTTAAGTTCCTCATCCTGTAAATTAACTCATGCTTATTTAGTTCAGAAAAAGAAACAGGACAAATTAATTTTTACACTATCCAAATAACATGTCAACATGTCTTATTTTCCATGTTACTAATCTCTCTTATTACGAATTGTTATCCGTGACTATTTTTTATGTGACCTGATCATACTGAATATATTGTTACACTGTCAATTTCTATATAGATGGAAGTTAACAAATTGCTAGATATGTATAGAAATTTCCTTCTCCCACGACAATCTTGTTCCGTGGATCATTAACAAGGACTATAAAAGTATACTCATTCCACTAATAAATTCGCCAATCAAGAACTCGTCTCTTGAAAAGAAGTAAACTAGGTGCATTTTAAGTACTTGCCTGGTTTAAAAGGCCAAGACTCAAGACCTTGGAACCTTTTTCTTCTGCTTGTAGTATAGCATCCTCTATGAAGCTATTAATAGCTTGTGATTGCCATTTCAACAAGTACTGCACATTAACATAAAATCAGCACTATTTTTAAAGAATTAAAATTAAAATTGAAAAAATAATCTGAAGTGATAACCTGTAAATTGTATCTTGGTATGGCCCAAGATTGGAAATTAAACTTTTCCAAGGTATTTCTTTCCAAAATGAAAGTGCGTCCGTAGATACAGTTGGTGATCATAGTCCACAAAGTCAGTGGCCACATGAACCAAATGTACCATTTATGGTTTTCAGGCATTGAGGCCAATGACGAAAATCCTAGCCTGAGATGGTAGATGGATTCTGGGGTAGTCAAATGAGTCAAATGTACCACATCAGGTGAATCTTCTTGCCTCTTTAGTGACTTTTCATATATCGAATCAGTAGACTTGTCCATTGTCCCATAGATATTGTCATAAATTGGCATAAACAGCGAATAATTTGTACGAAATTGAGTATGATGCAAGGAGTGATACCTGATAATTCAAAGTCAGAAATGCAATTGTCAAATATTATAAGATGCTAACATGCTTAGAGATGAACATACTTATATGTTGATTCTTTATTAGGGGACTTTCTCTTGTATGGGCTTGTCCCCTTTTTTTGTATAGATTGTTCTAACAATCTAATTTTATATGTGTTGCAAGTGCGGACTGCAGACCCTCCAATAAAGTAGTCACATATTGGACTATTATAAAAAGACACATTATTATTGGAGGATCCTGCACATATATGATGTTTTATTTGAGGACCCGAGTAACATATATAGTTAGCAAATAGTTTAAATCAAAACAAGTTTTCCAAGAGACATTAGTTTTACCATGTCCCAAGATCAAGATATTATTGATCATGGGGCACTGGAGATGGCCTTATGCTCAGATGCAGATTCAAAATATATTATTTTGGATTCAACTTTTAAAGTTATATGAAATTGTGTATTTTTAAAGCTATGTGTTCCTAGTACAACATTTCATCAAGTTTTAGAAAATCTTCACATATATTATCTATGTTTCGTATTGAAAATATTGAATTTGGTTGAACCAATAACATATTAGATCCATCCGCTCTGCTTGCATTTGTTGCATGCCAAAAATTATGGGAATTATGTAAAACATATTTTCTGCGTATGAACGAGAAGTGACTTACGATGGTGTATACATCAAATATTTGAGAGGGGGAATGATGGAGAAAATCCACTTGGGAATGAACTCAAAGTTGCAGTGTCCCATGTTATTCATGAGATCAATATAAGTAATGTATCCAAAGAGAGAAGACAGAGAAGCAGTCCCAGTAAACACTGCTGTTAAAGTTGGAATAGCAAATAGCATGAAATATGCTATATGCTCAGCAAATGGATGAATCACAGCTGAAAAATCAAACAACAAAAAGAAGACATTATAAAGTAAGAAATAAGTTGTACGCACAAATGATGTAAATAATGTTCACATAATCATGTAACTTATAAGGTAATAATATATATCAATTGCATCTTTATGATAAGCATTAGTTGTTTATAACCTGATAAACATAGTACCTAAATTTCTATCACAAGTAAAATTATAATGATAGTGGAAAAAATTGAATGATTCATAAAAGGGAAAAACAAAAATGGAAACCATCAAAGTTTTTTTTTTCTTACAACACCATCAAAGTTGAATAGATAAAGAAATTGACATAATACATAAACGTATCCGTTAATTTGTCCTTTGTTTTATTCTATGATCTTCAACTATGGTGTGTATAAGTAGGAACTTAAAATTGTATAAAATTGAACAAGCACACACATGTGTCCTACATGGCATAATATAGTACGTAGGATATCATGTAGGACGTAAATTGCCACATGGGACGGCACATGTGTCTACTTGTTCAACTTTACATAAATTTAAGTGTCTACTTGTGCATACCAAAAGTTGAAGTGAATAAATGTCCGCTACGACCAAGTTAAAGGTCACGTTTTATGTATATGTCCAAATAAAGAAATTAAGAGAGATGTTAGATTACATGTGATGGGTTCAGTAACAATGGAAGAGTGATGATGAGAATGATATCTAGAGTAGAGATAATGATGGTGCAATGCTCTGTGAAGCCAATAATAGAGAAATTCAACAGGACCCGCATGAAGGATTATTGACATCAACACACCATCTGATCTCCACAATGGCAATTTTGAAGCTCCACTAGTCAACGTATTGAACAAATATAACAAAATACCGCTCAATATAATTTGATCATCCCTGCCAACAAGTCAATGTAGATCATGAGTTAGTATCATTCAATTATGAGTTTACAATAATACTAATTTAATTGCCTACAAATGTCTTTAGAATTTGTGGTTTTATCGTTTTAAACATAGGATAACATTTACTTTCATTGTGTCAATTTATGTAATATTTTTTCCTTTTTAGTCTGTCTCAAAAAGAATAACACATTAATTTAATATTATACTTTTCATTTTACTTTTAATGAGATGATTTCTAGTTATATCAATATTTATGACCATAATTTTTAAAAGTTTTGTTTTTATTATAAACTTCGTTTATATTCAGTCAAACATCGTTATATAAATTAATTCCTAAAACACATGAAAATTAAAGGATGAAAAAAGGGAGCGAGACGGAGAAGAAAAATATTTACCTTAATCTGCTAAATTTAACTTACCTTATTATACCGCATTAAACATTTCTTCCTACTTTTACCTTGCTCTATCGAGTGTTTTTAAAAATTTATTGTGTTTTTTATACATTTATTTTGTAATGTTTTACATTATTTTGCAATTTTTAAAAATTTTAAATTAGTATTCATTCAATCACATGTTACTATGAAAATCGTCAAGATTCTCTAAAAGTGTGCAAGAATAGAGTTACTAATATTATGATGCATATTCAGAAGATAAATAAACGACATCGTCAATTTTTTAAGTTCATATAGTTCAATTAACTAGGTTAGTCATCATTTGTCTAAGAAAACAAATGGCGAATAAATCAAATAAGTTTAGTTTACATCTCTCTAAAATAGAGTTGAAAAAATAAAAAAGAAATTTCATGAATTCTATTAAATTGATATTATTAAAAGGATATTGATGATTTTTAAGTGTCTTCATTCAATTACATCTAATTTACCTTATTTTTAAAAATATAATAATATTTCTATCTCAATAATCAAGTTTAATATAATTCATCATTTTTAAAGAGTTTATTCAAGTAAGCACATAAAAAAAAAGAGTTGCGTTGAAATAAAACAAATAATAAATATAAGAAGAATAAAATATAAAAATAAAAAGAATGTGTCTAATAAAGTTAAATAAAGACAAATTAGAAAAAAAGGAATGATATAAAAGAGAAAAATAATTAAAAATAAAAAGAATATCCAAGCCCAAAAATTGAGCCAAACTAAGCGTTTACTATGAGACTTTCCCATTTTCCAAACCATTAAAATGGGAAAAGACTTGCTATACATGGAATTTGAACTCATGAAGTAGGGGCAATTCTTGAACCCCTTAGCTAAGCTTCTAACTTGTTTTCAAGGAATCCATTTTAATATATATTCATAAAATTAGAATTTGACTTTATATGAATAGTGTAATTTTCTATTCGAGTGAACCCCTGAACACCACCTAGATTTGCATATGATTATAAAAAGTCAAGATAACAGGTAATTAAAAGTTAAATTTCAGATATGAAAAAAATATCATTCTTTTAAAATAGAAGAAACAAAAAGAGTAATATGAAAAGTCAAGAGAGAAAAGAGACCAGTTGCTTTCTCGATCAACTTGATCAAACTCAATGCCTTTGTCAACAATGCGGTTATTGCCTTTGGCAGTTCGATAACGGGAGAAGCTTATCCACAGCTGATTGTGAAGCATTCTTGACAGTAGAAAAGGGAATATGAGAAAGTTGGTCCAATCTCTCTCATATTCCTCTTTTGTTACAAAATAATAGACGCTCTGACCAATCCATGGAGCCAAAATGCCGTACTTCAATTTGATCATATCCCAGTCAAACAAATTAACAACAAAACCATTCATGTTAATATTCTAATGAATGACAATTAATTTAACATATATGATACTCAAAAATATAAAGAAGAGAAAAATAAAATAAAACCACTATTGCAGTGGAAGTTAACTCTTCCATACATTGCATAATTGATTAAATAGGCTATCGCCTACCTGTGTGTTGTATTTCATTAGAAAGGTAGAGCACGAGCCTTACCTCCAAAATACATCACTGGATTAGTTGTAGTCAGTCTCTCTAAAAAAAGAAAAAATACTAAAACAACAAATTAAACTCTTCCTATCTAGCCTGACTATATAAATTTAACTAACCAAAAAAATTGGCTTTGTCATAGTGAAATCTTATTGTTCCTTTTATAAGATAAATTAAAAATTCTTTAGTTATACGTATATAAGTTAAATTTTTGTCTGAACAGCCTTTGAGCCCAACCTACGTGGAAATACCTGTATTGGTTCAGTTCACCCGAAAAATATATTTTTTCAAAAAAACCATATATATACAATAGAAGGAAACATTATCACTTGAAAATAATGAAAAAGAAAAAAGAGAAGCATGGATGATACCTTAAAGCTACCAAGGTGCTTCCAAGGCCAATCAGTGAGAAATCCAGGAGTAGTAGCCATTCTTATTTTGTCTTGCAATTCCTATATTGATTAGCTTTATGCAAAATGATGAACAATTTATAGGCGCTTAAATTGTGAAAACTGTACGTTTGGTATATTAGGTGTCACTTTTTCACGAACTTTGATTTGATTAATAATAATAATAAAAAAAAAATCCCGTCTTCTTTGTTCTCTATTTACCAATCTTCTGAAACTTCTTTGAAATAAGTTATACTTCTTCCATTTTAAAAAAATAAATAACGTTTTTACTTTTTTTATTTTATTTCAAAATTAGTGGGTATTTGAAGATATTGATTTTTTCTTCTTCCAATTTTGTTCTTATTTTAGATAAGTGGAGTATTTTTTTATTTCTTTTGGTTGGTTGAAACGAAAAGATTTTATAATCAATCAACTAGAAATATTTACACTTCCTGTTCATTGGACTCTAGAACCAGGATCCAACACAAAAATAAACTCTATACACTATCAACTAAGGCTATTCCTTCATCTAGGAGACTGAAAGAGATATATACTCTTCAGTGTGTACAACAATTCTAACATGGGAAACTATTCAGATTGTCTAATTAGTGGCTGATTCAAAATTTAAAAATAGTGGGTGCTCATTTTCTTTAACACAAAGTTGATAGTCTAGAAGAATTTCCTTTTAGAAGCTTGTAATATTTTATGAAAAAGGTCAGAAATATCTTTAAATTATGTGAAATTAAACAAAAAATGTCATGAGTTTATAATTTGGTCTAAAAATGACGTTGTCATCAATAATTTAATTCAAAAAAGCTTCTATTGTTACTTAATGGGTCCAAAATGTCCTTTTTCCAAATAAATACTCCCTCTGTTTCAAAAAGATTGGTCTCATTTCCTTTTTAATATGTTTAAAAAAGAATGACCCCTTTTGTTTTTGGTAAAAATTTTAATTTTAACTTTTCACGTGGCATGTTTAAGGCTACAAAATTAAAGGATATCTTAGTACATTTGACATAAATTTAATTTAGGATTACAAGATGAAAAAGTCATTTTTATTTTCTTAAATTCCGTGTCAAGTCAAATTAGATCATTTTTTTAAACGGTGGGAGTATATTATTTCTTTTTCTTTTAAAATACTTTTTTTCCTAATGATGTTTTCTTAATTAGAAAATATTTATCCTTCTTCAATTCGGAAAACAATAATAAGAATTTTTTTTTTAATTTATTAGGAATTTTATTTAGCTTTATCTAAATGAAAATTAATGATGGGGTTATACTATGATCTTATGTATATGATCTATATTATCAATTAAAAAGGTACATGGAGTTATTCTATTTTAATTGTTAAAATGAGATTAAGAAAAAAAATATTATTTTCTGCTTATTTATTAGTTAAAGTGATTTTAAAAGAAAAGAAACAAAATTGGGTTCTGTAATAGTAATATTTTTATTTGGAACATAATATGTTTAAAAAGAAAAAAAATAGTAATATATTCATTAGAAAAAAAGACATTGTTGACCCATTATGTAACAATAAGGATAATTTTTGATCAAACTATTATCAGTAGGGATATTTTTGGACTAAAATATTAATTAAAGATATTTTTATTCAATTTCGTATAGTTTAAAAATATTTTTAACCCTTTTCCGATATTTTTATAATTTAATTAATAAATAAAATACAAATAATAGAGAAGTGGAAAAACAACGAATAAAAGATGAGCAAAAAATTAGGAGGGAAAACTGAAAGGGTATAAAAGATGAGCAAAAAATCAGCAGGGAAAACTGAAAAGATATAAAAGAAGAGTCAGAAATGTATGAGCAGTAGTTCAGCACTTCAGCTTGCCTTTTTTCCAACAAAATAAATGATAACTTGTAATAACATTTAGCGGGATTCGAACCCTGACCATGCGACATCAATGCACTCTAAAAGCATACCTTTTGCTCTATAAGTATTCTAGAATATAGATTATACCAATTTTACAAATTTTCTACATGCGTATACAATTTTTTTGTCGGGGTCAATGGATGCTCGATAACCCAAAACACACTATGGGTCCGCCCTCTGTGTCTAATACTCCTCTTTTGGCCAACTATCTGTAACATTAGAACTCTATCTCTAACTCTATCCTCATTTCTTTTCTTATATATGTTGAAATCTTCTTCCATTTCTCTCATTCCATGTGTGGTAGATATCAGTTGCAAAAGCAATATCAAGGACAATATAAATGGATTGTTTGTTTGTAGTCTTCTAAGCTAGTCATGCATCCCAGCAGGAGGCAATTGTTTTATTTTGTCCATTATACGTACCAAAAATAGTTAGTAAATCAGTGAAAATGCTCTTTTTATGTATAATTTCTTAAGGGTTGTGTAAAAAAAAAAAGGACAAGTAATATGGACAAAGGTTGTAACATTTAATGGACAAATTTCATGAAAAAAACAATCACTTTTATTTAGTGGACGTTAATACAGACCAAAAGAAAAAAAATATTAGAGCTATACTTTGTTGTTTCTGATCTGATGAACGGCTAACGTATTACTCTCTCAGTTTTAATTTATTTGATTTATTTTATTTTTACTATTTTTTTTAACAATTCTTTAATTTTCACATGACATGTTTAAGATCACAAGATTAAAATGCATTTTATATATTTGACATATCTTTAATTTCACAACACAAGATTCAAAAATTTTCTTTACTTTCTTAAATCAGTATTAAGTCAAAATATGCCAAATAAATTGAAACGGAGGAAGTACTTCCTCTACGAAACACATACCTTAAGAAAAAGATTTTAGAACATAATTATCAAAAACTACTTTCCACAATTACCCTTTTGATTATTCCCAATTTATTCTTCTAGAAAATGTAAAGTAGTTAAGAACCTCATTTAAAAGAAGGATAAGTATGAAAAAAATAATTCAATAATTCCTTTTAATTTTAAAAAATTCACTTGTATTAAACTATAAAAAGAAGTCCCAACAATTCCTAAATTTTGTATGGTGACAGATAGCTTGGAGAAGAATTACTTTCATATTCCTAAATTTAAATGCTGACTACTAGGGGGTGTACATGGACCGGGTTGGTTTGGATTTTTTACAAATCAAATCAAATTATTTATGTCGGGTTATTAAATTTATAAACCAAACCAAACCAATAAAAGTCGGGTTTTTCGATATCAATTTTTCTCGAGTTTTTCGGGTTTTGGGGGGGTTTTCGGGTTTTTTCAGGTTTCTCGAGTTTTTCATAGTATCTAATAAAAAACACAGAGCAGTGCTTCTTAAAAAGAGTTCTAGTACAAAATATCAACATATAAGATAAAGACAGAACATTGTTTGAAGTTTTAACTTTATAAGATGGGTTTTTTTTTGTATATTATTTAGATGGTCTTCTCAAGTCCAAATCTAAATGTAAGAAAGAAAACAAAAATTATGAAAAATTTTAAAATATATATTTATAAATTACATTTTAATAAATATTTTTATGTATAACATAATTTAAAAGTAATATATCTATAATCGGGTCGGTTTGACTTTTTTTAGTTTAAACCAAACCAACTCTATAATGATCGGTTTTTTTTCCAAACATCAAACCAAGTCAAACCAAACCACTAGTCGTTTTTTTTTCGATTTGGTTTAATTTGTCGGTTTGATGCGGTTTATCTTTTTGCTCTGTACAGCCTTACTTACTACAATTAATTGCACATCACTCTTTGTCACATAATTAGAAACAGTAGAAATATTTGGGTATTTTCTCGATTTGTTTTATGTAAAAAATTGGGAAGCTGATCACCAAATACAAGAATAGAATAGATCCTTTTTTTGGTTGATCAACCACACATTTTCTTATTACAAACCAAGTGAATTTTATATACGCACCGAAACCTCTTTGGATGATAAATCATAAAATAATCCCTTGTTACTAATTATAGGTTACCAACGTTATATCAGAATGATATTTAACTCTTAACTATGTGTTTTTGAGAGAGACAGAGAGAGAGATATTGACATTACAAGTGAGAATTGGTACACTAACCACGGCCAATTATTAGGGATAATTATTTTTTTATGATTTCCAATCGACTCTTGTTAGATTTTAGGCAGTAAGAAAAATAGTTTTGTTTTTCCGAAACCAAGAGGAACTACGTTCATGAAAGGAACGTTGAATGCACGACTTCAAATGAAATACATGATATCTTAGTAGCTTAATAGATTGATTATCTAAATTTTTATTTTATTGGTGAAGATTCAATTTTCCACCTTATAATCCTCTTTCCCTACCCCTTTTTTTTAAATGCAGCCATGTAGGTACTAAAAGATAAATTGGTTAAGTGTCCCTCCAGGAAAGACGGTGGACTAAGCGGATTAGCGGTTCATTTGGAAGGGTATATAAGAATAAGGAAAAACTACCTAATTAGACATACATCCATAATATATATATTAATGCTATTTATATTTTCAAATAATTATCTAGAATCCAACAATTTAAGAATTTTGTACCATATTTGAAGTGAGATACAACCCCCTAAAAAATAACCTAGAATGGAGAAATTGCGTACGTATAATCTATCCCCCCAAATCACGTCTTCTATCCTAATCAACACACTCTGTCATGCCCCGAGCCTACATCATGGATGTGACCGGTTCTCAGAACCATTGTTGGTCCCAAGCAAACCCTTGGTCTAGCTAGCTACTGACCGAAATACTAAACATGAATGTGGGCGCTATAAAAGATGAACAATTAAAATCATTTAAAGATATCTCATGTAAAAGTCAGAAATAAATTTTAATGTCAATAATAATAGTGATAATGTTTAAAACTTCTGAATGCAAATGACTGAACTGGCTCACTAACTTTGTCTATCTATGAAACCTCTACTAACTGATGATAGGTGCCGAGACAAGATCCACGGCTACCTAACTAAATCAAATAAACCGAACTAAGAAAATCCGAGCCCTCAGAAAGCAAGGAGGCCTCACCAACTGTTGATGAAAGAGATCGTACTGAATGTCTGCTATCGTGAGTACCTAAAACTGCATCATAAAATGATGCATTGCCAAATGATGTCAGTACATGAAATGTATGGTATGTAATAAAGCTGAATGAAACAATAACTGAACTGAATACTCATGCCTTAAAGAAATACTGAAAAAATAACTTGATTGAAATGTAAAGCATGAATGTAAAATAACACATGTAAAGCTTCACAACTGAATATATATATATATATATATATATATATATATATATATATATATATATATATATATATATATATATATATATATATATATATATATATATGTCACGATCCAAAAATCAAGGTCATGATGACACACATCTCAAAACCCAATCTGATGTGTAACCCTAAAAATAAAACTCATACAAGACTCCCAAAGGGGAAAGTGATGCCACAATTTAAATAAAAAGAAAAACAATAAAGAGAAAATTATCCCAAAACCTGGTGTCATAAGTATAAAGAGCATCTAATACAAGGTTCGAATCTGAAGATACAACAGAAGTCTATGAATGATAAAAAAGACTGAAAAATAAGGATAGACTAGTGACGATCCGAATTCTGGGACCTCACCACTAATCTGAGAATACACAATCTGCTAGAATATCAACTGCCACGTGAGGTACCCCGACTAGTAACTGCATCAAAAAGGGATACAAAAGTAAAAGTGAGTACAATTCACATGTACTCAGTAGATTTTAGCTGACTGAGTATAAGAAATTAATCAAACCTATGAAATAAACTAAGGAACGCTTCTACCTGCATATATAGAAAAGTCCCACTTTGGCATCGGTGCCGCCAGTTTATATATATAGTAGCGCGAGTAAAATAGACCCGTAATAACAGCTCATAATCACAATTAATCAGATAATTCAAGCAGCACAGATATCAATGCAATGCAATGCAATATGATGATGCAATGATGTGGTGGTACGGTGGAATCAAGACTGTCGCACAACCTATTGTATACACCTGCCGAGATGTGCTACCAAGCAGGACCCATGGGGGTCTCACAGACCATATACCTCAATCACAATATCTCATTATCCTTGCCACATCCTCGTGGTCAAGGAATCACAATGCATCCACTACCTTGCCGTAATACTGCCTCGGACAAGGAGTCAAGATACAAAGGTTTAAAGGTGTTTCATTTTCTTTCTCAAAAAGTATTTCCATATTTCTCAACTTCTATGATTAATGAGGATGAATGCATCAAAACACATATGACATGGAAGTAATATTCAACTCACATGTGGTAGAAGGTTCAAAGTCCTCAAAACTTAACCTACACATGATATTCACCCTCAATAAATAGTAATAGAAATATTTATCCCTTTCTCAATAATATTTCAATACTCAAGCATCCTCAAAAACCCCAACTCAACCTCTCAGGCGAGCATCACAAGTCAAATAATATACTCAAGCCTCTCTCTTAGGCAAATCACAAATCACATGCTCTCAAATCAAATAAGATAGCAAATAAGGCCTCCACACGGGCTATGTAGTATAAATAAACCCCCACATGGAAATATATTAATAAATAAGCCCCCATATGGGCATCACAATATATATAACATTCTCAATTTATACTACAACCTCATCCCAAAGTCTATAATATATGAATGACTAATTACCCCATCTCAATCTCAAAGAAGGATAGCCAAACCTACCTTAATTGTCGAAATCGCACTCGAACACCTCCACCAAACAAGCAACTCCCGAATTCAATGTCCGTACTGATAACCCACTATCAACAATAAAATATACACATCACAAGGAGTCCAATGATATCCATATTGATAGGTTTTGGAACCGGGGGTAAAATGGTCCAAAAATTAATTATTTCTGAAAAAGGTCAAATATAAAAATTTATTGGACAATCACATTCTACTTGTAATAAGAAACTCATGGTTGAAAAACCCATAAAAATAGAGCTCAAAACGAGTTAAAAATTACCATTTTCCTTAAATTCGAATTAGGGAAAAAACAAAGATTTTTGAGGTTTGAAACTAAACTTTAGGGGTTAAAATCATCAAAAACTTAATGAAAAGGAAAGGTTTTAGGTCAAAAATAACTTACCCAACACTTTGCCTTAAAAATCTCTTCTCAAATCACCACAGGGAGTTCAAGAACTCAAACAAATAATGAAATTATTGAAATGGGAAGAAAGGGGCATTTTCTACCCACAAAATTACTGTTCACGCGTGTTTTGTACAAATTTTCGAAAATCACCCTCAAGGTCATTACAATATATATATACACTTCTTAGAGAGTTTCTCTAACTAACAACCATCACTATGAGCCTCCTGATGATACAACGTACTTCTCACGTTGCCAGAGCCATCCAATACCTTGCTAGGATAAGAGACGTAACTCCACTTATAGATCCATCCAAAAATTCCTCATCAGGGACTAAGGTGAGGAGTTGTCCAAATCAATGACACGATCATATCCTATGATGGCTACGTAGTTTATAGGGTTTGAGTTATCTGAACTCTTACCCAACTCAATGCACAATACCACTTTTAAAACATGCAATAATGCTCATATAATATCCGTGTGAGTAAATACACAAAATACTTATCTAAAGTCACAATAAACTTTACTTATCTGACTGAACTGCTCTTAGAAACTGATTATGTTTTTCTTTTGAAATTTACATGCTTTTCTCAATACAAGTAATGTGTAAGACCCCGTAAGATGACTGATCCTAAGTCCATGAGTGGGTCTATGACCCATATGGATATTTACGGGCCGTAGAGGCAAGGCATAGACAAGGGTTCAAGGTTGGAAAATTTGTTGAGGCACAAGCTAGGTTAACGAGTCCTTTGGATGACTCACAGGGGAAAAGAACAACTCTTAGAAACATATCGTAGAGCAAGCCTCGAACCCTACAAACTATTGAACCTCAGAACCTACTTTATGACTCAACAGGAGTAGCCATAGAGGAAAAGATTATCCGTCAAGAGGACTCGTATGAAAACTTCAGATACTCCTCAACTTGCAGGTTTTTTAGACCTGCAAGACGGATCCCTTTGATAACCCGTAAGCTCTACGACGAGTTGTAAAGATGATTCATAACAAAAGTATTGAGGCTCGAGTTTTAGGCCTTTCTCAGGACATGCAGGATGAGTCATAACACTGACCCATCATCATGTCTATGACTCGTAGACTCTCGTATGGTTGCCCGATTTGGATTTTAATGATGGGTAGTTTGGTATTTTCCCTACATCCTAATAATGTATGTGGATGTTTTAAGGGCTAGATTCATTACGAATTAGATTATAAATACTCCTAAAAGCTCTTTTATTCCTTCATTATTCCCCCCAAAAAAATTTAGACTTCTCTCCCAAGGTTCCTCAAGAGTTATTCAAGCATTGACTAGGGTTTCTTCAAGATCAAGTCTTCTTTCTCAAATTCAAGTCCAATTTTAATCAAGGTATGTGTGGATTGATCCACGAGTCCCTTCCACTCATTGACTCCAAGGTTTAAGTCAAAAATCTCATGAAATCTCATTACTTTCGAACTTCAATTTTGATGAATTATGTTGGACTGATTCAATTTCGTGTTTAATCATTATTTCTGATCATTACGAGTATGTTTTTACGTAAATTATATGATTTCAAGTTTAATTATTAAAGCCCATGCATGAAGCTATTTTATATGGTGAATTTATAAGTTGTGATCATGGAGTTGCATGTTTTCAAGGTATTCTCATGATTTTCAATCAAATGGATTATGTTCATGAGTTTTCACTCTAAATTCAAGAATGAATTATGATAATGAGTTATGATCATGTTTCTAACTATGATTTTTCATGCAAGTTATGGAGAAAGGTGACTTAGGGACCTATGGGGTGACTTAAGGCCTTATGACATGAATTATGCAAGTATGGTTTGTAATGTGGAAGGACAATACATGCATTGCACTTATGTTATAAAATGAGCTACTCCATGAATTACGTACCTATGATCATGTATATGATATGTTAACTATGATTACTATGATATGCATATATTCTGTGAGATTTGACTTAGCACCGAGTGGACTTGAGGTGGGGACCTTATGAAAAGTCTTGGTAGCAGCCTTATGTCTCATAAACTATGTGCCACCATAGGTTGCCTTCATGAATTATCTAGTGGATCCACATATAGTGTATGTACATGACCCGTCTAGTGGGGTAGAGTCTACCTTGTCAAGTAGATTCCCCTTTTCTTCCTTGTATGGGGAGACAAATGGATTCCATGTTGTAGCTCGCATGATCTTATTGTTGGTAATGGTTCCTATCCCACATAATTCATAAAGATTCTACAATAGGTTTGACTAATTAGGTTCATATTGCTTCCAAAGAAAAAGGTTAGGCTCAAATGGTGCTAAGATAGGTTCACACTCTCATAAGGTGGTCATTCAAAGGTGTATCAAGTAGGCTCTCTCTCAAAAATTTATGTTTAAGATCATTTCTTACATTCACCAATGTCAATCAATTGTACCAACAAGAAAGGTTCTAGGTATTCACATGCACACCTTTCAAGTAAGCCTCACCACACATGGAACTCAAATACAATCATCGATCACAACTCTAAAAATTAAGGTTGTATGCAACGGTCATTGCAAGACTCATAATTGATATTCAACTAGTCATAATGATATGCTAAGAGTTCACGCAAGAATTAGATAGCTCATATTACCTCGTTGAACTCACACAAGCATACCGTTCATCAAGAGCACAATTCAAGTCATCGATATTAATCATAATAAACAATCAAATGGTAAAGAAAACATGCAAGAAATCCTTTCAACATCAATAACATCCAACTTTTGATCAAATAAGAGGAAGACTAACGAATCACAACCAAAACATCATTACTACTAAACAAAATCAAGAAGTTAAAATAACAACCCAAATAAAAATAACGAAACATCTCAAAATAACAACTACACCTAAAAGGGGCTAGGTATCAAGGTACCCCCATCCCACTAAAAAGAAAGTAGTAGTGTCCTTAGTGTAAATAAAATAAAGTAAGACTACAAACAAAAAATAGTGAGAGGATAAGAATCCCATTGTCAAGCTAGGTCGGAGGAGGACTCTGGATCACTGAAGCATTCGTAACTAGGGCATCAATGCTTGGTGTCTCACTTAGGGGGATGGACTTTGAAGGCTGGACCCCACTTATGCCAATAGCAAAGGTGTCTCGAAGGGTATTTGCCGTAGCAATTGTGGATGTACCATCTCCAAATTATTCAACCTCTCATATTTATCCTCCCCATGATGCTTAGTCTCACCAAACTCCTCCTCATCCATCTTAGGAGGCTCAGAAGTAGCATCCTCAATATTTCTGATAGCATCGTCGATCACAGTAGCTAGAGAGACCTCAGAACTATCTCGAATAATGGGCTCCACGTTCTCTTTTGCTTGGATCGAAAATAACTCAGAAGTAGGGGCCTTGAGGGAATCAAACCCACCTTATAGAATAGAAATGTTTATGGACAACAGATCATCCACGTTTTCCCTCAATCCCCGACTTCAACCTTTAATGACATTAAATCCGTTGAACTATACTCCGCCTTCTCCCATGCCTTACCCGAGCGGTATAGGAATCTAGTCTAAGTTGAAAGATAGTCATCCATGCACGTTGTTATGTTGCCTTCACGTGTATAAGGGCAAGGGAATCCTCAATGGCTATGGATATCATAGTAGGAACATTCGCCTCGAACTCAAGGATCTCACATCTATGAACAAGGTTACCTATTCGATATAGCATGGCCTGTGTCAATAGTGCTTAGGATGTGGAACGAGGTATGGTAGAAAGAATAGGACCTCTAAAAGTAGAAGTTGTATCTAAAGTACCGACTATACGTATGACGATAGGAGTGGTAGTTATGGGACTAGCCTCCAAGGTCTCAATCTCAGCTATTATAGTAAGATCAATTGTGGTCTTCTTCCTCCTCTTGGCCTCATCTCTCAAATAATTGGCCTTAATATGGTAAATATCACTAGAGGCAGCTGGAGTCACTCTCATATCTGTATTTTCCATGAAAAAGACTCTAACCTTTAATCATAAGTTTGTGATCAGAATCAGGAATGGTAATGATGTTTGCTTCTACTTGGCTCTGAAATTAATCTTAGGGAAATGATAGAACCAATATTTACATGCTCTTGGGCTATGATACATCCTAAAAGAGCAGCCTTTGGATACCTGAGGATGGATTCATTCTAGGATGGCATCAATGTACTACTAATAAACCCAAACTAGTACCGAGAAATGATGTTCAAATCCTTCTCAATAAAATCCCCCTCCTCGATCCATGGAGGTGTAACATCAGATAAAAAAGGAGAAAGTCACCCCTTTAACTATCTAGTAATTGCAAGAGTTTATCCACGAAAGAGTCATGGTGTATCATAGTGCAGTCCAAGACTTTGCTGTCAGCAACACCGTAGCTAACCAACTTTACATGCACCTCAACTATAGTGATCGGGTCAGGATCAACCCATTTCCTCTTCTTTGGTACTAGTCAAGGAAACCCCTCTGAACTCTCAGACTCATATTGGTATATATAGGGTTCTTTCTTTGGTAAAAATCTCAAACCTGTGAAACTGAATTGTCCGCCATACCTGCGGATACATTTTCATCACCCCATATATTGACAAGCTCGTTTTTTCAAGAATCATACATAATCTAGTGGCTTTCAACCTGTTCATAAATCAGGGTGCAACTAAGGGAAGCACCCGATGAGGGTGTATTTCAGACCACTTCCTAGATGGGGGTGATGCCTCAACTAGTGGTGTATAGACCAGAGTGGAATCACTGTCATCTTCATTCATATTTCCTGCTTATTGTTCTTCCTCATCAGTTTATTCCACACAAAGGGAGCCTGAGTTTTCACTCGATTCCTAGACCTCATCAACTGTTTTTTGCCCTTTCCACTCGCACCTTGGACTTGCATTGAGTGAGGGGTTGGTTCTTGACCAGGCCAAAAATAAAAACTCCATTCGCCTTCTTTCTAGATGGAGGACCACCCTAATCTACCAGTCATCAAACCGAAATCTTTGGATGAGTCATTCGTGCAAAATAAAACACATAAGAGTATATGTCGGGTGAAGGATTAGTGTCGTAAAAGGAAACCATAGATCAAACACATGGAGAAAAGAAATACAAAAGCTTATGCTCACCAAAATAGGCTGGTGACTCGTGTAACCCACTCAAAGAGCTGGAAATGCCAAAATATTTAGAGGTTTCCTGCTCAGACAAGTTGAAGCATTGATGCTCGCCGATATGGTTCGATGACTTGCGAAACTCACTCGATGAGATATAGGATCATCGCCAAATAATTAAGAGGCTCCACTGTATTTTTCAAATAATCAAGAAAGGTAAAAGGCATAACAACGATGCACCAAACTAATCCGGCAAGCCCGACGAAGCTCACCGAATATGAAGTTCAACCCTCTTTCCAATTTTGCAATTTTTCAATTCTAAAACTCATCGAATCAATATTCAACACATCCAAACCATAATTTAAACACACCCACATGTTTAAACAACTGACAGTGTACTCACACTTCCCCTTTTTATTTAATAACTCAACAGACCAATAGTTTTACCTTAAGAAAGATGTCACCCAATCTATCGTTGGGCTAAATCTAGTCGATTAATCGAGTTTGGGTTACTCAAATTTTACCCACAAATCACCAAGAAAACGCCTAGTCAATGTGTCAGCCAAATAATACTCCCAATAACCAAGAGTAAACAATATGAACTCAGCCCAATGTAAATTCAAATGATAGAGACAAATTTTAAGTGCAATGGAACAGTAACAGGGTAAGAATCATTCGAACTAAAATAACCCACAATTGAAAGTACTCATATGATCGTCACAAAAGAAGGGGAGAGTGAAAATTGGAAACAAAAGAAATAACCAACCTCAATTAGACTTAGATATCAATTGAGAACAAGAGGACCACACTTGGGAAGTAGACAATTTAAATGGAAAAATCCTTAACAAACTAGTGATTCAATAGTGAAAAAAGATAATTTAGAGTTATATAAATGAGGGAGAAGAGGAAAAAGTTGGAAGAATTCAAAATAATAGAATTTAAACCATTGGCTCTTCTACTATATCACAACTTGATGAGGAATGACTAACATCGCTTATCAGGTTTGGTGACTCGCCAATGATGAATTAAGCTCGCCTAAAAAATATAAAGGTCTGGGGCTTTTAGATTTAGAAAGTGAGCTTGGATGAGCTAGCCGAATGGATTTGGTGACTCGCCAAGTGAGCTTGATCTTGCCAAAAACTTTAGAGACTCCTGCGAACTGCAAGGGTTTCATAGGGCTCAAAGGGAAAACTCGGACGCGCTTGCCAAAGGATCTTAGAGACTCACCAAGCACAGATATTCTCGCCCAAAACTTCAGAGGATTCTTCTTGTTTCAAGGTTCCACAGGCGAGCACCATGGGTGATCCTGGAGTTACTAAAATCACTCAACAAATAATATTTAAAGTGACTAAAAACATGGCTTGCCTATTACGAAATGCCTTATTTTACGTTGACATCCATTGAAGCATAGTCCAAATACACCACCTTAATCATTCCAATGCATGGGCTTTAACCGAAGTACAACTTCAATATTTGCCCATTGAATTTAAATATCATGCCATCATCACCTTCAACCTCTACAACTCCATTTTTAAACACACAAATCACCTTAAAAGGCCCTGACATGTTAGATTTGATCTTACTCGAAAAGAGTTTTAAACGAGAATTATAGAGCAGCACAACATCACCTACCCTACACTCACATCGTAGGATTTTGGCAATATGTCGTTTCTTTATTCTCTACTTATAGAGGGATAAAATATCATATGCCCAAAGCCTAAACTCCTCCAATGCATGAAGTTGATAGACACAGTCCTTCGAAGCACCCTCCAAATTCAAGTTCACCAATTTCTAGGTCCATAAAGCCTTATGCTCCAATTCCACCGGTAGATGGCATGATTTACTAATCACTAATTGATACAGGGACATACTAATCGACATTTTGAATGTGGTCCTATACTTCCAAAGAGTATCTTCCATCCTTTTAGACCAATCCATCTGAGTTGCATTAACCATCTTAGAAAGAATACTTTAGATTTCCCAGTTTGACACTATAACACCACAAAACTTTCTAAGCTAAAACCTAAACTATTCTTCACGTGGGTTTAAGGTCGTACTAGGTGATTCTTAATTATGCCTAGGTGTTAAGGTAAATTATTTAGTGTGGAAATAGATGTGGAGATGTTTTAAGGTCACAAAAACCCTCTAGCATAAAATTGAGTTGAAAGCTTTCTTACCGATTGAGTTTTGATATAAGATTTTACATAGGTAAACTTCAAAAGATGATATATCCTAGAGTGTAAAGAATTAGTATCCCATGGCCTATCAAATTAAAGATCTTTGAGTCTTATTTTCAACTCTACCAAGTTTTCCTTATTTGAAGTTTGGAATAAAAGGTTATGCCCATTTTAGTAAAGTCCTATCAGGTAGTTGCATGTTCACAACCCCCCTTCACGGGCTGTATATCCTTCCGTGAAGGATTGCTGAAATTTCTTTCAACAACTTTCTGCATGCGTCCTAGGGTTATTTTGGTCTTTTTCAAAGCTTTTAGCCCTATTCTATGTCATTTTTAGTGTTTTTAAAGGAGTATATCATTCAATAACTAATTTTTCTCTAATAATCACCAATCTAGACATCCTAGTCTCAATAATTTTTTGTTAAAATACACCTAGGATTCTTCTTCTCCATCAAGAACCCCACAACTTTCAGGTCAAAAATTCAATAATCAAGAGAAGTCTTCTATCAAAGGTTTTCCTAAGGTCATCTTCCCAAATCAAGCTAGAGTTTCAAGAACTTAAGTCTCCTGTTCAATTTCAAGGCTAAAATTCATTAAGGTATGTGGGAATTCTTCCTTGGGCCCTTTCACCCATGGAATCCTAAGTTTTCTCTCAAATTCTTTTATGATTTCTTCTTCTAAAAGCCCTAATTCTTTGAAGTTGCATTGGGTCTTCTTACTCATGATATATCTTATGATTTTTTATTAGATTATACATAATTCATATTATATTGCATGATTTCAAGGTGAATTTCAATGACCCGTGTTATATACAATTTTCAAAGTATGTTTTCAATGAATTATGATCATGAATTTCAAATGATTTCAATGGATGTTTATCAAGGATTATGAATGACTCATGAAAGTTAAGAATGATATTTTCAATGATGTTTTAAGCAAGTGACCATGAATTATGAAAGGTTTTCCCATGATATGAAAGAAATCATGATTTAGATGCCGTTAGTAGAGGCGAGAGTCTATATGAATTATGTTATGATCATGATATGTTGAAGGAGCTATTCTTATGATTTTCAAGTATTTATATTGAACTTAGTATTACTAGATTTTTACCATCTTCAAATATTATGATATATTATGTATGATATTCCTTTGAGAGTTGACCTAGCACCGAGTGGACCTTGGGATAAGAGGCTCACCTGTTAGTAGAGGCATGAGACCATTAGCAGAAATCCTATTTTTCCATAACTACATGCCACCATAGGAAGAAGGATCACCCGTTAGTAGATGATTGATTCCTTAGAAAGGGACACCCGTTAGTTGAGGTATGATTCCTTAGTAGCTTAGTGGATCCACTTAGGCATGAGGGAGTCTACCTTGACAAGTAGCTTCTCTCTTCTGATGTGAGAGTTACATCAAAATTTTATGTTATAGCTCACATGGTCTCATATGTCGGTTAATGATATCTCTCACAAAATATTTACGTAAAGGTATAAAGTTCTAATAATGATGATGTTTTTGATGCATTGACCAAGGATTTTGATGTTTTAATGTTTTCATCATTTTACTCATATTTTAAGATATTGGTCTTGCATCTCATAATTCATATTGATTATGTCCTATATTTATTATTCATGCATACTACTCACATACTTAGTACATTCCATGTACTAATGCATACTTATTACCTGCATTATAGCATAATCTAGGGTCCAACAATTACGCTCATCCTCTCGTTCGTGGCTAAGTTGTTCTTGTGGTTACTCCTCATGCTTCAAGGACAAGACATTTATTTTTGTTACATCATTTGACTATTTCATTTCTCTTATGTTGTTTGGATGAGCTAGGAGCTTGTCTTACGCCCCCATATAGTTAGTAGAGGTATGCTAGATGTTCATGGAGTCTATGTTGTCGCTTTCTTTGATGTTTTTTCTTCTTTATTGGGATGTTCCAATTGAGACTTTACTTCAAATTTTATGATTTATCTCTATTGCTTCAAATATCTTATAAATTCTTATGTATGATATGTTAAGAGGCTTGGTTGGAGTCCTTCGGAATTCCAATTACCGTGTTACGCCTAGGGCCTAGCTTGGATTGTGATAGATACCTCTAATTGGTCGCTTGTTTAGGGGTATTAAGGTGTGGCTACTTTGTGTTTCACCACATACTTTTTCAACAATGCATTAAATACTCGGTTGCAAAAGTGGATCTCTTATCACTGATAATAGCACGTGGAGTGCCAAACCTTGCAAAAATATATTGCTTAATAAATTGGATCACACATTTTCCTTTATTCGTGGATAAGGCCACACCTCTACCCACTTTGAGATATAGTCCATAGCGACCAATATATACTTATGGCCATATGAGCTTATAAAAAGACCTATAAAGTTTATCCCCTATACATCAAATAACTCAACTTCAAGAATTGGGATGATAGGCAACTCATTCCTTCAGGACACACCACCTTGTTTTTGACAATGAACACATACTTTAGCAAAAGCATTTTCATCTTGGTTTAAGGATTGCAAATAATAGATGCTTTGGATCACTTTAGTCATTTTTCTACCCCACCATGATGCCTACCAACTGGTGATGTATGGCGAGCCTTAAGAATAACCTTCAATTTAACCTCTGGCACACATCTCTAAATAATATGATCAGAATATTCTAGAAACAAGTATGGTTCATCCCAAAAATACTTCTTAGCATAAAAAAGGAACCTCTTTCATTGATACAAATTTGACCCCTCGAGAATGATATCGCGCACAACATAATTAGCAAAATCTGCATATGATGGGGTAGTACCATTAGACACAACCATGACCATCTCATCAGGAAAAGATTCTTCAATCTCCTTTTCACAAGAGACTATCACATGTGGTTCAAGCCTTGACAAAATGGCATGCCTCCTAATTTTCACAACCCTTTTGATATTTGACTTCGAAGTCAAATTCTTGCAATTACATTACCCATCGGATCAATCTTAATTTTCCATATTTCTTAGACATCAAGTAATGGAGTACGGCATGGTCGGTATGCACCACCATATTACTCCCCAAGAGATATGCTCTAATCTTCTCGAAGGCGTACACCAAAACTAACAACTCTTACTCAATGGCTATATATTTCTTTTGATCTACCTTCAAGGTCTTGTTAGCATAATAAACTAGGTGAAGCAAGTTTCCCTTTAATTGGCCAAGTACAAACCCAAGGTCACAATGCTTGCATTACACATTAGTCAAATGAGAGGCTCCAATATAGAGCAACAATGATTAGGGCTAACACAAGCTTCTCCTTAAGACAAAAAATTACCTTCAAGCAAGCTTCATCAAAATCGAAGATACTTTCCTTCTTAAGTAACTTATAAAGAGGCCATGCCACTTTAAAAAAATCTTTAATGAACCTCCGATAAAACCCCACATCACCCAGAAACTTTAAACATTTTACTGAAATAGGGGAGGTAATTTTGCAATAACCTTGACTTATGCTTGATCCACTTGGATATCATCACCCGAGATCTTATGCCCCAATACGATGCCTTCTTTCACCATAAAGTGACAATTCTCGCAATTCAAAACAAGGTTCATTTTGACACATCATTGCAACACCCTACCAAGTTGATCAAGACACACATCAAATATATCTCCCACAATCGAGAAGTCATCTATGAAGATTTCCATCGTATCCTCTATCGTGTCTGTGAAAATAGAGAGCATACACCTTTGAAAAGTCATTGGTGCATTACACAATCCGAATAACATCGTTTTGAAGGAAAATGTTCCATAAGGACATGTGAAAGTTGTCTTTTGTTGATCGTCCGGTGTGATAGAAATCTAATTATAATCGGAGTAACTATATAAGAAATCATACCATCCCTAAACCACAAAATGGTCTAACATCTGATCCATGAAAGGCATAAGGAAAGGGTCCTTCTAGGTCCATGTATTAAGTTTGCGGTAATCTATACAAACTCTCCAACCGATAACAGGTCACATTTCCACAAGCTCACCTTTATCATTTGGGACAACGATGATTCCACCCTTCTTAGGCACACATTGAATGGGAATCACCCATTTACTAACTGCAATTGGATAGAAAACACCCTCACCAAGCCACTTGATTGTTTGTTTCTCGATGTCCTCCTGCATCGTAGGGTTCAACCTCCTTCTATGCTTAATACTTGGCTTGCAATCACTAGCCAATTGAATTTCATGATTACATATAACTGAAAGAATCAATAATATACACAATAGTCCACCCAACGACTTTGATGAACTTCTTTGACATACTCACAAGAGCTCTTACTTGCCAATCTAACAAATCAACGGCAATGATCACGGGCAAGGTGTTATTACCCCCTAAGAAATCATACTAAAGATGTGAGAGAAGCTCTTTCAACTTAAGCTTTGATGGTTCTTGAATTAACGGTTTTGTGGGAGGATTCTCTCTATTCTTCAAGTCAATATCGAATTTCATGGGGTTCTTGTGCTCATACCCAATAGAAATGCTACAACTTTATCATAGTCATATGTCACAACCCAATTTCTCAAGTCGTGATGACATCTGCTAACACCCACCCATAGGTATGCCTAATACTTAAACCTTAGACCAAAATCATAGGCAACGGGCTATCAAGTAGAAGATGAACAAATAAAATGGAAGTTAATACCAATGAGAAGTAAAAGAACAACTGAAATAAAACACAAGGAACCACCCAAAGACCTAACATCAGTCGATAATCGGGCATCCAAATCAAAATACAAGTACAAGGCTTTTATAAATAAAAATATAAGTACAAACAATCTTTGAAAGCAAGTAATAACTGGCCCTAATCAACATATATGGAAATCGGCAACTTCGAACGCCAGGAGGTCACCAAATCTGTGAATCAAACTGCTCTACACCAATCTAAATGAACAGTGATACCCTGTACTATGATCTGTAGGGGGGGAAAGTGAAGTATGAGTACCAAACTAATGGTACTCAGTAGGAATAAGCCGACTAAGCTCCACAAATAAAGCAAGTATAAATCACAGATAATCAGATAAATACAGCACAACTAAGCTAATAAGATCTAATATAAGATAAGGAAGGAAATAATAGTAAAGAGTTGTAATATATATATAAAGGAGAAAGAGCCAAAGAACACACCTGCATATGTAAGACACAATCTATTTATAGTAAAAAGGCACTAAAGGATTCAACAAATCAAAGACGGAAGAACTCACTGCTACTGTTAATCACAAAGACACCTAAGGACTAAACTAACTAAATCTAGCAAGAAATTACCAACAACAACCTATGCTAAGACATACTGCAACCCAACTACAAATATGACAAGAGATAAGTATAATGAGAAAATAACCGATTGGACGCTCATACCCCCGAAAGGTACAAATAATGAAAAACATACCCTAGGCTACCAAAATATTGGGGGACCACACTATATAAATATACTGGTAATACATGATGTTAATGAATGTAAGTTTGTAGTAAAAACTAGTAACATCATCGGTGGCTCTCAATAATCAACAATAACTATATGGACCTACCCCAGCCCTTGCCTTGCCAAGTGGGACCCATGCAGCTCCTTCATCTAGTTGAATAATGTACTAGCCAGAGGGACCCATAGGGGAAGTCTATAGACACTGCCTGGGTTCGAACCAGGTCTTACATAGACATATAGTATCCCTGTAGTAGTACTGGAGAGTGAGTGGTTAAGCTCATGTAGAAAAGGGCGATGCCTCACCGGATAATCAAGTACAGGCTAAAGGCATCCTAGATGCAGCCATTGTATAAAAAGGTTGATGCCGCGCCGAATATCAATAGAAACTGAGCACATCCTCGATGCCTTAGAATTGTGAGTGTAAAAAGGATCACGTCCTTGATGCCTCATAAATCTCAAACCATTTTTTAAAAGTAGTCCAAGTGGTACGACTCCCTCTAGAAATCAGTTTAAAATTAGTAAAAGTGTGAGAATGTCCTCTCAAAATAGTAGTGAAAATCCATAGAAAGTTCGTGGGTGATCTAAACTCCATTGTGCCCTTGAAAGATGTAAGTGTTGAGGAGAATTTGACTTATGAGGAAGTTCCAGTGGAAATCTTAGACAGGCAAGTTAAGAAGTTAAGAAACAAAGAAGTTGTGTCCGTCAAAGTATTATGAAGGAATCAACAAGTAGAAAGTGCTACTTGGGAGGTGAAGGCGGATATGATGAAACGATACTCGTACCTCTTTCCCTCTACTCAAGCCTAAAATAGTAAGTTGTTCCTACTAAAGCTAATTGAACTCTCACGTATTCAGTTCCTCCTATGCCATTCATATGCATTCATGAAAAAGTTGATTTTTAAGTCATGATTTTATGTTAAGTTGAAGTTTTCATGTTCCATGCATTATAAGATGTCATCATGTTTATGTTGGCTTGCTAGTCCCCTTTTCATGTCCTTTCTATGATAGGTTAATCTTATTTGAGGATGAATTATTCCACTTTCATTATGGTGTGTATACTACTCTCTCTTTCATTTAAAAAGATTTGGCACATCACATTTCACATGGACAAAATATTCTACTCTAACAAAAAATAAATAAATTATTAGAATTAGTTAGAATTAAAGATTAAAGTATTACTATCTTGCACTCAAAAAAATATAAAATATTTTTCTTACTTCACTCCACCACTTTGTTTCACCATACCCCTATCCCAATTTCTTAGTTATATTTTTATTTATTAAATTTCTTTTATAAAATATTTTTTAAAAAAATTCATCTCCCCTTCCCCTCCCTCAAATAATAATTTTGATATATATTTTTTTAAATTTTTTTTTTTATCCTGCCCCATCTAACCCTCCTCTTTCATTTTGTTTCTCATTTATGTTAGATATATATATAGGATTTTAGGAAAATATTTTTTACTTAGCGCAAGACTTTTCTTAAAATAATTTTTTATTTATGTTATATTTAGTACGCAGAAAAAATATTTACATATCTAATATAAAATGAGAAAAATATATTTTAAAAATATAAATTAAGAGCAGAGGGTTAAATAGTTTGAATATAATTTTATATTAAAATAAAATAAAAATAATAACACTTGTTAGAAAAAGTGAGGGGGGGGGGAGTGAAGTATGAATTTAAGAAAATAAAAGGAAGGGGATAATTGGGGGAGGGGATGAAGTGCATGAGCAAAATATTTTAAATCTTATTTTTTAAAAAAATAATTTTATTTAAAAAAATATTTTTTAATTAAAATAATATATTTTTTGTGGAGATAGAAACACTTTGTCTTTAACTTTTTACTTATATTAATTGTTTGTTTAATTTTTGTAAGGTGAAATATTTTATTTATGTGGAATGCTATGTGGCAAGATTTGTTTTCAAAAAATAAAGAAAATATATTACACAAACCATTGATGTATGTTTCTCAAATCAATAAGTGATAGTTTAGGTATGAAACTCACACTTTTAATAGTTCAGGTATGAAATTCAAAAAAAAAAATTAGATATGTTTTTGACTCTTATTTCAAATAATAATAAGCGTGGAACTTGAGACTTAGTTGTACGAAAATAAACTTAAAAAAAAGAAGCTAAACTCATCGGTGGCCTCCTAAAGTTGGCATCAACTTTCACTTAGACACCTTAACTAGACTTTGTTCATTTTAGACACTTCATGTCATGCTCCGTTGTATCATTTTGACACTTTTTGCTGAGTTGGCAGAGTAAGTGTATTGCATTCAATTTGAGCGCGTAAAAAATATTTTTTTGTAAAAAAATATTTTTTTTCCTTCCTTCCACCTTCCACTACCATTCATCAAATGACCACCACATTAATTTGAAACAATCTTCTAAAAGCATAGCAATACTCTTATTTTGAACAAAATAAAAACTCCATTTAGATAATTCTAAAAGAATTTTCAATCCCGTTTATCCTTTCACCGACGGCACACCGCCACCACTTCTAATAAACTTTTCCCACCTCTTTATTCTTCTCCATTGAACCTTACCCCTTTCATTGGGGCAGATATTTATACCATTGTTGCGTATACAAGCTAAAATTTTTATTCCCTTTCATTTTGATAGCATCAAAATCTTCCACCCATTGCCTTTATTTTCTTCCCACTAATAATCTTTCATCATAATTATAAAAAACAATAACGAATTTTGCCAAAAAATTAATCAATTCATATTGTTTTTATCATAAAAGTAGATCTTTGCTGGAAAATTTGAGACTTAAATCTATATAATAATTAAGAAAAAGAAAAAAAAGGAAAAAACAGAAAAAGAATTGGAGAGGGTGAGAGAAAGAGAGAGAGATGGAGAGGTGAAGGCTTGAGTGTGTGTGTGTAAAGAGACATGGTTGCAGTGAGGGGGAACATTGAACTAGGGAAGAAGACCCTTTTTTTTTTCTTTTTCATTTTTTTTGTTTTTTTTAAATTAGGTGTATAAGTTGAAAAATAAAAAAATATTTTTTTTGTGAACGAAACTGACGTGTCCTTCTTTTATTACTAGCATGCCACATCATCTGCGAGTGAATTACATATATTTTATAATTTTAGCTGATTTACAAAAAATTGTCAAAATAACACAGCGTGACATGACATGAGGTGTCTAAAATGAACAAAATCTAGTTGAGGTGTCTAAGTGAAAGTTGGTGCCAACTTTAGCGGGCCACCGATGAATTCCGCCAAAAAAATCAACTGAGAGACAGTAGCAAAAGCTTAACAACATTAATATATCTAAAAGTCAAGGATCCAAATATAACTATTTATTTTCTTCTTTAAAATAGTAGAAGATACTAGTACATAATATACAAATATATATGTTATAAAATAAACTAATTTAACAAATTAATAAGAAGGAGAGATATTAAGAGAAAGAGAGAGAGAGAGTTGAGAGAATTGAGTATGTATTTTTCATTGTAGAAAACGAGTGCCTTTTATAGGCAAAGCTGAAGGAAAAACGCGTGCTGCAGTGCAACTATAGTGCAGAACGTGTGATTCTACAGTATTTTTTACTGTTTAACTACAGTGAAAATACTATTAACTATAGTGAAAGTGGATCTCATGGACATCCACTTTTGACAAAATTTTTCAACACCCCCCCTTGGATGTTCATTTACAAAAGAAAAATTCTAGTGAAAGAACAAATATTTCGAACACCCATAGATGTTGTACCTCATTAAAACCTTACTAGAAAAAACCTAGTGAAAAAAACTTAATGAGGAAAAAAGAGTACACACATCTGATAATACACCTTGAGTGTTGTTTCATTAAAAACCATACTAGAAAAATCCAGTGAGACAAAATCTACACAAAGGAAAAAAGAGTGCAACGTGTATTATACTCCCCTGATGAAAACATCACTTAATTCTTGTAAAGGATGTCTCCCAATCATATACTTAGCTTTCCAAATGTTGATATTGGTTGTGTCTTTGTGACCAAATCACATTCATGAAGATTTTGCATTCTTGAGTTTATCCTAATATATTGTTTTCTCGTCTCTTGAATATGTTGAGTTCAGCCAAATAAATCCTTGATAATCACTTAGTTTGTGACCTTGTCGAGGTAGAAAAATTGCTCATTAAACTTGCTTGTAGCAATAGCCAAGTGACAGAGACTTGTATGATAATAAAATTGTCTGTCTTGTAGAATAATGTGATAAGACAATATCTCCACATGAAAACAAATATCTTTCTTGAGATCAAACTTCATATAAATCAAATGATTTCCTGCAGGTTCATAACCAATAAACCTTGACATGATTGGTTAGAATAAATAATTTATAAAATAATATTTGATTCACGTTGATATCTCTATCGATAGGAGTAGTGTTATATTTGCATGCACATTAATAAATTAGTATACCATGAATAATAATAGCAGAATATAAAAGTGCACCAAATTGCAATATGTCATTGTACTTTCTAACCATTTTTAATGAGATCAAAATTGATCTTTATTTCTGTTAAATGATCTCACAACTATTGGGGTAGTCAGTAGAATCACTTTAAAACCTTTTAAATCTTTCAAGGATTGTCATATAATATTTACCATCTTGCTTGACATGATAATTATTCATTATACGTATTCAAGATTTTTATATATTGTCAGACTGAAAGAAATTTTATTGCATTCACCATAGGAGAACACATCTTCATACAATAATATCGGGACTTTAGTGTAAAATCTTTATGCCCCAAGGCGGAAGCCGTATTTTATATTTTACAATTTTCATTTAATTTTTATTTTTTCATAATCGTCCATTTGTACCCCACTGACATTATATCTTGGTATATGAACTATAGTTCCAGAACATTACTCTTTCAAGTGAAATATAATATACTTGAATTGCATATTTTCTTTGGCCAATCATTAATCTATCTATACTATTTGACAAATTTGAATTCAAGATCCTCATCATCATTTATAATTTTGAGCGCTACATTATATTAAAGATATTGTCGACGATTATCTGATATCGATTCTGATATGACATAACTTGTTGAGCTCTCTTTATTTTTCATCATTTTCAGATATCTGAACCTTTGCCAAGGTTTTATGAAGTGTTATGTCATGGTGCTCTATTTAAAGCCCCTGCCTCATTATTATGACCATCTTAATCATTTTCTCCTTTTCTTCTTCATGAAGTTTTATATTTCGAATCAATTTATATATCACGCTTTAGGCGTGCCATAAATTATGTCCTTTAATGACTTTTCATTAGGGCATTTATCAGTGGATTATAACATAGGATTAGCGAATGTGTCTGACAATTGACTTATATTATCTTTTGAACGAAGATCATAACAATAATTCTTCATATATATAACATATTTTTCAGTTGCTTATTATATCTCCCCCTAATGTTAGAAAATCTAACATTCACCCCACTTTATTTGGAGACTCATCTTTGGGAATTACGTAGTGATGGAGCATTTGAATCTTATATCACAAATGTAAAAAAGAAAATTTAGATGAGAATTATTTGATTTCTGACTCTGAACCAATTATGATAGAGGAACCTTGTTGGCTTGATACATATAAGTGTTGCTATATTTTAATCTCATACCAAATTTTTTTTGGAAGTTTTGTTCTCATAATCAATGATTAGGTATAATTTGAGGCATATAATTTCTACTTAAACACACTTTGATATAAATCAGCATCATCAATATAATTTATAATTTGAAATGTGCTCTTGATTAAACAAGGCGAGCAATAACCTTGCAAAAATCAAATTGCAAGTTGATAACAAAGCACTTGTGATCATAATATAGATGCATCTATTAAAATCATATAATAGTAAACGGTCTACATGACAGGTGAATGAACTCATATTCACCTTTTTATAGATTTCACAATTCAGGAGATACAATCTCAATCTTAGCTGGTAAACTTATTATTTTATCACAAGAACAAACAACACTAGAGAATTCTTTGAAGAATTTGTCATTTCTTCAATATATATAACCAGATGAATTCTCAATTATTTTCGCATCACATTTGAATCAGGATGATCAACAAATCATGCCAATTGATATTTATTTCAGTAAACTTCTAGTTTACTTTTGTAGGTGATTTCATCATCATATCCATATTTATGTACCACAGACAACATAAAAAATAAATTTCAGATAAATATTTATAACTCATTTTTAATTGTAGTAATATGAAGATCTTAAATCTTCTCATATTTTATAGTCTCAATAATATTTTTTTCTTCTTTTTGACAATTTCTTTAAAACTTAAATAGTTTCTTTCAAGACTTACTATAATTCCAATATCATGAACAATTTAATTTTTTGGGTAGTAGCACATTAGCTCACCAAAGCTCACAATTAACTTTGAATACTACCACATATTTCATAATATTGTCCATGTAGTGAACATTTCTTCAAGGAGAGATTTATATCATCATTGTCATGGTCAAAATCATTTCAAGTAAAACATGTCTACAACCTTATAGGTAAGAAGTATTTCTTCTTTTTGTTCGTTTGATAGTTCATAATAAAACATTCCACAATATTTTTGATGTACTAAAAGTACTTGATCAATGACCATTTATATCAAATATTTTTTTTCAAACCTCCCATATAGGTGAGTTGTGACATTTATTCAATGAGCATGTGGCTAAGACTCAAATAAAATTTTTACTCCTTAGGAAGAACGATAAAGTTATGTGCAAAGACTCTAAGGTCATTCTGATCGACAACCTTACGATACGACATAAGCTCTTGGTGATGGATTTAGGGATCAAAATGACGAGGAATAAGAGGGTCGGAAATGACCGACCTAGGATCAGATGAGGGAGTTTGACCACAGATAGCGCCCTGAAAATAGGAGAAAAATTGAAGGATATGAGGGTCTGGGATAGTTGGGGGGATGAGAACACTATGTGGTATAGGACGGCTAGCTGTATTAGGACTGTAGCAAGGAAAGTGTTGGGAGTCTCAACAGGTAGCCGTGGCCGGCATCGAGTGGACTGGTGGTGAAATGGAGAAGTACAAGGAAAGGTGAAAGCAAAGAAGATCACGTATGCAAAGCTTATAGAAAGCAAGGATAAGGTGGAAAAGTGGAAGAATATCAAACATATGGTATTCATATATCTAGAAAAGGCTTACGATAAAGTTCCACGAGAGATAATATGGATATGTTTGGAGGCTAAAGGTGTACCTGTGGCGTACATTAGGGTGATCAAGGATATGTATGAGGGTGCCAAAATCAGGGTAAGGACAGTAGGAGGGGACTTAGAGCACTTTCCAGTTGTGAGGGGGTTGCATCAAGGATCATCCCTTAGTACATTTTTATTTTCCTTGGTGATGGATGGATTGATGTGACAAATTCAAGGTGAGGTGCCATGGTGTATGCTTTTTGCGGACAACATAGTCCTTATCGATAAGACTCATAGCAGAATTAACGCTAAGTTGGAGGATTGGAGACATACCTTGGAGTCTAAAGGGTTTAAGCTGAGTACGACCAAGACAGAGTACTTAGAGTGCAAGTTCAGTGAGACACCTCAGGAGGCTGGCGCGAAAGTTAGGCTTGGTGACCAGGCCATCCAAAAGAAAAGTACTTTCAAGTACCTTGGGTCTATCATGCAAGGCAGCGGGGAGATTGAAGATGATGTCACACATCGTATTGGGGCAGGGTGGATGAAATGAAGGCTCGTTTCCGGTGTGATCTGTGATAAGAAGGTGCCACCACAACTTAAAGGCAAGTTCTACAAAGTGGTGGTTAGACCGGCTATGTTATATGGGGAGGAGTGTTGGCCAATTAAGGTTTCTCAAATTCAAAAAATAAAAGTAGCCGAGATGAGAATGTTGAGGTGGATGTGTGGGTATACCAGGAGCGATAAGATTAGAAATGAGGCTATCCGGGACAAGGTAGGAGTGGCCTCAGTGGAAGACAAGATGCGACAAATGCAACTGAGATGGTTTGGGTATATGAAGAGGAGAGACGCAGATGCCCTAGTGAGGAGGTGTGGGAGGTTGTCCATAGATAGTTTCAGAAGAGGTAGGGGTAGGCTGAAGAAATATTAGGGAGAGGTGATTAAACAGAAAATGACACAGTTACAACTTACCGAGGACATGACCTTAGATAGGAGGGTATGGAGGATCCACATTAGGGTACAAGGCTAGTATATAGTCTCGTTATTCTTCCATATTAGTAGGCGCATTAACGCACTATAATTTCTTTTGTGGAGGACTCAGATTAGGATAAAATGCTAGGTGACTTATTCTTACACCATAATAGTTGTAGTTTTACTCATTGTTTATTGCCATTTGATTTCTGCATTGTATTGCTATTTATAGGTGTGGAGCCATTGTACTTTAATTATCTTATTTATTTATAGTAGTTAATGTCTCTTTCTTTCCGTACTAATCTATCATGACTTTTTCACTTTTGCTATTTTTTGTTTTCATCTTGTTTTCGATATGTTTGTCCCTATCTGACCTTTTATCTTGTTTTTCTCTCTTGAGTTGAGGGTATTTCGGAAATAGCCGCCCTACCTTTCAAGGTGAAGGTTAGGTCTGCGTACACTCTACTCTCCCCATACCCCACATGGTGGGACTATACTGAATTTATTGTTGTTGTTGTTGTATGTCATTATTCATAATTTTCATCATCTCGTGACATATTCACTTTCACGAATGATCGGGCATTCACAATGTTTATCACAAGTCACATTCTCTTCAAGGAATGGACTATAATCATATATAAGTGCTTCATAATTTTTATTAGAAGTTCATTATCATGCTTTGAAATTTATCATATATTTATATGAAACACCTCAACATCATCTTTTGAAAGGTCCAGTATACCACCACTATATATTTCTTTAGTTTAATGGAGGATTTATAAAATCAAATTAGGTAGCATAGCAGTCACCTGTCCAATTCCTGTTATACCAAATTTGATGACGAAAATTACTTTCACATTTTGAAAGTCTATTTTGAAAACTCATAATCTTCTTCATTTTTACCACAACTCCACAATGATAATTATTATATTATTCTTTGTCATGCCCATTTTATTTGTACAACTAAAAACTCATAATCTTCTTCATTTTTACCACAACTCCACAATGATAATTATTATATTATTCTTTGTCATGCCCATTTTATTTGTACAACTACAATAATCATTGGCATCTTAATCTATTGCTAGCACATTCTCTTATAAGAATGAAGCATATTTAATAGGAAGAGCTTTACAAAAAAAATTCAAGAGCATATCAATTTGTTTAGTCATCATTTTATCATAAATATATTGTGTGGGGACTTTAACCCAATGACTTGTCTATATAAAAGCGTATTAGGCCAAAATATGATGGGACTTGAACCCAAAATGTTATCATTATATGATGCATCAAAATTTTAATCGATGTCTTACCTTTTTGATGCAATAAAACTTGAATCCACCGTTTACCCTCAAACAATAACATTATATATATGATCCAACATAAAATAAAATTCACCCTCGAATCTTTTCAACATTAACTTCACTTATCAATTAAGAAAAAAAATTTCTAAATCAAAATTTAAAGATAAAACAATTGGAGGTAAACATAATCATCACAATAAATAAAATGACACTTCAAAATTCAACTTATGAGAATAATTATTTAGTTCATGAGATAAATTTTATCTTATTTTATGATTCAAGATATATTCAAACTCATTTATAATTGTAAAGATTATTGCTTAAAAATTAAGATAATAATTCATATATAATAACAAAATTCTTCTAACTTCCAAGAATAAAAATCATTTAAATACATATTTAAAATGAAAAAAAATCCATTATCCTAATTCTTTTTTGAAAGAGTGACAAATAAAATAAAATCCTTTCAGGATGTTGAATTGTTTTTTTTTAATCAGTGACATGATGGCTTCATGTTGTTAGAAATGAAATTTCAAACAAAGTGCAGATGAACACTCTGTGATGGCTATATATAGACTTTCTTTATTTGAAAATAACATGTCAACAATTCACTTTTATCTTTTTGTAAATTAAAGTGAATAAAGCTTAAATAATTAAATATTTATTTTTATTTTTATTTTATATATAGTTAAGCAAAAATATAACATAAAAATATATATATATATCATAAAAAAATTGATAGATAATCATAAATTTCAAAGTGAATATGTATAATTAATGCTAATTGAAAATCTTATTCCAGTCAACTATATATTTAATTTTTATTATCAATAAGGTGATAAGGTGATATGTGGCACAAATCCTACTCATAATTAAACGATTGATAAAATACATATCCAAATGCTTACCGTACCAAAAAATCTCTACAATTTTGCTACTTATTTGACTCGTGTAACGAGTTATAAAATAAACTTAACTTAACAAATTAATTAAAAAAAAAAGAGAGTATGAGAGAATTGAGTGTGTATATGCTACCATGCAACTACAATGCACTTTTGACTAAGTTTTTCAACAATATATTATTTATTATCAAGTAATTTTTAGACGTTTTGCTTATTGACCGAAGTAAGACATCGAACCAAATAGGACTGAGTAGTGAGTCTTGAGCTCAACTTTGACTAAACTTTGAAAATCGTAATACCAACATCTCCATTTTTTTCTCTTTCTAATTAGAAGATGGAGAAGCGGAGGTAACTCTTGCCAGATGGAAGATCGGTAGTGTCAAAACCCTGTGGAAACATCTCCTTGGCTTGTTCATTAGAGACACTCGGTGATATGACCACCGGCTCTCCCGGTTTCCAGTTTGCTGGGGTTGCAACTTTGTGCTTTGCAGAAAGCTGCAGTGAGTCCACCACCCTCAACACTTCATCCATGTTTCTTCCGGTGCTTGCTGGGTATAGAAAGCTCAGCTTTATCTAAAAACATAATGTTCAGAACAAATTAGAAAGATCTTCAATGGAACATTCCATTTCTTTCAATTCAAATATCAATAATTCAAATATCAATGATATTTGAATGAGGTGACAAGATCAAACTCAACCCACCTAGATTTGATTTGATCTATCCATTTATTAGCTTAACCCACCCAAATTTGATAATTTGATTTGATGGATCCATTTATTAGCTGAACTTCTTTCAAATCATTAAAAATTAATTTGATATATAACTCACCCATTTATTAGCTGAACTCCTTTTGGATCATTAAAAATTAATTTGATATATAATCCTACATTGACTCATAATTTTTTTTATCAAAATATTTTTTTAAAAAATATTATTCTATTTATTAATATATAATCATAATAGAAAAAAGAATTATTTATCATTTTATTAGATACTTATAATTTATAGAAAAACAAATAAAAGAATTAGACAATTCAATTATGACCGAATTTTCGTCCAAGTAGCTTTTTGACGGTCAATAAATCACCATTTATTAACTCTTAACGTTGTGCATTACCTTCTTGTCCGGACCTACGATGTGAAGAGCACGAGAAGGAACTTTATGACCAGAGGAATCTGTTTCATCAGGATCCACCATGTTCAGTTGCTTAATCAATTCTCTTTTTGGATCAGCAATGATTGGGTATGTCACCTTGTGTCCCTTCTGCCAAATATTAAAAAGCTACTACTAGTAAAAGGGAGTACCAAAAATTAAAACAACATTTTATGCTTATCAATTGTATACGTACGTTGTAAGCTTCAATATCCTTGATCCACTCATTGTGAGAGTGGACATCGTCACAAGAAAGTCCAATAAGTTTGACTCCTCGTTCAGCGAATTTGCTGGCATAAGCCGCCATCATACCAAGCTCCGTCGTGCATACTGGCGTAAAATCACCTGCATGCATCCAAATAGAAGATTAATCATCTATTTTAAACTGTCATTTTTAAATAGTTTTCAAATTTATAAATTTTATTTCAAAAAATTCATATATAAATTTAAAGTCAAAATAAATAGTAACTTAGTCATACCACTTAAAATAAAGGAAGTAATATATGTCATATTAGCATCAAGTACATGTGTTGTTGCAAATAACTTGATTTGATCATTCATATATATATATATATATATATATATATATATATATATATATATATATATATATATATATATATATATATATGTATATATATATATATATATATGTATGTATAAACTATTATTGCAGAAAATTAAAGTGATGGGAGTATGAATTGACCTGGATGAGAAAATAGAATGGTGTAGCTATCACCAACATAGTCATGGAGTTTCATCGTTCCATGATTCGTTTCTACTTGAAGATTAGGAAGGTCATCTCCAATAGTAAGGCCTGGCATTTTTTCTCTTAATTTGCTATAAGCTATTTTCAACTAAACTCGATATTTTTTTGTGGAATAAGCTAAAGGTGGGGGAAGTGATTTAAAGGGTGTTGAAATTGTTGCATGGACAGAACGTGGCATGCGTCGTGGCTTCTGTAATTTGCCACTTTATTCTCCTGGTTCCACGTTTATCCAATTTTGTCTCTTCTTACTTGCGTACAATATTTGAATTCAACTTATAACAGCTAGCTGCTAGGAGTTTATATGGTATGGAACATATATCTCTTGGATCCAATTTTTTTACAAACGGGTTACTTTAACTTTTATAGAAACATGGATATGTTATATTAAAAAAATGTTTAATAATAGTATATTTTTTATTCGATATTTATAATATAATTTTAATATATATTACAGAAAATAATTTATTAAAATATGTATTATTATAAGTTTTATTGATGGATGTTGTATTTATCACATGTACACTTTAATATACTTATAATTTATTATGATAATATTTTACCAAACAAACATAATATATGTTAAAATATTTATTATATATTTATATTGCATCCATAATTTATTTTTAATACAAGTGCAAATTTATTATAGTATTGTTATAAATATAAATGGTAATAAATAAAAAAGTAACACTAAAAGCAGTAATTATTTATTAAAAAGTACTCATTCAAGTAATTTTTCATTTTTATATACTTTAGATTATTAATATTAATTACTAGGTACAGAAGCCCGTGCTAACACATACCCAATATATATATTTTTGTCCCAATTTATATAATACAGATAAAATTTGAAGTCAACTAATTTTTTATATAATATTTTAAGTTGTGATTTATATGTTTTAGTTCCAAAATAAATGTGTTTGAATATTTTAACTTTGTTTAAAATAAGTTATATGTTTTAGATCATCAAAAAGATGTTAATGATGTTTTAAAACTTTTACTCTTCTTCCCGTTTGCAATGTGGCATCTTTGGTTGAATAAAAACCACAACGTCTTCAACAAAACTTTTAGCTCCCAAATTATAGCTCGCATAATAGAATTCACTTTCACCTCTACTCTGATTGTTATAATCCCACCAAAATTATTAACATTAAGTGTGATAATGCTTAATGATGTTTGATTTTGATTATTTAACAAATTAAGGAAATAGGAAAGGGACCTGATTCTTTTTAAGGATTTTAAATTGATAATGAAAGCAGACAATAGTACAAAACAAATCTGTTAAATTTATAGGTCTATTGTGTGCGCGGTCGCGTTTCTGTGCAGGAGGACAGTTGTCTACCAAATAGATATTGTCCAACACAATGTATATCATTTATATATACATTCTTTACAACCATTCTTGCTTGGCTTTTTTGGAATCACTGAAAAAGGAAAAATCATTGAAACTCATGCTCTCAAGAATCTGAAATCAGCTCTTGAAGAAGACGAAGGACCTGGTAGAATTACCAGTCATTTTCTTCTTGTTTTAGAGTCGTGATTTCTTGGTCTTAATCTTGTAAGGTCTATTTCTAATCTATAAAGGAAGTTAGAACAGTTCATTAGTTGTTTCATTTTTCATCTTGTCAAAATAACTAGAGTTAGTTATGGAGACTACTTGAAATCTAAGTCAACTACGAGTCTAGTGATTTAGCAAGCAATAGAGTTATTGCTTCAGATCTGAGTGTAACAAAGTTGTTACATAGAGAGGGAAGGAATTGTGAGTGCAATTCCTAGATTGCAAGAGCTTGTAATGTAAATCTTTGATTTAGTTGTTTAGTGAAGATTGGAGGTGAAAACCTGTGAGACAGGTCGTGGTCTTACTCCCTTGGACAAGGAGTTTTCACGTAAAATCTTGTGTCTGATTTTACACTTCTGTTCTATAATTTTCTACACTAATTTTTGATAAAAGACCTAATCCAAGAAATTTGGTGGAAGCGTACATTCTAACAAGGTGGAACTCCTCCAGCAGTGACTTGATGGTTCTTTAAGTGATCAAAATCCTACAAGAGGGGTAGTACGAGATGATCTCGAAAACTAAAAAATTGGATTCTACCACAAGTTATTTGAAACTCTTATCCAACGTACGTTAGAGGGGCTGCATTGGCCAACCCATTTGATCTTAAGCCATTGGAGATAGAAACAAATTTCACTGAGGTAATAACAATGCTAACAGAATACACTAATCCAATCTATAATATCCTAATTTGCTTTTGTAGGGACTGGCTGGCTGAAGGAACTGAGGAAGGAAATACAATTGCACATACTGTAACAAATTATGCAAGGAAAAAATAGTGTTGAAGAATATGCAATTCACCTAGCTCCACATGTATGGACATTACAACTACTAATACAAGATCAGCAAATACACACTATTGCTAGAGAAATGTTTACTAGTACTTGTAATGTTGATGGAAACATGAAAATATAAAAAACAAGAATGAACAACAATATTTAACGTGGTTCGGATCAGAATGATCATACGTCCATCAGAGAACAAGTGTTTTAATATTAACAAAGAAAGGGAAGAGATCCCAAATACATCTAAGAGAATCGCTCTTTCAATTCTCCACTCTTCTAATGTATTTTACAAATGCCTAAGAATGTGAGAAGGCAATGAGAGGTGTATTTCAAATGAATCAAAAGCTACCTATTTATAGGAATGAATTCTTGTCATTGATGTCATCCATGACATCACTATGTATCAAAAATATCAAGGTTTAACTTGTGAAACCATTTTATGGTTTACCAAACTTTCACCTATAAAGATACTACCTTGACTTTTTGTACCAAAGAATTATCATCCTACCAAATCTTCACATTAATTCATCTAGAATCTTGTCAAATTTAACAAATCTCCACCTTGGCAAGATTCTCCACCTTGGTTTGCATTTCGAGCATGCGTATGAACAACTCCAGCCAAAACTTCTAAGTTTACTGGGAAATCCCTTTGTAAGAAACAAGGAGAATCAAACATTTGTTGAACACACTATCTCCATCTAGCAGTTGTTCTCTCAGAGTTGTATCAGTTGATGCATAGTCCCGCCAAGTCCTTGTAGTGTGTAAACTTGGAAAGCGGTACTATCTTGGTTAACATGTCTGTAGTGTTATCGTCTGTGATAACCTTCTCAACCTTGATAGCTCCTTCTTCAATGACTTCTTAAATGAAATGGAATCTGACATCAATGTGTTTGGAGCGTTCATGAAATATTTAATTTTTAATCAAATGAATAGCACTTTGACTATCACATGTTAGAGTTGATTTCACCTGAACCAAACTCGATTCTGCTACCAAACCTTTCAACCAGATAGCTTCTTTCACTACTCTGTTGCTGCCATATATTCTGCCTCTGTTGTAGACAAAGCGACAATCGACTGTAAAGTTAATTTTCAACTAACAACACTGCCAACGAGAGCAAATATGTATCCATTTGTGGACCTTATTCTATCAATATCCCCTCTATAGTCAGAATTCACATAACCGAGAACTGAAATACCTTAATTTTTTTGAAAGGTTAGGCTAACATCAGAAGCTCCTTTGAAATATCTCAATATCCACTTGACAATTTTCCAATACCTTTTTCCTAAATTAGCCATGTACCTGCTAACCAAACTTACAGATTGAGCACTATCTGGACGTGTGCACACCATAGCATACATAATTCTACCAACTGCCAGCATAAGGAACCTTTAACATATGCTCTACCTCATCCTCAGACTGAGGCATTTGTAACTCTAAAAGCTTAAAATGAGAAGTTAACAATGTACTTACACGCTTGATCATATGCATATTGAATCTCTCAAGAACCTTTTTGATGTACCTCTATTGAGAAAGATGTATAATACCATCTTCTCTTGAAATCTCCATTCCAAGAATTTTCTTTGCAGCTCCCAAATCCTTCATGTCAAATTCCTTGCTTAATAGTTTCTTTAAAATATTTATCTCTGTGATGTTGTTAGCAACAATAAGCATATCATCAACATATAACAATAGGTAAATCATAGATTTACAAGACATCTTTTTGTGATACACACAACTATCAAATGCACTCCTCAAGAATCTATGTATAGTCATGAATGCATCAAACCTCTTGTACCACTGTCTAGGGAATTGCTTCAAACCATACAAAGACTTCTTTAGTTGGCATACATGATCTTCTTTTCCCTCAGCTAGGGAAACTTTAGGCTGATTCATATAGATTGTCTCTTCTAGATCACCATGAGAAAGTAGTTTTGGCATCAAGGTGTTGAAGCTCTAAATCAAATTGTGTAACCAATGCTAGTACCACGTGAATTGAGCTATGTTTCACGAATAGAGAGAATATCTAATTGTAGTCAATTCGCTCCTTCTGACTGAAATCCTTTGCAACCAATCTCGCCTTGAACCTAGCATCTTCCAATTCTAAAAGGCCTTTTTTCTTTTTGTACATCCATTTGCATCCAATTGTCCTTTTCCCCTTTGGCCTTTTAACTAAGACCCATGTCTTATTTTTCCGAAGAGTATCCATATCTTCTATCATGGCTAACCTCCATTGTGCAACATCTTTTCAAGAAGTTGCTTAAACGTACGAGAAGAGCTCAAGATCTTTAATCTTTTCTTCTACAGCTTCTAACACATATGAAATTAGATTTGCTTTCTCTATAAGACATTTCAGTTTTTATATCTATCGTTTGTCCCTTCCCTTCACAATTGTGTATGGTTGATTTACAGCAAGTTCTCAAGATCTGTATCTTTTGACTCATCATCTTGAGTCTCTTGATCATTTTCGTTGGTAAGCTCCACCAATAGCTACACCTGCTTGTGGTTATTGTTTCTTGATAATTACACAGAAAATTTATGGGGATCAAGTATAGACATTCATCAAAGGTAATATCTCTACTAACTACAAATATGAGTAAAGACAAACACCAAAGCTTATACCCTTTTACTCTATCTACATACCCTACAGATATGGACTTCTTATCTCTTGGTTCAAGCTTTCCTTCATTAACATGATAATAAGTTGGACACCCAAATATTTGCAAGTATGAATAGTTAAAGGATTCACCTGACCATACCTTATTCGAAGTCTTGAAGTCAATCACTGATGTTGGAGATCGATTGACTTATGAGTGTTACGCCCCACACTCTGGAGCTCGGAATGTCTCTTAAGCTTCTTAGTAGTTACTATGTGAGCCAGATAATCTACAATGTTATTAAACAACTCCAAGGAAGGGAGAATGTGATACCCCATAGTAGGGAAGGTTGGATATAGGGTTATGAGGAGTCGGAAGAAGTCAGAGGCCAAGTACGGAGTCGTAGACTCGATTTACCTATGTAAGATACTAACTTAGAAGTCATACACACTTAAGCTACTTGAGTACACATCGAGCTTAAGTAGCAAGGAGTGCATAGGCTCTTGAAGTAAGATGAGATTACAAGCTCACAAAAGAGAAATAAAGAAATGATGCGCCTACTCAAAAAAAGTAGGTGATGCACCTACTTAGGGTCAAGTAGGTGATGCAGCAGCTTAGGGTGGACCCCACTGCCACATGACAACATGTGATTGGCCGGATAAGTTGAGGTGACACCCTAGGAGCTGCCACATGCTAGATTCTAAAGAGATATATATATACATGTGTAATGTGACTTATACTTCAGTTCTTTATCCAAACTTCAGCCAAGAGCAAGGAGAGAAACGTAGAAAGAAAAGAGAGCAGCCACGAGCTTGCTTGGAAAAAAAGGGTAAGTTTCCAATTTTTCTCCGTGAATTAATTATCTGCAGTGTTACTCAACCATATGGAGATGTATATATGTATATTAATATACCTATGGCACCATATATTCAGCTTTACACTTGGAAACTTGGAAGAAAGTAAGAAAGAAGAAGAGAAAACGTTGGAGGAAAAGAAGAGGAGCTACAAGTTTGGGGCTGCCAAGGTAAGCCTCCGAGTTTTATTCTGTAAATTAATTATTTGAGGTGTTCCATGGTTATATAATGGTGTTAGATAAAATAAAATTCCAATTTGGTTCAGCGGAAAAGGAAAACAAATAGTCCACCCCAATTCAGCACACCAAGAAGTTTTCGAGATGCAATTTTGGCGAGCTTTGCCCAATTTCGGGTACGGTAAGGTTTCTCCTTTAAATTTGGACTTTATGGTATTGTTATGGAGTGTGTTACAATACCTATATGTGGATGGAAATGTGAAAATGTCATAGAAATGCTTGACGTCAAAGACAATCTAAATTGGAGTCGTTATAGTTAAATTGTCGTCGAAGTAAAGTGTTGTCCTTGTGGTGTGCTGTTGCAGGTGTTTGAGGTTTTTTTTGCAGGGAATAAATGTGTTCTAATAGGGGTGTGGGTTCTTATGGTTACTTCTACATGACCCCTCATTTCATATAATTAAAGATGTTGTGAAATAAAGACGAGAGACCCTTTTTTGGTATCATAGTTTCGAGCAAGTCGTTTGGAGTTTATGTTGTATATTGTTGACGTGAATTGCTTAAACATATGCTACAGGTTGTTGTTGTTGGTTGGATGTAGTGATTAGGGATGTAATTGTAAATTTGTATAGGGCATATTATAGGGGAGGCGCTGCCCAATTTTCGTTAATGCCTTAACTAATTAAAGAACTAGTTTTTTTTTTTGGGGGGGGGGAATAGACCCTACACGAGGCTCCCACCTCTCGTGCACAGTCAGGGGTTGAGCAACACCCCCAAGCCTTAACATAAATAAATAAAGTAAAAATACACGGAGGGGGACATAAACCTTACCTCCGATCCTATGTTGGTTCATAAGTCGGCTAACCTACTAAGGTTGGCTAACTCATTCCCATTACAAAATAAAGGCTAACTAAAACTAGAAAGCATTAAACCTATGGGAGGACTCCTCCCGGTACAAGTCGACTAAGTAAGCATAAATGAGGGAGACTCTCCCCTTCCATGAGAAAAACAAGAAAGTAACCTACACTAGTCCTGTTCAACTATGCGATTATTCACATAGTTAAACTGAAGCAGAACAAGTATACGAAACTTGTATCTCTCAGGGGATGAGAAAGTTTTATTCATCTTGCCCTTTCTAGTCTTGTCATACCAAGTAAGTCCAAATGGAGAGATGCATCAACTTTAATATCATGATTATAGTAGCTATGGAGGATGAAAAATGGAAGGAAGTGTATCAGTCAGCCGCTTTGGATCTGTATTAGTCAGCATGTTTGGAGATGTTGTGGATTGGGGATCCAGCTGCAATCTTGTAGTATGTTTAAGGGAGGCTTCAACTTCCTGTTTCCTTTCTAAACTGTAGTATCCTGCAGTAGGATTGCACATTAAGAGGTGCAATTCTGCTAATTCATGCTGCAGTTCTGCATGTTTCTTAGATGTTGCAAGTTGCTGGAGATGTTGTGTATTGAGGCTTGTATCCCCAAATGTTCTTCAGTTACCTGCAACTGCATAACACCAAGCCAAAAAGACCAAAAACAAAGATCCCCAAACAGAACTGCTGTGGATGGACCAATTGCTGTGGATGTAGCTCCTCATGTTGTTATTGTTGTTGAAACAGTTGTACCTGTTGCACCATGCTTTTGCTGTTGTATATTGCAACTTGTAGGAGAAGTAACCTTGGTTTGAGTGTTTAACTGATGGAGTCTTGCCTTTTGGAAGGTTCCATTGCTGTTGTATTATGTGTCTGCACTCCAATAAATAATCAAACAAGGAGTTCCAAGTGGCTTGGATGTAATGGTGTTGATGTAGGTAATAAAGGATAGAATCTGGCATGGTTGGATTGTTGGTGAAGACTGATGATGCTTCTGCATCTCTAGAATTTGTCTCCCTTTGTTTGGATCTCTGTATATCTGCAAAAACAAGTAGCCAAAGAAACAAAGGAATGTGTGGGGGGTATAGTCTGCTGCAAACCTATAGCCAGCTTCCTGTTGCCTCCATAGTGGAAAAACTCAGTTGTTTATTGTTGCAATTTACCTTCAGGAGAAGAAGTTCCTTAGAGCACCTGCACATACAAACAAACATAAAGCATTGAAAGTAACAGACCACAAAGAGTGTTTTGGAGCTTGTTAGCTTTAAATCAGCTAACTTTTTCAAGGCCGCTCGACTAACGTCTCCAATTATCCGATTGAGGTGAAAATTCTTGGGCTTTGAAATTACTATATTTGTTGTATTCCTGCAACATTTGGGGGTCTTTTGTACAAGATGGGGACTCCAAGTTGTGGATTGCATCAGTTGGAGACTTAAGTCGACTAACTTTTTCAAGGTCGCTCGACTAACGTCTCCAATTATCCGTTGTAGCTGAAACTTCTTGGGATTTGCAAATACTGTATTTTATGTATTATTGCAACATTTGGAGATCATTTGGATAGGCTGGAGGCTCCAAGTTGTGAAAAGCTCCATTTGGGGACTTAAGTCTGATAACTTTTTCAAGGTCGCTCGACTAACGTCTCCAATTATCCATTTGAGTTGAAACTCCATGGGATCTTCAGGAAGTGTATTTGCAGTAATCCTGCACAATATGGAGGTATTTTGGTGATGCCTGATGTATTTGTTAAGTACTGCTGGTTGCTTTTGGTCTCTTATGCTGCTGTTAGAAAGCTGCTATTGTTTATCAATTGGAGCCACTGCTACTTCTGTAATGTGGCTTGTGCAAAGTCTGCTAACATTTGAATTCCTATACCTGTTAAGCTAAGAAGGAAGAGGAGAGAAAATACAAACTATTCTACTTCTTACCTCTAAGGTTAGATTAGTTATTCTAAGAAAGTAATAAAGATAGTAATAAGGAAGGGAGATTTTCCTTTTGTCAGGAGTTCTAACTGTGAGATCTTCAAGGTATTTATAGCTATGCATAGATAAAAGCATGTTGAAGTTTGAGCTAGAACCAAAAGTGGAATGAGTTAGCGAGGTTTCTTTAGTCTCCTGAGTTTCTTTCTTCTAAAAGAAGGCATTTCCAGCTTGTCCATCTCAAGGTAGGTCTTAGCTTGTTTGGGGAGATCATGCACATTGAAATAGAGTTCAGGAGATTTGCATTTGTGGCTGTGTTTGGATAAGACATCAGCTGTGTAATTTGCTTCTCTAAGGATGTGTTTACAGCTGAAAGTTTGGAATTGGTTGATGATGTTGTTTAAATTGTCCAGCAGTTCCTTTATTGACCAAGGGGGTTTTGCTTCTTGTTGTAACCACCTGATTAGTAGTTGAGAATCTACCTCTAACTCTACCTGTAAATAACCAAGATGAATACACCAAGATAGACCAAAGATAGCAGCCCTGATTTCTGCTTGGTTGTTAGTTCCTTCCCCCAATGGAACTGCATAGGCAAAGATAAGGTCACTATGAGTATTTCTAAGTATTCCTCCTCCACCAATCTTGCCTGGGTTGTTTAGGGCACTACCATCTGTATTTAGCTTTACCATGTGATCATCTGGTTTGATCCAGCATATAGGGGTAATTTTGGTGTCATGGTAGCATTGTTCCACTGAAATGACTAGGCCCTTCCAGTTATTTGGCCATTCAATATATGGAAAAGCTATGATGAGCAAGTTAGAGATGCCTTTGTACACAGAAAATTTGACTCTTGAAAGGTTAGATTTCTTCCCACCATATTTGGAAGCACATCTATTCTTCCATAAGTTCCAATAAATGAAGATAGGGATTGCTTGTAATAGAAGTTTATGTGCTGCATTCTTGTGTTTATATGTCCACCATCTCATAAGCATATTTATAAGAGGTGTGTAATCCTTTTTTATGCCCAAAGAATCAGCAAACACCCTCCAAATATTCTTGGCAAAGGTTCCTGCAACAAAAGTGTGATCAATGGTGTCTTGGCCAGGGCTTTCACAATAATTACACTGAGAGGGGGGTTTGCCAAAGCTGGTTATTTTCTCATTAGTAGGTAATTTCCTTCTAAGAGCTCTCCAAACAAGAAAGGAGCATTTGAAAGGTATTAGTTTGTGCCAAGTACATGCATTCAGCATAGTATTTGTCCTCTTGTCTCTAATGAGCTCCCAGGCAGAAGAACAACTGAATTCCCCATTGGTATTAGGAATCCAGTATGGATGGTCCTGTTTGAGGGGTTGGTAGCTGAATTGAGTTGCTAAAATGTTAGGAACAAACTGAGGAGGGGCTTTTTGGATAATAAGATCAACATTCCATTGGCCATTAGTTAGAAAATCTGAAACTTGGGTGTGGTTAAACCTACAGCTGTTAGCAGAAAAATGAGCTAAAGGGCCAACACCCAGCCAGTTATCCCACCAAAAAAGACAAGAGCCAGACTTAATTTGCCACTGAATGTGAGGATCAATGTTGTGTTTGTTGTTCATGAGGTGCTTCCAAATTAAGGACTGACCAGTGTCCCACTTTTTTGTAATAATATTGGCCCTCTGACAGTATTTGGATTTAAGGAATTCTCCCAATAAGGTGTTCTTGGTTCTAGGGGTCCACCACTGCTTGTATTGAAAAGATTTGACCACATCAGTGATTTGTCTAAACCTTATGCCCCCTTCATCATAAGGATAGCTAAGGTTCTTCCATGAGGATCAGTAGTACTTCCTCTTGTCATTTTTCCATCCCCAGAAGAAGTTAGCAGTGATGCTCTGAATCTGCTTAATGATGGTTGAGGGAGGATGCTGGATAAAAGCAAATGTATTGGCATGGCTTGAATAACATGCTTCACAAGAATAGCTCTACCCCCATAGCTCAGGATTTTAACATGTTAACCAGTTATCCTGCTTACAACTTTTGCAATAAGATCAGAGTAGTAAATAACTCTTTGCCTACCAATATAAATAGGACATCCCAGGTATGTTATAGGACTACTCTTTTGGTTGAAACTAGTGATACTCTTGATTCTCAGTACAGTAGACTTGAAAGCATTGGAGGGAACCATGAAATGACTTTTTTGCTTGTTAATCAATTGTCCAGAAACTCTTTCATAGGTAGTTAATGTTTTCATAATGAGATCTAAGGTGTGCCTTCTTCCAGAAGTAAAGATGATGATATCATCTGCAAAACTCAGATAATTGATCTGAGGTCCCTTTTTTGCCATAAAGAAGCCATGGAATTGGGGGTGATGATGAAGATTATTCAGTAGTCTGGATAGCACTTCAGCACCTAAGACAAATAAAGCAGGGGAGAGAGGATCACCTTGTTTGAGACCCCTTGTGGAGTGAAAGAAACCATGTCTTGATCCATTGACTATAACAGAGTACCAGTTTTCAGCCATGATTCTCCAAACCATGTCAATGAAAGTTTCTTCAAATCCCATTCTTCTCATCACAAGACAAGTGTAATTCCAAGAGACCCTATCATAAGCCTTGGTCATGTCAAGTTTTATCACAACATTTCCTCCAACATTTGGTTTTTTGATCTGGTGGATTATTTCCTGGGCAAGCATTATATTTTCAGAGATGTTTCTATTCTTGACAAAGCCAGATTGGTTCAAGGAAATAAGGTTGGGAAGAATAGGAGCAAGTCTTAGGTAGAAGAGTTTGGAAATGATTTTGTTAGTGAAGTTTCTAAGGCTTATGGGTCTGAACTCAGAGATTTTTGTAGGATGGTTTACTTTTGGGAGTAGAACCAAACAAGTATGGGTGAAATATTTAGGCATAGTTTGTCCACAAAAGAAGGATATGATCACTTTAAGGAGATCTTCTTTGATGATGTCCCAGCACACCTGAAAGAAATTTCCATTCATCCCATCAGGGCCAGCAGTAGAGTGAGGATTTATAGTAAAAACAACAGTTTTCAGTTCTTCCATAGTAGGCATGGCTTGTAGCTCATCATTGTCTTTGTCAGTCACTATTGTAGGGATGCATTGGAGTGTCTGCTGTTGGATGTGCTCTTCTTTTCCAGTAAAAATTTGTTGGAAATATTCATAAGCAGCATCAGCTATCTCTTTATCACCTTGCACCCAAGAGCCTTCTTCATTTTGGATTCTATGGATGTGGAGCTTTCTTCTCCTGCCTCTGATGAGAGCATGAAAGTAGCTAAAGTTCCTGTCACCTTCTTTAAACCAGTGAAGTTGAGACTTTTGTCTGAGTGTATCTAATGTACTCAGCATTGATAGCATGTAGTTGAGACCTATTTTCATTGGTGTTCAGACTGATCAGATTCTCTTCAGCTTGTCTAGCCTTCTCCTCATATTCTTTGACTTTAGCATAGATGTCTCCAAATTGATTTCTTGACCAGTTGCTAAGAGTAGCAGTAAGTCTTTTTATTTTCTGATGAAAACTCCACATTGGATTTCCATTAGAAGGTCTGCTCCAGTAATTCTTGACAGTATCCATGAAGGAAGGTTGCTCAGGCCAGCAGTTCAGGAATTTTAAATACTTGATGGGGTTGTGTTGTTGGTCAATCATTTCTAAGAGCAAGGGGCAGTGATCAGAACCCACTGAAGGGAGATGAGTAATGCTGGTATGGGGCATGGTTTCCAGCCAGTTGTCATTAACCATCCCTCCATCCAGTCTCTTCCAAATTCTAAAGTTGATACCCCTCAGGTTGGACCAGGTGTATTTCTGACCTGAGAAACCAAGGTCTTGAAGACCTGAAGCCTGAATAATGCTAATGAACTCAAAACTCTTTCTCATATTATAGGGGACACCCCCTAATTTTTCTTCAGGGTCTACAATAACATTAAAGTCTCCTATAGTGCACCATGGATTGGATGTAGTAGACTGCTGTAGAAGGCTGTCCCATAAAGGTCTTCTGAAATGATCATTACATTTAGCATAGACAAAAGTAGTGATGAATTGATTTGGGATCAAAACATGATTGAGTTCCAAGTGATTAGTTGCTCATCATTCTCCAAAATTTTGCAATTCACATCTTTGGTCCAGAAAATCCAAATCTTACCATTGGGATTGTGGATGGCATGGTCCATATTGAGCTGGTTTCTGAAGTATTGTAACTGAGAGTTATCAAAAAAAGGTTCCATTAGAGATATAAGAGAAATTTGATAGATATTTGTGAGAATTTTTATTCTATCCATGGCTCCTTTGGGTATTTATACCCCTTACATTCCAGCAAAGGGTACTAATCATTGAGAAATTCTTGAAGTATGGGACCTGGTACTTGGTTTGCCTGTGGGGGCAGTTTTTGTCGAAATTTTTGCCTTGTTGCTAAATCTGGTTCTATGTATCCCTCTAGGAGATAGACCCTGTGAACTAGCCACCTGTTGGATATCTTCCTCATATATATTTTCAGAAGAGGGGTTGATGTTTTTGATTAAGTGCTCACTTATAATATCATCCTCCTCCTGATCATGCAAGGGCTGATAATTATTATCTTCTTCATTTTCTGAATCACATACAGCATACTCATCAATAGGGTCCTGTATGTTGGTGTTGCAAGTGAAGTGATTTGTAGCTACCTCTGTATTTTGAAGAGGGGTGATATCTATACCCACCTAGTCATCAGCAAGTACAAATTGTTGATATCCCTGTTCACTTTGTTGCATTCCAACACTGTCAGATAAAAGAGTTTGGTATTTCTCAGAAAGGTTTGATTTCGTTTTGATGGCCTCTCTCCTTTTTTTGCTTAACTTGTTCTTTTTTGCATTAGAGTCTTTGCCACTACTGCTTGCAAAGGATCCCAAATCCTTGGCCATAGAGCCTAAGATGTTTTGCATGGTAGAATCATCAGTAGGGAGATCTCTTTTGATGGATTCAGTATTTGGTATGTCATTTTGAGCCTTATGTGCAGGGGTAGCAGGGGCTGTAAGGGCACTCCTAAGGACAGTGATATTCTTATGCAGAACAAGAGATAAAATCCCTCCTCTTTTGGGTTCCCCATCCTGCAGATTAGTAGGGTTCTTCATTACTCCTCCAACCTTTCCTCCATCAACTACACAGCCAACAATAGTAGAAGTATGATGTGGGGGTGTAAGGGGTATGGGGAGTAATAAGTCAATACCTGCATTCATTGGTACATTGCTCCCTTGAGTAGTACCTTGTTGTTGAATTATGGTGTTTCCTGCATTTTTGCTGAATTCTTCAAAGTGGAATTCCTTTGGTTACTAGGTTCTCCTGCATCTTGGTTATTGGTTTGATCCTGGATAGCAAGATCAACATAATTATTGAGAGTATAAATAGGAGTAGAGGACTTACCTGGATCTGTGATGTTTTGTTGAGGTTTATCAACTCCCCTGTTCTGCTGTGGTTGAATAGAACTGATCACATTTGTTTGTTGGGGCTTATTTTGTCCCTTAGATTGTTTCTTTCTCTGAACTTGCCACAACAGTTCTTTTGCATTGTCAAGTGTTTGTTGTGGCTGGGCAGGAGAATCTTTTACAGATGTATTGATATTTGTGTCATCATGATCCTTGGTTAGCATGCCTTCCTTGTTTTTGTTCATTTTTGCTGTTTCTTCTTCTTTTCTTTTTTTTTGTTCTTCATCCCTTCTTTGAATATTACAAACATGTATCAAGTGACCCTGATGTTTGCAATACATGCAGTAATCAGGTACATTTTCATATAAAATAGCTTGCCATCTCCCTAGAGTTTTATCAGTTTTGTCATATCCCAGCCAAACATGGGGAGGTCTTTTATTGGTGAGATTCACTTGAAGTCTCACCTTGGCTATGCTTCCCCTTGTTTTTTGTATGGAAACAGTGTCTAGATAAAGTACCTTTCCTACAGAGGCTAGCAGGGCAATGGTGAACTCCATGTTATAGCAATGCCAAGGTAGTTCTGGTAAAGCTACCCAGATTGGCACTATTGGGGTTTGTTCATCCGGTTTAAAAGTAGGTGTCCATGTCTGAATCCTCATGAGTTGGCCCTCTATTGTCATTCTTTGGTTGGTCCAGATAGTATTGTAATCCAACTCATTGTCCAAGTCAATGTAGACATGTCTAGCATTGAAATGAGCAATTTTTACACCTCCTGAGAGCTGAGTTTGAATGATAAAACTCCTTCTAATCAACTCTATCTTTGGCATGGTGTGGGTAAATTTGCCAACCAAGGTGTATTTGCATCATTGAGCTAGTTTGTGCATAAAGTCTTCTTTTTAAAAAAACACAGCAGGCAGGCCCTGTTTGGTTGTGTATTTAGGGGTGGCTAATTCAATAGGAGCCTCATTTTTTGCTTGATTATTTCTGAGCTTGGCAGGCCCTATTTGGTTGTGTATTCAGGGGTGGATAATTCAATAGGAGCCTCATTATTTTTCAAAAAACACGGCGATTTAATCCAATTTTTGGACTGTATGTAGTCCAAAAGATGAGGAATCATCTACCACGGTTCTTGATACTCGAATCAAACCATGTTTTTGAAAATTGATGATCTTGTGTGCGATTCTCAGCTCCTCTTCAGAGATAGTGATTGTCGATTGTTGTTGATTCAAAGCAGCTTCACTTGAAATTGCAGTATTATTTTGTAGATTCAGAGTGATAGTAGCTGGCGTTGTTTGTTGCTCCATATTTGGTGGCCACGGGAGCTTCACCGGCGACGGTGAAGCCATTTAGAAGTAAACGGAGATGAATAGTATGAGATAGGAGATGACCGTTAGAGATAAGAGTGTTTTGTACTTCAATTATTTATCCTTGGCTTAAGAAAGTTGAGAGAAAACGTGAGAGTTCAAAGAACTAGTCGAGGAGACGAATAAGGAAATAGATTCCATGAATACTAAGGTGCAACCTAAGATGCTGGAAAGCTAAGAGTGGTTGATATTTGTATTACTTTCATGTTGAATAGGTTCAAAAGACAATGAGGTGAACATGATAAAGAGTAACTCATAAGAGGAATGTGAAGCTCTCTCTTGGCATGTTTTTGACATAGGAATGTAAAGCCTATTCTTTCTCTTCCTCTTGGCATGTCTTAGATGTAGGCTATGGATGATGAAAGCTTCGGGGCAACTTCACTCTTAGGTTCTAAATATGACTTCAGAACTCTTGATCACTTCTAGATGTTAAGACTTTTAAAGTAGTTAAACTCCTACTCCTCGAGTTTTCTATATGACTGTATAACGATTGATTTGACTAAGCTCTTTTTTGTAAAAAAAAGAAAGGCTCTGAGATAACCAACGATCGGAATGCTATAAGATATTTCATATTGGTATATGTTTAAAATTTCCAAAACTCCCTTTTATATAGTCCTTAGTGATATTTAGAGGGTATACGTCAGATACTTTCTGCCCTAATCTTCAGGGATGATTCACCTGATGACTTCATTGAGTCTCCGTTAATGATTTAAATTGTGTTTTGTTTCTTACTACTCTACTCTGTATAATATAACACTTCTTTTATCGCGCTTGGGATGAGAATAGTAATCGTGCACAATTCACTATATTTTTCACCGATCCCTCACTAGAGGGCCGGGTACGTATGTATATATATGATGATGTGTTGTAATAAGGTGGTGATGGCACTAGGGCCATGATGGTTTTACAGATATGATTCACTGGACCCCTGAAAGGGACGGCTATATGGTATGATATGAGCATGAATGCTTTTGTAATTCACAGAGTACAGGTACAAGATTCTAATTTGATAATTTGTTCCGCTACTTCTTTATGCCGGATATACCTCCAGTTGTACTATGTTACATTTTACATACTAGGTACATATATCGTACTGACCCTCTTTTTTTGAGGGGCTGCGTTTCATGCCCGCAGGTACAGATATAGGTTTTGGGAGTCCGTCAGCTTAGGATTCCGCTCAGCTCAGCTCGAAGAGGCTCTATTGTATCGGAGCCTAGTTGTTGGCACTGGCCGTTGATATATAGTATTGTTTTATTATTTAAGGGTACAGCGGAGGCCCTGTCCCATTATATGTTGTCATATTGTTAGAGGTGTGCAAACATGTATATATGGATTGTATATGTCATTTTAGTTCAGCTGGGTCTACATAATATATGGTATATGTTATTATGCTATGGCAGCCTTGTCGGCTTGCGTTCCCTTCATGATGTGATACCAATGAAGAAGGCTACAGATTTATGAAAATTTTATCGCCCAATAGGGATCTCTTGCATGGTGTTATTTTATTTACAGCTTGATTTGACCACAACTGATAGATACGTATATGGGGTCTAGGTTGGACCCTAGTCGCGGCCTACGGGGTTGGATCATGACAGAAGTGGTATTAGAGCAGTTCTTCCTTAGATTGTATGCAGACCGTGTCTAGTAGAGTCTTAGTTATCAATGTGTTGCGTGCCACATCCATAAATAGAAAGCTACAGAACATTTAGGATGTTACCTCTCTTTCATATCTGAGATCGTGCTATAGATCCGAGTCATAGGAACATCCCTTATACTAACCTTGGATCTTAACAGAAGGACGACACCAATAGAAGAAAGTAATTGATGACATTGGAAGCACAAAGCACGCAGGTAAGTAATGGCATGAGAGATATCTGTGGGGTAAGGTATTGATATATGATTGAAATGTAAAGTCAAAAATTGAAGGGAAAAGTAGACAGGAAGTGCAACAGATGCAGTTTGAAGTTGGACATATGAGGTAAGTCCATTACTTTTATACTATTATTAATATTGAAAGCCCCGTGTGGCTGCAGTATGAGATGATATTGAAAGTCATGTGCGGCTGTGATATGATATGAATATATATATATATATATATATATATATATATATATATATATATATATATATATGTATGTATATATATGTGTGTGTGTGTTGGCCATGTGAGGCATTGTTTGTATTTTCTGCGTGCTGGTTTTGGGATAATAAGGAGTGTAAAGGAAACTCTGCTGAAATTTTTCCAGAACAAGAAAAAGAAAATAAAACATAGCTTTATACCATGTCTTAGAAATTGATACCGAGTACCCATATTATGCTAAATTAAAGCTGTAAGAGGTATGCTTCATGTCATCGATAAGAGACACCATTTTTACTCGGGGAAGTTTATTACGGAAAAACAAAAGTCTGTCTGAGTAGTACAGTTCAGACCACAGTATCTCCAGCCGTAATTGTGTTGTAGAAAAAAAAAAGAGAAGCTCAGGTTGAAGGGTAAGATGTCCAGTAATTGAGCTTCAATCATTTTGAAAGTATCAAGCCCCCAACTCCTAATTGTAAATTAGATAAATTGTTCATAACTCAAGGAAAAACTTAGAAAGAGACCAGGTAGGTCAAGTATTAAAAGAAGTACTGTGATGTTTAAGAGATTCTGGTTTCTTCCAACAATGGTTAGAAAATGGTTTACGATAATAGTTTATAGCTCTCCACTGACTAATTGGGGAAAGAGCTTCGGACAAAAGCACCTCAAAGAGATGTTAGGAACTGAATGTGAGTACGAACTAAAAAGGGGATATGTAAGTATGAATTGAATGGTGTGATATAATTATATAGGGATAAAGTAGGACCACTAGTAAGGCGCACTTAGTATACGTTGACTAAGTTAAAAGCATATGTTGGGTACACAATAAGGGTAAGGGCTATAAGGTATAAAGGAGTAATGCACGTATACAACATCCCCTCGAAAATAATGGAACTCTTAAGACACAAAGACGACAAACTTAAGGAATAAATGGCACAACTTCCATTCATCCCAAGAAACAAAGGATATAGGTTGGGAAAGCCACTACTCTAAGAGAACCTTGGACAATGAATGTCAGAATACAAATATTGCCTAGTTAAAAGAAAATTTAGAATGGCTACAAGTGTATATTAACTTTTATAAGGATAAGTAGAATGTGTCCTTGGGCGAGTTGTTCCAGGGGTCCCATTACTTAAGTGCAGATTAATAGAGGAGATGTCACACTGTGTGGAAATGTTCCAATCGCTTTGTGATTTAGCCAAGGTTCCATATATGGATAATCAGGTTATAAAATGTATGAAAAATGGGGATATGATGAAGTACTAAGTAGATTGGGGAAGGAAACCGGATGAATTTGAGACTGGACCTAGAGAGATAGAGCAAGGTATAAGCAGGTAAAAGTATAAGTACCCTCTAAAGGGGGGAAACAAGTGAGAGAACTGCAAGGGTAATATGGAGGCAATTGATGGGGCAACATGCTTAAGATGGATGTTTAAACTGCAATAAGATCCCTTGCTGAACCAAGTTAGAAAGATCTGGAAACCATCAGTAATTGGATAGAAGTCAGAATGGTATGTAAGACAGCGTTAAGAAGTTTTGATGAGACCCTAAACGATATAACACTAGAAGGTGGGTACGTATAAAAACAAAAGAATATACCAATGAAAGGATATCGAATAACTTAAGGGACACTACGAAGGAAAATGACAGAATGCTAGATCAAAAGCCACATGTTGGCTGTAGAGTTGGTCGCAAATGATATTGCGATAGATAAATAACCAAGGAAAAGAAATAGCAAGACTCCTATGGTAGGAGATAAGACGAGCAAGGAGTAAATAAGAAAATTGGTATGACAAGGTATTTCTTGCATTCTCTCATATTCTCGTAAAGGTAAAGAATGACACGAGAATGTGTCAAGAAGGTTACAAGCGGGGGTAAGGAAAAATTATGAAATGGTTTAAATAAGACGGACAGGACTAGCTAGTTACTATAGGATTGGCAAGCTTATATGTCAAATTCATTTAAAACTATGTCAGCTAAGGATAGACAGAACTCAAAGTGGCTCTAAAGGTCACTAAATGAACGAACTTTAGCGTTACTCGGTAGCCAACCCTAATGAATAGGTGCGTACAAAAAGGGGTGAACACAATAGGAGGAGTTAAACTAAAATGACCAAAAAAAGGACATGGTCATAGTGAAACTAAAGATCTACCCCTATAGTGGTTGCAAGTTAATACAGGAAAGGGAAAGGCAACACATAAAGACAGGTGAGACGACGTTAAGATAAATCTTGGGCTAAGTTGAGTTCCCCGCACATTATTGCAAGGATTACCATGAAACGCGACATGAGAAATTCCCAAGGAGGTCACCCATCCCAGTATTACTCTCGCCCAAGCACACTTAACTTCTAAATTCTGGTGGAATTTAGCACGATAGTGCAAGTGTGATCGTGCGAGATGGAAGAATCTGAACTAGCGGCGGAGAAACAACATGAGATTATGTTCCTGAAATACTATAAGTTACATTGATGGTATTGTAAAAAGGATTTAAGCAAGACAAGAAAAATTAGCTAATTGCTAACTGGCGACGCACTCGAATGCCACAGTTCTTCAATATAGTACCAGTTAATGAGAGACAAACCACTGAATGTCTATATGGTCCAGTGGGCGGGGAAATGTCGACACCACTTGGCAGCCAACTCTGAGGGCGAAAAAGCAAAACCCAAAAGGTAAGAGTACCAGTTGATGTAATTTATGGAAGACAGGAAGTAATACCCGAGGTCGAAAATTCTACCATATGACTAGGGCTACAAGACTCACTTCGCACTCCATCGACAGATGAATTAGGAGGGAATGTTACCTAGGGATTAACGATATTAGCCCATTCTCCTTCAATCAAAGGCTACCTACTCAGCTGAGAAGGTGTAAAATTATAGGGTAAAAGAGTGGTAGGACCTTACGGAGTCCCCATAGCTATTATTCCAGATGAATGAGCCCAAGTTATAATTTACTACCGAGAATCAGTCCGCGGAGAAATTAGGAAGACACATAAGTCTTCGTATACTACTTTACCCTCAAACCTAATGAATAGGCTAAAGTGTACCATTTAAACGCTAAAAGATATGTCATAAGCTGGTCTTGTTAACTTCAAAGGTAGTTGGGATGATTATCCACCACTTATCAAGTTGCCCATCATAATAACTACTACTCTAGTATCCCAATGGCCCCGTACAAGACTGGTAGAGCAAGATATGTAAGTCCCCTATTGGATGGGGCGATGTTAGAGAGACTAAGCTAAAAGGCCCCGACATGATTGAGTAAGCTAACGATTAGGAGCCCAAAGTCAAAAAATATGATATATAGATAATCGACACCGACAGTAAGAATTCAAAATTGATGATTAGGTGTTTGTAATAGGGTCACCCAGGAAGGGAGTAATAAAATTCGGCAAAAAAGGGAAACTTAGCCCAATATATATTAGACTGTATCAAGTTGCTCGTAAGGTGGGTAAAGTGGCCGGTAAGTTGAGCTTACCACCTTATTTGGAAACTAAATTAGAAGTCCTACACACTTAAGATACTTGAGTACATGTCGAGCTTATGTAACAAGGAGTGCATAGGCTCTTGAAGTAAGATAAGATTACGAGCTCACGAAAGAGAAATAAGGAAATGACGTGCCTGCTCGAAGAAAATAGGTGATGCACCTACTTAGACAAGAAGGTGATGCAATTACTTAGGTTCAAGTAGGTGATGCAGCAGCTTGGGGTGGACCCCACTGCCATATGGCAGCATGTGATTGGCTGGATAAGTTGAGGTGGCACCATAGGAGGCTACCACGTATCACCTCTAGCGGCTGCCACGTGGAAGCTTCTAAAGAGATATATATACATGTGTAATATGACTTATACTTCAGTTCTTTATCCAAACTTCAGCGAAGATCAAGGAGAGAAACATAGAAATAAAAGAGAGCAGCCACGAGCTTGCTTGGAAAAAAGGGTAAGTTTCCAATTTTCATCCGTGAATTAATTATCTACGGTGTTACTCAACCAAATGGAGATGTATCTATGTATCTTACGATAACTACGGAACCATATATTCAACTTTACACTTGGAAACTTGGAAGAAAGTAAGAAAGAAGAAGAGAAAAACATTGGAGGACAAGAAGAGGAGCTACGGGTTTGGGGCTGCCAAGGTAAGCCTCCGAGTTTTATTCCATGAATTAATTATTTGAGGTGTAACATGGTTATATAATGGTGTTATATAATATAAAATTCCAATTTGGGGCAGCGGAAAGGGAAAACAAACAGTCCACCCCAATTCAGCACACCAAGAAGTTTCCTAGATGCAATTTTGGCGAGCTTTGGCCAATTTCGGGTACGGTAAGATTTCTCCTTTAAATTTAGACTTTATGATATTTTTTTGGAGTGTGTTACAATACCTATATGTGTATGGAAATGTAAAAATGTCATAGAAATGCTTGACGTCGAAGACAATCTAAATTGGAGTCATTATAGTTAAATTGTCGTCGAAGTAAAGTGTTGTCCTTGTGGTGTGCTGTTGCAGGTGCTTAGGGGTTTGTTGAAGGACTAAATGTGTTATAATAGGTGTTTGTGTGATTCTAGTTACATCCACACGACCCCTCATTTCATATAATTAAAGATGTTGCGAAATAAAGACTAGAGACCCTTTTTTGGTATCATAGTTTCGAGCAAGTCGTTTGGAGTTTATGTTGTATATTGTTGACGTGAATTGCTTAAACATATGCTGCAGGTTGTTGTTGTTGGTTGGATGTAGTGATTAGGGATGTAATTGTAAATTTGTATAGGGCATATTATAGGGGAGGCGTTGTCTAATTTTCGTTAATGCCTTAACTAATTAAAGAACTAGTCGAGGAGACGAACAAGAAAATAGATTCCATGAATACTAAGGTGCAACCTAAGATGCTGGAAAGCTAAGAGTGGTTGATATTTGTATTACTTTCATGTTGAATAGGTTCAAAGGACGACAAGGCGAACAGGATAAAGAGTAACTCATAAGAGGTATGTGAAGCTCTCTCTTGGCATGTTTTTGACATAGGTATGTAAAGCCTATTCTTTCTCTTCCTTTTGGCATGTCTTAGATGTAGGCTATGGATGATGAAAGCTTTGGGGCAACTTCACTCTTAGGTTCTGAATATGACTTCAGGACTCTTGATTACTTCTGGATATTAAGACTTTTAAAATAGTTAAACTCCTACTCCTCGAGTTTTCTATATGACTGTATAACGATTGATTCGACTAAGCTCTTTTTTGTAAAAAAGAAAGGCTCTGAGATAACCAACGATCAGACTGCTATAAGATATTTCATACTGGTATATGTCTAATATTTCCAAAACTCCCTTTTACATAGTCCTTAGTGACATTTAGAGAGTATACGTCAGATACTTTCTGCCCTAATCTCTAGGGATGATTCACCTGATGACTTCATTGAGTCTCCGTTAATGATTTAAACTATATTTTGTTTCTCACTACTCTACTTGTGTATACTGTAATACTTCTTTCATTGCGCCCGGGACGGAAATAGTAATCTTGCATAATTCACTGCATTTTCACCGCTACCTCACTAGAGGGTCGGGTACGTATGTATATATATGATGATGTGTTGTAATAAGGTGGTGATGGCACTGGGCCATGATGGTTTTATAGATATGATTCACCAGACCCCTGAAAGGGCCGGCTATATGGTATGATATAAGCATGCTTGCTTTTGTAATTCACAGAGTACAGGTACAGGCTTTTAATTTGATAATTTGTTCCCCTTCTTCTTTATGTCGGATATACCTCCAGTTGTACTATGTTACGTTTTACGTACTCGATACATATGTCATACTGACCCTCTTTTCTCGGGGGGGTTGCGTTTCATGCCCACAGGTATAGATACAGGTTTCTAGAGTCCGTCAGCTTAGGATTCTACTCAGCTCAGCTGGAAGAGGCTCCATTGTATCGGAGCCTAGTTGTTGGCGATGGCCATTGATGTGTAGTATTGTTTTGTTATTCAGGGGTACGGCGGGGGCCCTATCCCGCTATATGTTATTATTAATATTGTTAGAGGTCTGCAGACATGTATATGTGGGTTGTATATATCATTTTAGTTCAGTTGGGTCTACATAATATACGGTATATGTTATTGTGCTATGGCATCCTTGTCGTCTTCCGTGTCCCTTTATGATGTGATACCAATAAAGGAGGCTACAGGTTTATAAAAATGTTATCACCCAATAAGGCTCTGTTGAATGGTATTATTTTATTTATAACTCAATTTGACCACAACTGATAGGTATGTATATGGGGTCCAGGTCGAACCCCAGTCGCGGCCTACGGGGTTGGATCGTGATAATAAGAAGTAGTGTGAACTATTTCAGCCCAAAATACTTTGGACATTTTAATCTTTAATAACATACAACGAGTCTTCTCAAAAAGAGTTCTATTCATTCTCTCGGCAACTCTATTCTACGGTGGTGTGTATCTGACCATCTTATGTCTTGCGATCCTATGAACCTTGCAGAAATTATTGAACTCTTGACTACAAAACTCCAAGCGCGAAGATACTTGATTTTTCTCTCTATTTGATTTTCAACCAAGATCTTTCATTCTTCAAATGTTTCAAAAGCATCACCTTTTACCTTCAAGAAATGCACCCAAACCTTTTGTGAAAAATCATCAATAAATTTGAGAAGATAACTCTTTTCTTCCTTCAATGAAAGCTTAGAGGAACCCCATAAATTTGAATGGTTGTAGTTTAGCACCCCTCCTATATTATGCTTGCTAGTGCTGAAGCTGACCTTCTTCTGCTTTCCTAGGACGCAATGTTCACAAAATTCAAATGTGCTGATCTTTTCACCATTCTAAAAGATGCGTTTGCTCAAGATATCTAATACTAATACGCTTATATGGTCCAGTCTCATGTTCCATAATCTTGCTTTGTCATCATCATATAACTACACTGTAGATGCATTAAGAAAGTCAATAATGGTATTTTCTGCTAGTGTGTAGAGGCTATCCTTCAGCTTGGCCTTCAGTATGACTAAAGACTCTTTAATCACTTTTATATTACCTTTTACGATCATGTACTTATAGCCTTGTTTATCCAGAGTATCCAAGGAGATCAAATTCTTCTTCAGATCAGGAACATGGAGAACTTCTATAATAGTCCTCACTATTCCATTATGGTAGTGAACCCAAACTGAACCAATGCCAACTATTTTACAAGTTGCATTATTTCCCATTACTATGGTTCCTCCACTTGTCTCATAGTTATTGAACCAATCTCTTCGGGATGTCATATGCAAAGCACCATCAGAGTCTAACACCCATTTATTATCATAGACTCCACTATTGCATGATTTTGTTAGTACATATTCATCATCAAAATTATGTACTTGCTTAACAATGGATGCACTCGCCTTTTCTTTGAATTTTGACATACGACAATCTCTTCAAAGAGTTCCTTTCTATGACAGCTCCAACACTCCATAGTTTTCTTGTTCATAAGAGACTTTGATCTATACTTTGATTTGCTCCTTCCCTGTTGGCTAGTATGGCTTCTCACAAAGAGCTCACTAGCTTCGTCATCTCCTTCAAAAATCTTCCACACATCACAAGAGCTAAGTTCTTGTTGCACTTGCTCAAGAGTGATAGGCTCCTTGCTATGCATCATTGAATTTTTAATATCACAATATTTTAAATTCAATGAAAATAGCAAAGCATATGCAAACGTCTCCTCATCCTTTTTAATTCCGGCAGTCTATAAATCCATCACAAGTTTATTGAACGCATCTAGATGATCTTGCAATAAAGTACCTGAATCTATCTTAAGTGTGTGAAGACGTCATTGTAACAACATCCTTGTTGTAATCAATCGGTCCTTGTAAAGCCCTTCCAGCCTTTTCCATAACTATTTGGTTGTATCTTTGGTGTTTGTACTCACTTCACAAAGCATGTTAGGTACAAGATAAAGTTGTATTACACTCAATGTATCTCTTTCAATCTACCGATGTTGTATCAGGGTACTTTTCATCAATAGCATGGATTGGACCTTCCCTTCACACTAACGCCATTATCTAGATTTTCTAGATATTGAAGTTGTTGCGTCCACTAATTCTATCAATTTCAAATTTCATGGATTGGACCTTCCCTTCGCAGTAACGCCATTATCTAGATTTTCTAGATATTGAAGTTGTTGTGCCCACTAAATCTATCAATTTCAAATTTCATGGAACTCATTTTTACTTATTATTCTACTACAAAGTATTTGGAAACACAGGAAACCAAAGTAATTCTTTTCTGATGTGGAAGTTTAGACTGTGCTACAACCACAGAGCATACTTACACAGAACCTTGGCTCTTATAACAATTGTTAGCGAAAATGTGAAAATATAAAGAACAAAAAAGAACACAATATTTAACGTGATTCGGATCAGAATGATCCTATATCTACCAGAGAACAATTGTCTTTATATTAACAAAGAAAGGAGAGAGATCCCAAATACATCTAAGAGAATCGCTCTCTCAATTCTCTACTCGTGTAATGTATTTTGCAAATGCCTAAGAATATGAGAAGGCAAGTGAGAGGTGTATTTCAAATGAATCAAGAGCTACTTTTTTATAGGAATGAATTCTTGTTATTAATGTCATACATGACATCAATATATGTCAAAATTATCAAGGTTTAACTTGTGAAACCATTTTATGGTTTACCAAACTTTCACCTACAAAGATATTACCTTGGCTTTTTGTACCAAAGAATTATCTTCCTACCAAATTTTTACATTAATTCATCTAGAATCTTATCAAATTTAATAAATAATAATCTGGTTATGCATGAGAATATTTATATCCCTGTTGTAATATTATCTGATGTAATATCCTTTTAATCTCTTGGAGTTTTTAGTAAATATATCCTTTTCTATCAAAATATTTTTTTACTCTTCTTTAAATAATTGTTTTTACATGACCAAGAAACTATTAAACAATCACATTTCTTCAATATATTTATTATGGACAAGTTATTAATAAGACACCATATTTTGTAGGACCAAACAAGTACTTTCTTAAAGAGTGTTTGTAAGTTAAAAAAAATACTACTTATTTTTAAATGAATGAAGTAATACTTTTTACTTTCATTTACATAATATATGTTATTTTGTTTCAGTATATGTGGCACAAATAAAATTTTAAAAGTCAACAAATTTTTTTATATCTTTAGACATTTTAAATTATGGTTATTTTAATTTATAAGTTTTTTATATAATTTTTAAATATATACAAATTTTTAAAAATAAAACAAATAAAGTAAAACCCAAAATTTCAAAAATAAACAAAATAATATTCACGTTTATACTATTGAGATAATTTTTCATTGGTTTTGTTTTAAACTTTTCAAATAACTTTCATATTTAATATTTAAGAAATCTATGTAAATAAGCATTGAATTAGCAAGCGGTGGAACCCACAAGTATATAGTAAACTTGCAGGCTGCTACAAGTAAAAGTAAAATTAAAAAGCTATGCTAAAGAACCTGGAAAAACTTAAATAATTAGTAGAGTATAATGGCAAGCTGTTTTCCAAGCCACTTCTATATATAGAAAATGATATAAAAATATTTTAATTGTTATAAAAGAAAAGACTATAAAGTAAATCCAATAGAGAAAAGTATATAGAGTACAACATATATTTTATTACCCTTAATGTTGATTGCGATCCAAGCGGTGAAGCCTTCGCATTCCAATCTTGTATACCATCTTCTCAAGAGTTGAAGTTGGTGAAGAGTTGGTGAATAAGTCCACTGGGTTATCACTTGAACGAATTTGGTGTACATCAATATCACCATTCTTTTGAAGATCATGTGTAAAAAATTATAGTGAATTATTTTTGCTCTATCTCCTTTTATGAAGCTTCCTTTTAATTGAGCTATGCATGCAACATTGTCTTCGAACATGACTGCGGGTATTTTGATATCATACTCAAGGCCACATCATGCTTTAATGAACTGTATCATTGATATCAACCACACATATTCTCCACTTGCTTCATGAATCGCTATTATCTCGGCATGATTTGAAGAAGTAGCAATAATAGACTGCTTCGTAGATCGCCATGATATAAAAATTCTTCTGTATGTGAACATATAACCTATTTGAGATTGAACTTTATGTGGGTCCGAAAATAACATGCATCGGCATGACCATAAAGATCTGCACAACCTTTGTTAGTATAAAACTGACTCATATCAATAGTCCCCTTTAGATATGGCAGAATATGCTTGACACCATTTCAATGTCTTCGCGTCAAGGAAAAACTATACTTTGCTAGAAAATTAACAGAAAATGTTATATCAGGTCTTGCGTTAGCAAGATACATAAGTGCACTAATAGCACTGAGATATGGTATTTTAGGACCAAGAAGTTCTTCATTTTCTTCGGGAGGTTGGAATGGATCTTTATTGACTACAAGTGATCGAACAATCATTGGAGTACTTAATGGATGTGCTTCGTCCACGTAGAATTATTTTAAAAATTTTCTCAGTGTATGCAGATTGGTGGATGAAGATCCGTCTTCTAAATGTTCAATTTGCAGATCGAGACAATATTTTGTCTTTCTAAGATCTTTCATATCAAATTCTTTCTTTAGATATTCAATTGTCTTTTGGACCTCTTCAGAGGTTCCAATAAGATTTATGTCAACAAATAAACGGCGAGTATAACAAACTCTGATGTCGTTTTCTTAGTATAAATATAAGGACAAATAGCATCATTTATATAACCTTTATTTATCAAGCCCTCACTAAGCGATTATACCACATACGCCTTGATTATTTTAGCCTTACAATGATCTTTATAATTTGATTGAGAACATTTATCGAGACTTAGAATTACATGCTTCAGGTAATTTCAATTCTTCTTGGATTTTCATATAAATTTCATTATCAAGTGAACCATAAAGATAAGATGAAACCACATCCATTAGATATATTTCAAGATTTTTATGTACATCTAAACCAATGAGATATCGAAAAGTTATTGCATTCATAATAGGTGAATATGTTTTTTGATAGTCGACGTCGGGTCTTTGAGAGAATTCTTGTGCAACAAGGCTGCCTTGTATCTTACAATTTCATTTCTCTCATTCCATTTTCGCACAAAATGCATTTATAACAAATTGGTTTTACATCATCAGGGGTATGGACTATAGGTCCAAAACCCACAAATTTAGCAAGTGAGTCCAATTCTGATTGAATTACATCTTGCCACTTTGGCCAATCACACCTTCGTCGACATTCTTCGAATTTAGGCTCAAGATCCTCAATGTCTTGCATAATATTAAGTTCAAAATTATATGCAAAAACGTTATCCATTATTATTTTTGAACAATCTAAATTTATCTCACCACCAATAGAACTTATAGAAAGTTCTTCATTCATTTTTTCGGGTTCATTGATTTCTTCAGGAATATTAGGATTAATCAAATCTTGAACTTCTTCATGAGATTCTTTTGTAGTATCATCTTTATCATTACTTGCGCTTCTTTTTCTAGAGTTTTTATCCTTTGAACCCAATGGTCTACCACACTTTAGGAATGTTTGGGATTCAAAAACTATGACACTAGTAGATGTTCTTTTAGGACATCAATCCAGATCGACACATTTACACTGTAGGGATATATGACTTAATTATCCGTTTCAAGTCAATAAATGCATCTAGCATTTGATTTGCTATTTTCTATAAGTGGATGATCTTCTAGACATGTTGTTCACGTATAGGGATACAAGGATCAAAATGAGATAGTGATAAAACTTTCCACTTAATTATTTTTGGTTCATTTTTCTCTCCCTCTAATTGTGGGAAATTTATTTCATCAAATTGACAATCTGCAAATCGAACAGTGAATAAATCTCTTATCAACGGTTCAAGGTATCAAATTATAGAGGGTGAGTCAAACCTAACATATATTCCTAATCTTCGTTGAGGACCTATCTTAGTGCGTTGTGGTGGTGCTAAACGCATGTAAATTGCACAATCAAAAATTCATAGATGAGCTATATTTGGCTCATGACCAAATACTAATTATGATGGGGAGTATTTATTATAATTAGTCGATCTGAGACAAATGAGTGTTATTGCATATAAGATAGCATGACTACTAACAGTAGTGGGCAATTTTATTTTCATAAGTAGTGGTCTTAATATCAATGTAGGCGCTTAATAAATGACTTTGTGAGGCCATTTTGAATAGGAATAGAGCAACAAGATGTTCAATTCTTATTCCAATTGATAAGCAATAATCCTCAAAAGCTTGGAATGTAAATTCTACAACATTATCAAGGTGAATAGCTTTAATCGAATAATGATAATTGCGTCCTTAATCTTATTATTTATGTCAATAACTTTACAAACGCCAAGTTACGAGATGATAAGAGGCACACATAAGAAGATGCATCTAATAGGATCATAAAATATCTAAAACATTTACTAGGTAGATGAATAGGTCCACATATATCCCCATGTATATATTCTAAAAAGTTAGGGATTCGATGCCAACCTTCAGTGATGATGGTCTCGCAATTAACTTGCCTTGATAACAAGCATCACACAAAAATTCATCATTTGTTAGAATCTTCAGGTTCTTTAATAAATGCCCTATTGAATTTTTAAGAATTAGCCTCATCATTATTGATCCAAGATGATCTATTTATCCATGTCATACCACAAAAGCATTTAAATAAGTAAACTTCTTATTTATGATCGAATTTGCTTCGACTGTACTAATTTCTGCATAATATATTCCAAAGGATAAAGTTGGTAATTTCTCCAAAACATACTTCTCGCCTGAGACACTCTTGGTTATACCAAGGTATTCAATATTTATTTTATTTAGTGTCACAACATAATATCTATTTGGAGGATATCTTTGAAACTTAATAAGTTTCTTTGAGATTTAGAAGAGAACAACACATCTTCTATCACAAGTTTTTCCCCTTAGGTAGAAATATAGTAGCTCTTCCAACCCTTCAATCAATTTTGAAATACCAAAAATTGTTGTAACATTTATTTTTCCTTTAAGCAAGTAAAAAATATATTTCTTATATTTGAATATGACATGAGTTATTCCATTATCAATCACGCAAATATCTTCATGATTGATTATTGATCCAAATAAAATTTGAGGCATATTCATATTTTCTTCTAAAAAAGATATAAACAAAGTAAACATTACTACTAAATATGACTATTATACTAACTTTATTTACTTACAAAGATTATAAAAGGAAAGACATTAGAAAATGCAGAATGAAAATGCTCTCTACTGTGCGCAATAGGAAGATCACAATAGAGAAGCCCTGATGTCGCTGGATACGGGAGAATCAAAGGATAGGAAACAGTCCATCTCTTTCAAAGACATACTCATCCAACCATATTCGAATGACAAAGCATCGCTAGCAACTAGTCAAGATGAGGATATGGTAATCGATGACCACAATGAAAGCACAGAATCAAGCTTGAGGTACCCAAATTAGATTGAGGAAAATAGAAATGTGGATGGATTTACATTGACAGAAGCTGATAGACAAGAATATACAAGCCTTGGATCTACTCTATTATAATTAAAGTTTCATGAAAGAAAATTAGCCACTTATACCTAAAAAAGAAATTGAGTATGTTTTGGAGAGTCTCAAAAGAAATCATCCTAATAGACCTAGGCTACGACTATTACATTGTTAAATTCTACAAGAAGGAAAACTTGCACAAGGCCCTAAAATAGTGACCATGGTTTGTAAATGAATATTTTCTATCAATAAAAAGATGGCACTTGAATTTTGTGGCATCAGAAGCAAAAGAAACAAAGTCTGCAATATGGATAAGGCTTCCTGAGCTACCTATTGAATTCTACGACCACTCAATCCTGGCTCGAATTGGCAATAAGCTAGGGAAATTAGTAAAGACGAATGTATGTACCTCAGAAGATCTATGCAATAGATATGCAAGTATTTGAATAGAAGTACCTATTGGACTACCAATCAAAAAACACATTCACATTGGGAAACACAAGCAGCCATTATAATACGAGGGCATCAACATATTATGCTCTGCCTATGGTGTTTTGGGACACACGAACACATCATTCCACCAAAGTCCTTTGTACAGAATGAACACCAACAATCTAAAAGAAGAAAAAATAAACAAATTAAAATAACCTCTCCAAATCTAGACTCATCAAAGGATGAAGGAACTTGAAAAATAGTTTCTTTTGCAATGAGATCTAATCAAAGCAAGAGGCCGGCTGTGGAGGAACACAAAGCCCCAATAGAACCAAAAACAGGTATCAATGTCAAATTATTCTATGTTGAATCAGGTAAGTATCTTAAATCTAAAGTTCTAAAATATAAAAAAATTACAAAATCCCCTAGAGACTCACCTAAGTATTTTCAACGGAACCTGCCATATGCAGGAAGGTACAAGGCTAGAGCATTATTGATGTCACATCAATCGATGTCACTGCCAACAATAATTATTTAAAAAATAAAAATAAAAATCTTTTTGGAAATATCTCTGTTTCTACAGAGAAAGTTGAAGGCCGAAAAGCCACCTAACCCCTATCTTGGCCCCAGGTTACTTTCTTCCCTCACCAATCTTTTTAGTGTTTATATCTTTTCTATAGCAACCTCAATCCATTTATGACTTGCTGGCACTGATAGTTTGGTTTTCTGGTCATTCGCTTGAGTTTTATGCTCGATTCCCTATTCTAGAACTATTGGAGTTTGAAAAATTGACTTTGGTCAAAACTCTAGGAAAATGACCTCAGAATGGAAATTTGATGGCTCCATCAGCTCTATAATAGCCAAATTAGGCTAGTAGCATAGGCGTCACAAGTGTCGAGGCGATTAGTGAGGGTTTGAGGATATTTTGTACTTTAGCCTTCGAAATTTGGCCTAAAATTGACCTTGGGCAACATTTTTAATAAACACACTCGAATTGAAATTTGTCAATTTGGTTAGATGCAGAATGTCGAGTTTGGTTTAGAATGACCTTTCATTGATATCTCGAGGCTTTCGGTCTCATTTCCAGCCTCCTTGTGGAAATGGCAAAAAATATGCTTAGGTGTAGAACACACATTTTGTAGAGACGACCTCAGATGGAAATTTCAACTCTATCATTGAGTTCGTAATATCCCATTCATTGGGGTAGCATAGTTCTTTGTGCGCACGATATTTTGAATGAATTCCGAGCTCCCCACCAGAGTTGGAAATATTTCCAAAACCAGTTGATGTGCATCGGCTGGTACAAACTAATTTTGGTCTTCGCATTCATGCCACCCAGGCCGCTCTCGTGTAATCCATGGTTCTTGTTCACAGAATTCATGGGCATAGGGGCAGCGTTCACGAAGGCGTAGCAGTTGGCCTCCGCGTTCACGAGACCCATGCCGCGTTCGCAGAGTAGTGAAGGCTTGGCCTCTGCATTGGCAGAAGTTCCTCCATGTTCATGGAGATTTGAGGCCTTAGCCTCCGCTTTTACGAACCTCCTCCTTGTGTTTGCGGAGAGCAATTCACTGGTTTTATATTTAAGACCAGTGACGCAAACCAGCCCCAACCTCTTTTCTTTTTCTTTAATTTTTGGAGCTAGAAAGCTCTATTTTAGGTGATTCTAAGTACATTGTGTTTGTGGGAGTTATGGCTACGTGTTTCTAGGTTCATAGATGCGCGAAGAACGTCAATTTGAGGTAATTGCTTGCCCAAAAGGAGCTGCCAAAGCTTAGTTAGGGCTTTAATGGTATTTTGAAATATTGGGCAGATTTAGGTCGTTTTGAGCATCTATGTGTGCCCCATTTTGGGGTACAAGCTCAATAATGCGTTTAGAACATTTTTATAGAGTCGGTTTTGAGATTTCCTTTGCAGGTCCCATAATTTTATTTTAGATCTAATTTTGGGTCCGTCTCTAAAAAATATAATTTTAGTATCAAAACATTTGTATTGATGAGGTGATCAACATTTTGTTAGAGTAGAAGCAATTAGAGTTGATTTTGAGGGAATAGTTATCGAGAAGTAGACTTAGAGCGCGCATATTTGGCTTCAAGGTAGGCTACGGTCTCCTATTCTTTGATTGAGCCTCAATAGCTATTGGATTTTAGAGACTTGGGTGAGCTCTTGGTATTTAGAGTTGCCTATTTCCTTCTATGATAGACTTGGACCAGTCTTTATTTCATATTCGGAGACACTCTGTATTACTATTATTAATATTGTATATGTATAAACCTTGTACTTCCTTATTTGGTCAAGTAGCTCGACTACCGACTGATACCAGGTCTTGGGGTTTATCTTGTTTTATTGTTATTATTCTTCTTTTCATATTATTATTATTATTATTATTATTATTATTATTATTATTATTATTATTTATTTCTTTTCTTTCGCTTATGATGGTCTGTTGTCTATTGTTCCGACCTGCGAGGTTAGGCTTACCTACTGATGGGTTGATAGTAAGTGTCATTATGATCTAAGAAATCGGGTCATGATAGAGTAGTATTAGAGCTTAGGTTCGCGGTATTATCGGTATAAGAGCAAGTGCCTAGTAGAGTTCTGTGAATTGGTGCGAAGACGTCCGTATCCTATCTTCAGGAGGCTATAGGGCATTTTAGGGAAACTTCATTCTTGATTCCTTATCATGTGAAACTCCTTTGATCAACCTCTAAATACTTTCTTGGAATTCATTCCTCCTTATTTGCTTCTTTCATTCCACACTTTTGGCTAGAAATGGGCTTATAGGGACAAATACTTTCATTTAGTGCAGAAGTAGAGAGGGGGGAAGTGATAATCCTAGTCCAAAATCCAACTTTTCTAGCCCCATTAGTCTCAGAAGGAATAAGGCTAGGCATGGAGATGTACAACAATCACATCTGATTGTCGACAGTCCTCCAACCACCACTGAATCTGCTATTTCCACAAATTCCTTTCTACCATCACCCAACTTGGGAGGTTCCTCTTTTTAACCCTCTCACTATGACACCAACAGTGAAACCACTACTTTTCCCACCCTTCTTCTACCCTCATAGGATACTAGAGACTCACCCTCTCCTCCTCTTAGTTCCATCTCCAGGAGAAAATGTAGATGCTCAAAAGGTAGAAGATGCCATAGCTTTGATAAGGGAAACTCGAATGAAGATAGTTATTTTAAAAGATATAAAAATAATAATATTCAAAGAGAGATTAAAAAAAATACATACTCATTTGTCCACCAAATCTATTTTAAAAGTCCATAGATATTCGATAGCCAACAAAACCAAATATAGGGAACTTTGTAGTGATTCTAAATCCATCCTTATGGGAGGAGAGGGAATGAACAGTGAACATAATAATCTGGAACTCTAGAGGATGTAATGGGGATGCTTTTAGGAGAAACTTTAGGGCCCTTCTGAATATTATAATCTGGAACTGTAGAAGCTGCAATGGGGATGCTTTTAGGAGAAACTTTAGGGCTCTTCTTGACTGGCCCAAACCTCCTTTAGTAGCTCTTGTTAAGACTAAAATGTAGGATCACCAATCACTACTGGATAACTTCTCTTTTAATAACATGATACAAGTCCCATCAATTGTAAACTCTAACGGATTAGCCTTACTGTGGGATGATGCTGTTTTAGAGTTAGATGATATATCTACTACAGGTCAGGGGATCCACACAATGGTCAAGGTACATGCAACAAATGATTTTTAGTTATTTAGTACTATATGTGCTAATACATATAAAAATGATAGGGAAATACTCTGGCAAAACCTAAAAATAATAAAAAATGACTATAAAGGCAACTGGATACTATGGAGACTTTAATGAACTCCTCAGTATAGAAGACAAAAATGGGGGCAGACCTATAAATAAGGGTCGTACTAGAGATTTTTGGGATACAATAAACTATTGTGAATTGATAGATATGGGCTATAAAGGTAGTCATTACACGTGGCTAAATAAATAATTTAAAAATAAAGCACAATTCATATATGAAAGACTTGATCTCTTCATAGCAAATGAAATCAGAATACATAATTTTCCCAATGCACAAGTACAACATCTACCTTGAATACATTCAGACCACTGTCCTCTACTCTTAACACTGATACCCCATTTAAGTAAATTACGCGAGAAAATATTCAGATTTGAAATAATGTGGATGTCCCACCCAGACCTCGTTAAAGTAGTTACTAACTCATGGAGAGAAAGTGAAAACATCCTTGACGCAATACAAAACTTTCAAAAAAATATTTTAGAATGGAACCACAACATATTCTGAAACATATTCTATAAAAAACTAATTAGGAGGTTAGAAGGAATACAAAACTCATCAAAGTACCCTCAAAACTCTTTCCTATCAAACTTGGAAAATGATCTCATAAAGGAGTACAATTACCTATTACGTATTGAAGAAAAGTTTTCGAAGCTAAAATTAAGATTTAATTGGTTAAATGAGGGTGACGCAAATACTAGGTTCTTCCATACTACAACTTTAAATAGAAGAGGAAGAAATAGAATTATAACCCGACAAATTAATGAAAAGGAATGAATTTATAATCCAACTGACATCATAGCAATTGCCCACAATTATTATAAGAGCCTTTTTGGCACTCAAAACATTTTCTCAAAGTTTCCTAAGTGTTACGAGCTACTTAATAATAATGCAAATTCCTCTAGCCTTAGTGAAATCCAATCTCTCCAGCCTTAATGAAATCCCTAATAAAGAGGGTCCTGAGTGCAATAAGATCCTTTCAACCTTTGAAAGCACCAGGTCATGATGGTTTGCATCCTTTTTTCTATCAAAAGTATTGGCATATAGTGGAAAATTCTATCATTTCTCTATGTCAAAATTCTTTCAAAAAGGGCAAAATCCTAATTGATATTAATAAAATTCACATATACCTTGTCCCAAAATAGAAAAACGCTAATTAATTAAAAGATTTCAATCTCATAAGACTTTGCAATACCACCTATAAAATCATCACAAAGATTATCTCCCAACGACTTAGACCAATAATGGATATACTAATAGGACCATGGCAAGCCAGCTTCCTAAAGAAAAGACAATCTATAGATAATGCAATAATTATCCAAGAAATAATCACCCACTTTAGGAAAATTAAAGGAAAAAATTCGAACATAATCCTTAAGATAGACCTGGAAAAACCATTCGATAAAATTGAGTGGTCTTTCATCAGAAATACTCTACACCTTTTTAACTTCCCTATGTAATGATTCTGAAGGTCATTTTTTGATATTTTCGATAAAATTTCCATTTTCCCCTCCCGTCAGTTGTCCCGAGTCATTTTATATTGGGTTTGACAGTTGTCTTTTGAAAATCTTATAAAAAGTTGAGATTTTGCTAGAGAAATAAGTCTTTAAAGGCTTAAGTTGTCAAATTTTGAGTTTCATAGATATTTGAAATTTTGAGTCTCGGATTGGAATTTTGTCGATTCTATTAATTTTAAAATATGGAAGTTAGTCTAGGAGAGTTATCGGAATCATATTTGGAGTTGAAACATGGATCTTAGGTTCAAAGCTGAAAATTGAGTTAAAGTTTGATTCAAGTTTGACTTTGGTCAACATTTGAGTTCAGGTGTTCGAATTGTATTTATGATAGTTCCAATGGCTTAGTGAGGTGATTCTAACACTAGAAATGACTTTGTTGTAATTTTTAGAGGTCCCGAGGGTATTTTGGGTATTTCAAGTGTCGAAACTAATTGAGTTGCGAATTATTGAATTTCAGGTCAAGGAGACCTCAAATTAAAATTTTGATGATTCCATTGACTCCAGAATGTCAAATATAGTAGGGTGGCATATATAGTTTGTGTCTATGGGATTCCGATAAAATCTCGAGGGTCCAATCAGAGGCTTGAGTTGTGACTTGGTTCTTTTTGCTGGTGTTGATGCAAGGTCTGCTTAACGAACCTTCTCTTAAGCAAATGGCCTCACTTAGGCGGGGTTTTCAAAAGCAAACCTCTGCAAAAGAGAAAGGCCCAGTTGCTTAAGCGATATCTGAGAGGGTTTAGGCGAGGTTTAAGGTGTTTTCACCATTTTTGAACATTCCAAGCTCAGTTTAGGCAATTTCTTCAAGGATTTTCACGAAAAAACTATTAGTAACTTATTTCTAACAATGTACTTCAATTTTCATTGATTATTTATGGATTCTAACTTCAAAATGTGGATTTCAAATTAGGAATTTTGAGGTTTTCTTGACCATGAACTTCTAAAAGAAAAATGAAGATTTTGAACTCATTTTAACCTCGTTTTTAAAATGGTTTTCACCATTAGATTTTTAATTAATTGAAGAATGTTTTTATCTAAAAATATCCAAATTTCAAGTTCATTTTCCGACATGGAATTTTTGACCATTTTACCTTTTTCACTCGAATTGCTTAATTTTAGTGTCAATAGTTTCAAAATGTGATTGTGAATCTATATTTGATTAGATTGTGGTTATTTGGAGTATCGTCGGAGAGGAAATGCTTTTATTTTGTATTATTTGTGATTTTTGTCTAAGGCAAGTGAATTTCTAAACCTATTTTAAAGCTTGTAGGATCATGTATTCATGTCTTATGTATTGAGGATTGATAGAAAGTGCTTTTAAGAACTATTGATATTCAAATGAACTTGATGGTAAAGAGTGGGGTAACATATAGAAAAATTAAGATGCGATGACATGTGGTCTTATGGGTGATTGTGGACTATATGGAATTATATGTGAATATCCATTACGTTTTCACTCATTATTTGTGCATACACTTATTTATGATGGCTGATAAAGTGATATGTGTGAGATACTGTATATTGAGATCAAAGTTTCTACTAGTCGAGGTGATTTGCCAAGGTTTTTTCCTACGACCGAGGTCTTTTTTGGCGGATATTATAGCCAAGGTATCTTTCGATAGATACATGGTCTATGTAAGGCCCCCGTGGATTCTGGTCTAAGGTGATCAGCGGATGTGTATCATTAGGGCATACATGCATCACGATATGTGACATTGCATTGCATTTCCTTGCATCATACAGCTTTGGCCATTGTGGACTATTTTACCCCTAATATTTCCTTGATCTATATTATTGATTGTGCTGATTTATTGCGAATTAAATTGTACTGTTGTTGAGATATATGAATATTGTGTTGTTAGAACCATTAGACTTGGTTAATTTTTGTGTAGGTTATAGCCTGGGGTTGGATGGTGTGGCACAAGTACGTATATTTTACTAGCTTTGCTTAGTCTTAGTTTCTTAGTTGTTGGGTACCACGCTGTTAGTACTCACTCCTTGCTAACTACACTTGTATAGGTTATGATTCCGAACAGTGACCCAGCTTTTCTTTTTTTTAGGCTTCTAAGGTGATTCGAGAAGTAGCTGTTGATGCCGGTCATCTTTCCTATTCCTTTTTACTTATTATTTTGTTCCATTCAAGAGACAAAGATTGAGAATTGTATTTATTTTGTATCTTGTAATTGGAAGGTTTGTACATGTGAAATTCAGTCCGTGGGAATTTTGTAGTACACTAAGTTACCTCTTTATTTATATTTATCTATCTAAACTACTTTTCGCTTTTATCCTCCACATTTAGTGGGTCTAGGTTGACTTATCCGATGGAAAAGGATAAGTATTATCAAGCGTCGATTTTGGATCATGATACCTTACTATCACAATAGATATTATTATGTCCTACATCTCAATGAGCAGGGTAGCTATCCTACTAAATAGTTTGAGAACTGAGTATTTTTAACCATCTAGGGGATATAACAAGGGGATCCAATGTTACCATATATATTTATTCTTTGTATGGAAGTCCTATCAAAAAGGATAGATGATGAAGTCAAACTTAAAAAATGGATACCAATTAAAATCTCAAACAAAGGACCAGTCATATCTCATCTTTCGTTTTACGGATGATTTGTTCCTGATGAGTAGAGCAAATGAGGGAAGCTGCGAAACCCTCATAAGTATTATAAAGGATTTCTTCTCATCCTCTAGGCAAACAGTCAATACAAGTAAATCCAAACTCATCCTTTTCAAAGATTGTACTGAAGAATTAAAGAAAAGATATCAGCAAAACTAGAGATAAAATGGGGACAAAATTTTGGCACATACCTAGGCTTCCCAATACACTACAAAAGAAGCACAAAAAACAAATTCCAATTTATCCTAGACAACATGAAATCAAGACTAGTAGGATGGAAGAAGAAACTTCTTAACTTGGCAGACAGTACCACACTAGATAAAGTTGTCTAAATAATATACCCACTTATATAATGAAAAGAACCAAGTTTCCTAGTAGAATCACAAAAAAATTGATCAAATCTAGAAAAATTTCATCTGGGTTTCTACAAGTGATAAAAGGAAACTACACTTAGTAAGATGGGAAGTACGCACTTTGAGAAAAATAGAGGGAGGTCTAGGAGTACAAAAGGCAAAAATAAAATACTTAGCTCTCCTGGACAAGTTAGCATGGAGAGCCTTCAAGAATCAAAGTTCCCTATGGGCATCAATTCCTATCAACAAATATGATAAATAAGGCTCCCTAAACTACCATAGTAGAACCTATAGACCCATAGTAGAACCTGCAAACATCTCTTAATAGGATGGGACATATGCATACTAGGATTGGAAAATGTCTTGGGGGATGGGAAAAATATATCCTTCTGGTTCAATAATTGGTTAATAAATTGCAAAAATATGACAAAACTAATACAAGGACCCTTAAGAGAAGACGACTTCAATACTCATGTAGGAGAAGCACTATCAAACTTGGGGATAAAAAAAAGTCAGATTAAATCCCTTTTGAATTACCTTTGGATACCATAAATATAATAAAAACACTTACTTATCCAATATCCTGGAGAATCAAGATGTTATTATTTGAAAATATCACTTTAATGACAACCTAACCACAACATCTGCTTATATGTTTCTAAAAACCTATGAAAAAACAATCCAACACAATCTTGAAAAATTCAAATGGCTATGAACACTCAAGTTCCCTAACAAAATAAAATATTTCCTTTGGCTAAGCCAACATAATAGAATTCCAGGTCGGAGCTACCTTCACTCAATGGGAATAGAGATCAGTAACCTATGCCAGTTTTACCAGAAACCTGAAATAATTAGCCACATCTTTACTAATACTTTTGCATACACTTATCTGTGATGGCTGAGAAAGTGATATGAGTGAGATACTGTATATTGAGACCAAGTTTTCTACCGGTCTAGGTGATTTGCTGAGGTCTTTTCTAGCAGTTGAGGTCTTTTTCGGCGGATGTTATAGTTGAGGTCTCTTTTGGTAGATACATGTTATATGTGAGGCCCTCATGGGTTCCGGTCTAAGGTGATCAACGGATGTGTATCATTAGGGCTAACATTCATCACGATATGTGACATTGCATTATATTTTCTTGCATCATACAACTTTGACCATTGTGTACTATTTTACTCCTAATATTTTCTTGATCTATGTTATTGATTGTGCTGATTTGCTTGTGAATTGAATTATACTGTTGTTGAGGCATATGAATATTGTGTTGTTAGAACTGTTAAACTGGGTTGATTTCTATGTAGGTTGTAGTCTGGAGGTTGGATGGTATAGCAGGAGTACATGCATTTTACTAGCTTTACTTAGTCTTAGTTTCTTAGTTGCTGGGTACCGCGTTGTTGGTACTCACTATGCTAACTACACTTGTATAGGTTATGAGTCCAAACAGTGACCTAGTTTTCTTATTTTTTTCGAGGCTTATAAGGTGATTCGAGAAGTAGTTGTTGATGTCGACCATCTTTTCTATTCCTCTTTACTTACTACTTTGTTCTATTCGATAGACAAAGATTGAGACTTGTATTTATTTCGTATCTTGTAATTGGAAGGCTTGTACGTGTGAAATCCAGTCCGTGGGAATTTTGTAGTTCACTAACTTACCCCTTTATCTGTATTTATCTATCTAAACTGCTTTTCGCTTTTATCCTCCATATTTAGTGGGTTTAGGTTGACTTATCCGATGAAAAAAGATAAGTATTATCAAGCCTGGATTTTGGATCATGACACCCTACTATCACAATAGATCTTATTATGTCCTACATCTCAATGAGCAGGGTAGCTATCCTACTAAATAGTTCGAGAATTGAGTATTGTTAACCATCTAGGGGATATAACAAGGCGATTCAATGTTACCATATATGTTTATTATTTGTATGGAAGTCCTATCAGGAAGGATAGAATATGAAATCCAACTTAAAAAATGGATACCAATTAAAATCTCAAACAAAGGACCTATCATATCTCATTTTTTGTTTTACGGATGATTTGGTCCTAATGAGTAGAGAAACTGAGGGAAGTTGCAAAACCCTCAGAAGTATTATAAAGGATTTCTTCTCATCCTCTAGGCAAACAGTCAATACAAGTAAATCCAAACTCATCTTTTCCAAAAAATTTACTAAAGAATTAAAGAAAAAGATATCAGTAAAACTAGAGATAAAATGGGGAGAAAATTTCGGCACATACCTAGGCTTCCCAATACACCAAAAAAGAAGCACAAAAAACAAATTCCAATTTATCCTAGACAACATGAAATCAAGACTATCATGATGGAGGGCGAAACTTCTTAACTTGGCAGACAAAACCACACTAGGTAAAGTTGTCTAAATAATATACCCACTCATATAATGCAAAGCACCAAGCATCCCAATAGAATCACAAAAGAAATTGATCAAATCTAGCAAAATTTCATCTGGATTTCTACAAGTGATAAAAATAAATACACTTAGTTAGCATGGAGAGCCTTCAAGAATCAAAGTTCCCTATGGGAATCAATTCTTATCAACAAATATGATAAAGAAGGCTCCCTAAACTACCATAGTAGAACCTATAGTACCCATAATAGAACCTGAAACATCTCCTAATAGGATGGGACATATGCACACTAGGGTTGGAAAATGTCTTGGGGGATGGGAAAAATACATCCTTCTGGTTCAACAATTGGTTACCAAATTAAAAAACTATGACGAAACAAATACAAGGACCCTTAAGAGATGAAGACTTCAATACTCATGTAGGAGAAGCACTATCAAACTTGGGGATAAATAAACTCAGACTAAATCCCTTTTGAATTACCTTTGGATATCATAAATCTAATAAACAACACTTACTTATCCAATATCCTGGAGAAACAAGATGTTATTATTTGGAAACATCACTTTAATGACAACCTAACCTAAACAGCTGCTTATAAGTTTCTATAAACCTACGAAAAACAATCCAACATAATACTGAAACATTCAAATGGCTATGAACATTCAAGTGCCCTAACAAAATAAAATACTTTCTTTGGCTATGCCAACATAATAGAATTCCAGGTCAGAGCTACCTTCACTCAATAGGAATAGAGATCAGTAACCTATGCCAGTTTTGCCAGAAACCTGAAATAATTAGCCACATCTTTACTGATATGCCTGAATGTCAAGAAATTATGGAAGGAATTAAGATTCCTAGATGATATTACCCTCATATTTATTGACCAAGGCTTAAACTGCCTATCTTTCTTAAGAAACCTAAACATAACCATCAAATATCCTTAAACTTGCAACAAGCCTTTCCTTTTTATCTATGGGACACCTGGTTAACTTGAAACGAAAACCACCACACAAATACTAGAAAAAAATCTCAAATTTCACTAATCTCTCACCCAAGTTACTAAATTCATGGCCCTCAGAAACCACGCAACCAGGAGCAATGCCAGAATTACAAACTATGTAAAATTGACACACCGTCATAAGGAATACAAACTGAATAGTGATTGATCAAGAGGAGTAATTAGAGATAGTAAGGGAGACTGGGTGGTAGGATACATGGGAGATCTCGATACAATAAATAATTGGAAAGTAGAGCTTATAGCGCTTGTACAGGGACTTAGATTGACTGTAACAAGAGGACTACTACCACTAGAGATCAATAAAAGGCAATCCTGGACGCGGAGGGATAGGAGGAGTAATTAGAGATAGTAAGGGAGAATGGATGGTAGGATACATGGGAAATATCCATACAACAATTAACTGGTAAGCATAGTTTATAGTGCTTGTATAGGGACTTAGACTGGCTGTAACAAGAGGACTGCTACCACTGGAGATCAATATAGATTTTAAGGAAATAATAAATTTCATTAACAAAGACCACCCCCTTACGAAAATAGTTTTCATGATTGCAGGGATCTATGCAGGAGGATGGGGAACCCCCTTAATCATCACAGCTTTAGGAAAATAAATTAAGTGGTGGATGCCCTGGCAAGGGAAGGTGGAAGAATGATCGAACATAATTAATTTTTGTGTATATAAATTCCTATGTTTGTTGCAGATAAAATAGTGACAGACAAAGAAGAAACTCTTTTTGTTAAGCTTTCAAAGCCACATTTTGATACGGCTAACAGTAGCAATACTAATAGTGGTACTAATAGTTGTATTCCCCATTCCCTAACATTGCTAGCAGGCATTTCGACATTGCCACTCTCATGTTATGATGCATATTAACTAAGTTAATATATTTATCAGTTTTTTACCAAAAAAGAGATTAGAAAAACATAAATATGCCAACTAGCACAAACAAATAGAAAATTATCTAGATTTCAAATGGCTCTTCACGGTTCATTTTTCATTCAAGAATTTCAAAAAATTCAACTACATCCAGATGCATGGGCTCACCATTATCTTCAGTAATGAAATTTTCTTATGCATTATTATCCACCCTATGTATGGGTTCAGCATTATCTTTAGAGATAATGTAGTTTGCTTCTAGATTGTTATAATGACCCTCTAGGTCATTTTCGTTATTTTCAATCTTTTTAGCATTTAAAGTTTTTCTGTAGTGACCCCAAGCCATTTATGACTTATTGGCACTTACAGTTCAGCCTCCTGGTCATTCATTTGGGTTGTATGACTATTTCCCTATTTTAGAGTTCTTGAAGATTGAATGGTTGACTTTGGTCAAAGCTCTAGAAAAACGACGTCAGAATGGGATTCTGTTGTTCCATCAGCTTTAAAATGGCCAAATTAGTCTAGTGGCATATTCGGCACGAGCATCGGGGAAATTGGTATGAGTTTGGGGCCACTTGGTGTTTTAGTCTTTGAAATTTAGCCTAAGGTTGACCTTGGTCAATATTTTTGGTAAACACGGTCAGATTGAAATTTCTTCAGTATGGTTAGCTCTGAATGTCAATTTTGATCTGGAACAACCTTTCATTATTGCACTGAGGCTTTTGATCTCATTTAAGTCTCCTTGTGGAATTAGAAAAAATTATGCTCAGGTGGGGGGCTTACATTTTGTCGAGATGACCTCGGATGGAAATTTTGACTGTGTTGTTGAGTCTAGAATATCGAATTTGATGGGGTAGCATAGTTTATTTATATGCATAGGATTCCGAACGAATTCCGAACACCTCATTGCAGCTTTCCAAAGCTCAAAGTTAAGCTGGTGCAAGCACCATTGCCCTTCGTGATCGCGAGCCCTGGTGGTCGCATTCGCGAAGTCTAGCCATCCAAGACTACATAATTGCAAGGTCTTGTCTACGATTGTGATGGTCAGGTCTTATTACCCTTCACATTCGTGAAGTTCCTCCCGCGATCGCGATGGCCATTTAATTTGGGCTTCAAGTTAAAAGATAGCGGCGACCAACCCCGACCCCATTCCCTCTTTTGGTGATTCTGGGAGCTAGAGAGCTCCAATTTGAGTGATTCCAAGTCTAGTAAGTTCGTAATGATTATGGTACTTGTTGGTATGATTAGACAAGCATGCAAGGCGACATTTTCAGGTAAATTCCACCCCAAAGGGGCTGCCCTAGCATAGTTTAAGCTTTAATGGTGTTTTTAAATGTTGGCCTGATTTATGTCATTTTGAGCATTGATTTGTTCCCCATTTTGGGGTACAATCTCAACAAAAATGTTTAGAACCTTTTCATGATATTGTTTTTGGGATTCCCATCACTGGTTCCACAATCCCATTTTAGACCCAATTTTGGGTTCGTCTCCAAAAAATTCAATTTTAGTGTCAAAATGTTCATATTGACGAGGTGATCAATATTTTGATAGCATGAAGACATTTAGAATCATTTTTGGAGTGAAAAGCTCTCTAAAAATTGACTTAGAGCGCATATGTTCAACTTTGAGGTAGGCTACGGTCTCCTTTCTTTTGATTGAGCTTCATGAGGTATTGTTTAGTATAAATTACTTCTTGTTTGGATTGTATGCGGCGGCTTAGGTGTGATTCCTAAATTCTTTGTTCTTTGTCCTAGTGTGAGCCTTAGGGTAGGTTAGCTTTTTGAGACTTCCATTCTAGTGGGTAAAATTATTAATTAAGCCTTAGTTTGGCCTTGATTAACCCATTTTAGGTGACTTGATTGATGTTTATGGTGGTTGGAGGATTTATGCCTTAGAATTGGATTTGAGTTAATCCTTAGTTGAGGTAGCCGTGGTTTGCAGGAATTTTTAAGACTTAGTTATTTTGAAGCCTTGGTGTAGTAATTTCCACCCAGTTAAGCTTGTGAACTATTGTTGGATTCTATTTCTAGATTTAGAGCTAGAATTCCCTATGCTATTTTTTTGCCGTCTGGCGGGGCTAACTGTGATTGAAATCTCGAGGTTGTATTTTCAGTTGGATCTGGAAGTATTGATTGACTAGTTGAGCACCTGTTTCTGCATTTCCTCCTCCTTGTTACCAAGTTAGGGTTGAGTTCCCTTTTGGGCCTTGTGAATGAGTTATAGGATTAGAGTTGAGCTTTAGGCATTGATTGGAGGTTGGTTGCATTTGTTACCCTAGTTTTCATGCTCTAGAGGGTAAGGTGCTTGTAGCGTCATTATTGTATGTGATTGTGCGTGTTGTTTGGGTGCTAGTGATGGCATACATTGCATTGGATCATTGTTTTCTCACAGATGTAGTCGACCCCGATGCATGCATTGGTTCTTGGCATTGATTTGAGAAAGATGGGTTGTAACCCAAACTATTTTATATTGATTTTTGAATGGAGATCGTACTACCTTTATTAATACTATTTTCACTGGACTGGAGGTATTGAGGATGCCCTCATTTTATGATATTGATTTGAGGCATCAAGGATGCATTCATTTTATGATACTGGACCGATCGTACAGATTTTTAACTTTTTCTATATAGATTTGACTTTTTATCTCTGGTCATCGCGATGGAGTGGACTTTGATGATCGGATATACAAACTGATATCTATATTATTAGAAGACCTGGATCGGGACTAGGCAGGTATATAAGGACATTTTTGAGCCCCACATGGTGATCCTAGAAAGGCGCATGGGTCCTACTTCCTAGCCAGAACTAGAAGTAGGTGTATATATCTTGGTATGAGGCACTTGGCACTAATAGTACTACTGGTTTATTTGCATGACTCTCATTCATATATGCATTGGCTATCACCAGCATAGTTATTTTTACCTGTCGAAAGTATGCAATATCGTGCAGGTTTACCTATTTATGAGTAAACTTTCTAGGCACACAGGGGCTCAGGAGGTATTGTCTTACTATTTTCGAACTAGTGGCGATATAAAGGGTGGTCTCTTGTTTGAAGGTAGTTACTACCCTTGTTCTTATTTATCTAACTTTTATGCAGGAATTTAGTTGATACGGTCCTTTGGGCCTTTATGCGATATCTGTGTTTACTTTTGTTAGTAGGTTATCACTTAGTTGTTCCCTCTTCGTAGTGTGTCATCGGGTTTAGGTCTTGGGTTGGCGCCACCAGGTAGTCCTTGGTTTCCTTGTTGTTTCCTATCATCTCTCTCCTTCTTATATCTGAAGCTTCTTATTGAAGGCTTCTAGTATATTCTTGTTAGTTACTTATGATATATACTCTTTGCTTACATGTTCTTTATACTTTCTTTATCTTTAGAGCTCAGTCAGCCGATGCCTACCGAGTGCCACTTTTTGGTACTTATACTACACTTCTGCACCCTGTAGATCATAATATGGGTCTTCACTACTGATTTGGATATCATGCGGAGCAGCTCTTGGATTTTTAAGACTTGGGTGAGCTATTGGCTTGTAGAGTTGCCTATCTCCTTCTATTTTATACTTGGACTAGTCTTTATTTTGTATTCAGAGACAATCTGTATTACTATTACTATTATGGTATCTATATAAACCTTGTACTACCTTATAAACCTGTATTACTCTTCTTCTTCTTCTTCTTCAATTCTTTCCTTCCGTTTGTGATGGTCCATTGCCTATGGTTCCAGACTGTGGGATTGGCGTGCCGAGTTGCCTATCTCCTTCTATTTTATACTTGGACTAGTCTTTATTTTTTATTTAGAGACAGTTTGTATTACTATTACTATTATAGTATCTGTATAAAGATTGTACTACCTTATAAACCTCCTTCTTGGACTAGTCTTTATTTTGTATTCAAAGACAGTCTTCTTCTTCTCCTCCTCCTCCTCCTCCTCCTCCTCCTCCTCCTTCTACTCTTTCTTCTGCTTTTTCTTCTCCTTTTCCTCCTCTTATTTATCCTTCTTATCCTCCTTCTTCTCGTCCTTCTTCTCCTTTTTCTCCTCCTTCTTCTTCTCCTTCTCCTCCTTTTCCTTCTCCTTCTTCTCCTTCTCTTTCTTCTCTTTCTTCTGCTTCTTTTTCTTCTTCTTTTAAGACTATGGAATTGGCATGCAGAGTTGTCTATCTCCTTCTATTTTGTACTTAGACTAATATTTATTTTGAATTCGGAGATAGTTTGTATTACTATTACTATTATGGTATTTGTATAAACCTTTACTACCTTATAAACCTCCTTCTTAGACTAGTCTTTATTTTGTATTCGGAGACAGTCTTCTTCTTCTTCTCTTCCTTCTTCTTCTTCTCCTTCTCCTTCTCCTTCTCCTTCTCCTTCTCCTTCTCTGCCTCCGTCTCCTTCTCCTTCTTCTTCTTCTTCTTCCTCTTCTTCTTCTTTCAAGAATGCCTGATAGAGTTGAACCAGATGTTTTGAGGATCGACAAGTACATGATCAATGCCCCATTCCTCCACATCTATGATATACACTTTCTAAATTTTTGTTTGAATAACTTCCTATTTTTCATCCTTCTTTTTATACCGCTGGTCATTTTTTGGTGCAAGACGATCATCATGATTATAATTTCTTTTACGACCATGATCATGACTGTCATGGCCTTTTTTTTATTGGTGATAATTTGTCTAATTCACTTCAGGAAATGGAGTAGAATCAATGGGCCGACTTTCATGATTTTTTATCAATATGTCGTTATGTTTTTCAGCAATAAGAAGCTGTGAAAGTAATTCAGAATACTTTTTAAAGTTCATTTTACGATATTGCTGCTGCAAGAGCATATTCGTGGAAGAAAATATGGAGCATGTTTTCTGAAGCTTAGTATGCTCAGTGACCTCTTCTTCGCATTAATTTAATTGTGATATAATTCTATACATGAAGAATTATATTCAGTTATACTTTTAAAGTCTAGTAACCTCAAATTAAACCAATCATGACGTGCCTGTGGAAGAATGACCAACTTCAAGTGGTTATATCTATCTTTTAAATTATTTCAAAGTATAAGGGGGTCTTTAATGGTGAGGTAATGCATTTTCAACCCCTCGTCAAGTAGGTGGTGGAGAAATATCATAACTTTAGCACAATTTTGGCTAGATGCAGGGTTATTATCTTTGATGGTGTCTATCAGACCCATCGAATTTAGGTGGATTTTAGCATCTAATGTCCATGACGAGTAGCCTTTGCCAGATATACCCAGGGCAACAAATTCACATTTAGAAATATGAGACATTTTTAAGAAAATAAAATTCTTACCCTTTTTACTTATTTAAAGTAGTTCGAGATAGCAGAGTCTCGTATTGATAAAATGTTATAAAAGAAAAGACAATAAAATAAATGTACTAGAGAAAAGTATAGAGAGAGAGATTGATATCTTATAACATGTTAAGTTGCTGGGAAAGTTGTTTATAGGAATCTACTTGCAGAGCTGTTTGTAAGTTGCTTAAGGAACTTACTTGCGGAGCTACTTATAAGTTGTTTAAGGAACCTGCTTGTAGAGTTATTTGTAGGAGTAATAAATAAACATCCACAATTAAGTGTATTCATAATATATATATATATATATATATATATATATATATATATATTCATAATTAAAATTATTTTACCTTTAAAATTGGATGATAGCATATAAATCGAGGAGTGAGCAAAATTTATAAGAGGCAGAATAGATCCCAATCCCTCTAAACTTAAAATTTTATTCATTGTTTACTTAAAATTTATGCTGGCCTAATTAGTCTCTTGAATTTAGTGATTTAATAGTCTTGATTTTTCTAGACGCTAATATGACAGAGAGCGCGCACTCTCTTTTAAATGCATGAAACTGTGAAAGGAAGAAAAATAAAATAAATAGTTTTCAAAAATGGATATTTTCAACTATTAATTGCCACATAATCAATATAATGATTTATTTGTTTCAATTATATTTTTCTATATTTTTTTCTTAGTATACATTGCAAATTTTATTCTGAATTTATTTTTTATTCTTATTTAGATGCAATGATTTTTATTTTCTTTTTCCTGGACCTAAATTTATAAAATCTAGTTTGAGTTTTATTTATTTTAGTTGAATTGAGGGAAGATTTACCCAAAATAATGAAGTTCGAACATGTAGGTTCTACAAAAGAAAAATATATTTTTCATGCAAAAATTATTTATTTTAATTGTGCATTGTTCCTTTTTCAGATTTCAAATATAAAATATTTGATTGGAATTTTATTTAATTCTTCTTTAGATGCAGTGATGATTCTTTCTAATTGTGTATTTTTTGACCTTAATTAGAACATTATTAGCTTTAGCTAAATAAAAAAAACTATAGTCAAATATTATTATTTCATTTTTTTTAATAACATTTATATAGAATTGACTCGGAAAAAATAATTTAAATAATTAGTTAACTTAAAAAGATAAAATATATATTTTATTCTTAAAAAAAATCATATAACAACGTGTGTAGACACCATGAATTGTCAATATGCAGAGAATTATGACTATCAAATTATCAAATTAAAAAGAATAATTAAGCCAACATAAAATTTAAATATATACATCAAATAAAACTCAATAAATTTAGGAAAGTCGTGATCGTGATCTATTGTACTTCAATAAGAATAAATCTTATTTTGTCCAACTTCCAACAACAGCCATCCTTGGCTTATTTGCGGGAGCTAGTTAAAAGATATTAAATTTTTATAATTAAACATTGATTTTCAAAGTAAAAGTTATTCTGAAGAAATTTGAATTATAATTTTTATAGGAAAAATGAATAGAAGGAAAAAGAAATGAATGATCGCACAAGCAACTTTTTATCTATTTTATATCAACAAAAAGAATATGCAATTGCAATAACAAAATTTCTTTTGTTTTTTGAGTTTTTTTGTAAATCTCATCATTGAAAAATAGTAGAAATTTGTCAAATGCTCTCTCCGTTTACTTTTATTGTCCATTATATTAATAATATTTTTAAAATTTTACTTTTAATTTTAGCATATCAAGAGTTTTTTTTCTATATTTTATCTTCACTATTATTTACTTATTCACCGAATTATTTTTTAAAATGTAAAATTATATATCAATTAATATAAAAATTATAATAAAATATTTATACTATTTATTAATTTACTATATGTGTAAAATTTAAAATAAAAAAATAAAAATAAATTGAACGAATATAAAATATAGTTGGAGCCTATAAAATATTTTTATGAGCCCTTTCAAAGTAAAATTTTCAAACTTTGAACTTGTGGTGGAGCCCACATTTCCCTCAACAAGCAAAAAGCAGCCATATTTTTGTTTTTCCATTTTCACTGAACAAGCATAAAAGCAGACATTTTTTATAGGAAAAAAAACATGGTTGCTTTTGTGCTTGTTCAGTGAAAATGTGAGCTCCACCTCAAGTTCAAAAGCAGCTATATACACTTAGGGGCCGTTTGGTTATTGGATAAGCGCCAAGTTATTCAAGTATAAAATATTGTATAAGTTTTATCATGTTTGTTAGCATTTTTATATCATGTATAAAATTCAACTCACATGATATTATGTTTAGTTGACAGATTAGAATACCACATAATTAATATATGTATAACTTATGAGTCAATTTATTTATTATTTTATGCGGGTTAGAATGTGAAATAACTTATACCTGAATAAGTAATAAATGAAATAAAAAAGTTAAAATGACTAAATTACGCTTATCACTCCCAATTAAATATACCTCTTTTTTCAAGGATACAACCAGATCAACTATTTGCTTCTTTTTTTCTTTTTTTCTAGATCTCGAATTTCTTCATCTTCTTAGAGGCAAATATTGAAAAGTTGTTCAATTTATTATTATTTTGAAAACTAAAAAGACATTCAAAGAGGATAGTATCTATGGCTGAGGATAGCACTGATGCCAGATGAAGTCATTATCTGAAAACTTCCACTGATTCTTGCCATGAGTTTTGTAAAGCATTAGTATGAAGAAAAGTCATGGCATCCTTTATATATATAGATATATATATATATATAGTTGGTTCTACTACATGAAGAAATTAAAAAATGTGACACCCAACTCCCAAGTTCCTGTCTAAAATTTTGACTAAATAAAATGCAAAAAGAAAAAAGAAATACAAAGGTAAGAAGGTCAAGGGTATAATTATAAATAAATATTTTATTTTCAAAAAGTATAATTTTTAATATAACAAACCAACACTCAAAGAAATTATTAAACCCTGCATATCTAAACTCTGTATTACTAATACCTGCATAATTAATACATGTATTACTAATACCTGCATAACTCTAACCAGCAACCAAACGGGCCCTTAGGGACCTTTTGGTTACTGGTTAGAGTTATGCAAGTATTAGTTATGTAGGGTTTAATTATACTGGTATTAGTTATACAGTGTTTAATTATGTAGGAATTAGTTATATAGGGCTTAGTTATTTAGGAAAAATTTGATGTGAAGGATAATACCAAATAATCGCGGAATTAAATTATAGTGACACTTAAGTTGGTGTTTGGTTGGCAAGTTCAGGATAACTTATCCCGGAATTAATAAATAATATTAGGATAAGTTATCCCTCCTCTTGGGTGGTATACTAATCCCGAAATAACTTATCATGGGATAAAATAGGTAAATGACAAAGATACCCCTTTAAATGTTTTTTATACCTCACTTTTCACATTCATATATATATTTACATTATTTTTAATACCATATATAACAACATTCACTCCTTATTTTTATGATAATTCTTCATATTTTTTTTATTAAAAAATTACATTATATAATATAATTTTTATTTATAAATTTTTTTGACTAATTCTTATGTTTATTTATATTTTGATTTCTCATAAATCTTTTTTTACTTTAATAAACTTAAAATGAAAATTCTATTTTTAAATTAAATAAGAAGAAAGTTTTATATTAAATACATACGGACATCATGGAAATGCACACATAAAAATATTTAAGGTAAAGAAGATGAAAGTTTTATTTTAAGAATGAATATTGAATGATTAAAGCTTGGAAATAAAATATAAAGAAATTAAATAGAGTGAAGGGTATTTTTGTAAACAAACAACTTATTCTTAAAATTTGTGCAATGCATATTATTTTGAATACTACAAACCAAACACTCAATAAAAAATAATTTCAATATAACATATCCCACCATAACTAATCCCAACATAATTTATCACATCATAACTAATCTCATCATAATTTGTATTCAAACCAAATGACCCCTTAAAGTTTAAAAAATAATTAGTGAGCTAATTCTTATTTCTTAATTTCAAAATGTTTAGTGAGCTAATATTTATTATACTCTTTAAAATAAATAACACATTAAAATAAAAATAAATACCAATAGCTAAAAAAATAAAGTAAATAACAAATAACTAAAATCAATTAAGTAATTTGTATTGCATAGGATTAAGCATTCAAGACAAAAATGGGGTAAATATGTAATTTATTATTTTAATACATGTATAACTAATACCACATAACTTATTACACATTTTATCCCGCATAACTTATACATAGATTCCCTCATAAGTTATGTAAGTATTAATTATGTAGGATTACAAAAAAATGCAATGAAACATTGTATAAAAATAACACGTGAATAACTTTTATCTTATTTGCAATCCAAACATGGTATAAAATTAATACATGAATAACTTTGATTATTCATATATTAGATTTGTGTTTATCCCATAATCAAACGGCTCCTTAACTAATAAAGCACGTGAGGAGGCAGCACAAGCAATCAATCAGAAAACAGAAAAATTAGGGAATCAAATAAGTAATAAAACAATATAATATATAATTATAATTAAAACAAATTAAAAATTCTTATTAATATATTATCATAAAAAAAGGGAGCTTTAATTTAGTCGGCATTTAAATCATGGAATTGTCATTTTTCCTTAGCCCTGTCATTGAGGTGGTATAAGGTACTGCAAATTCGTTTCTTAAAAGTATTTTGTTTTTAATTTAAGCTCTTTTCTTAAAAAAAAAAATTAACAACCCTTGAGTGGCAGGGGGTTGAGCAACATCCCCAAACCTTAAATAAAAAGAAAGCAAAAGTACAAAAGGAGGGGGATATAAAACCTTATCCCGGATTCTAAGATGGTTCATAAGTCGATTCTCCTACTAAGGATTGTCAACTCATCCCCAAAACTAAAAACAAACCTAGAAATACTACACACCTAAGAAGAGAGGACTCCTTTCAAATATATGGCATCTAAGAAATACATAAATAAGGAAGACTCTCCCCTTACAAAGTAAAAAAGAAAATCTACTAAAAAACTAGGACCTATTCAAAAAAGATATAACTTTAAGAAAGAAATAGCTAGAGCGAAAAGGTTTAATAGAGAGGAAAAGTAGTATAGAGGACAGCTATTCTGTGAAACCAATCAGCAATACATCTTCATCTTCAAGATGGTCTCTTTATCCTTTTCAACTTTCTTCTTTTAAAGTTTGCCATGCCTAACTTGTCCATAATGTAGTAACCTCTAACTTCTTGTGGCAGCTGATAATGGATGTAGAAATGTTGAGGAATCTCAAAGTTGTGGCTCCATTTAGATAGTGAATCTGTTGTAAAATTAGCTTCTCTAAATGTATGTTTACATTGAAAGTATCCAAATGCCCATAAGGTTTTGAAGCTCCTCCATGTATTGTTGAATTTGCGAAGGAAGAGTGACATTGTACTTTAAGCTCTTAGATGATATAATTTAGAAATGAAAAAAATTAATTCATAAAAATATAACTTTTTCAATTTATTCAAGTTTGAATGGATTATTAATTCTTCTTCCTCCAAGCACTATGTTTCTCTCAAATTGCTCTAGTTTCTTTGGAAAAAATTGTTAGACCAATTAAACTCTTCATTTTCCTCCTTAATGTGTAACCGCAACAATTTTTGTTTCAGGCAGAATAATGATATTAAATTATGGGTGAGCTCGTTGGAAATAAAAAAAAATGTAGCAATTTTCTATGAATGATTTCATTCAACATCCGATCCATTAATGGATTAAAATCTCTCAAATCACAAATTCGAATGCAAAATCATTTTGGTACGTCACTAGACCGTGAAATTCACCATATTATTTACTCAATATGTGGTCAATATCCATCTACATGTTTTATGCTATAGACCTCTTAAGATATGGTGAGTAGAGGAGAATAAGGTGGTGTTTCTGCAAAGGCGAACCCAGGATTTGAAGACGACAGGTGTACCACCAACAACTAATGCACGTTAGTTAAAACATAAAAATGTCACTGAATGCCAATTAGTATGATAATTTTATTAAACATAAAAATATAAAACTAATGTTTTAATTTATAAATATGAATTAAATGACTAATAAATAAAGTTTGCTTCGTAGAGTGGTGGTTTTGAACTTCACTTTGCACACCATGAAATCGCAAGATTGAAACTAGCCACCCCTAAAAAACAAGAAAAGTAGTAAATGGAATTCAAATTCCATCCCCTCACCTTTGAAGTGTGCAACGCTTAAACCAGTGCACCAAAATAGATTTAGTGTCTTTGAGTGTTTCATAATAAAAAATATGTATATCTCAAGTTATATATATACATAATTTTCTAAAGTTAACGGGTGCAAGAGCTGTAAATTAACTTCATTTTGTAACCCTCAAGGAGACACATGGGTCCGCCTGTGTTTGTGGGCTGAATCAAAAATCCTTTAGCCCTCTTCAACAATCATCACACTAATTTATATACTTTTCTCCAAAAAAAATAAAGAACTTGTTGGCTGGAGTTTTAAATGCTTGTTATCATGGTGGGATTCAGTGGTTTTGTGTTTATTATGGTGTTCAATGGGTAATAGTTTCAACAATAGATGAGAAAGAAGTTGACGCACGTTAATTTGAATTTTTTGTAAATATTAATTGTAGCCTTCAGATATTAGTCTTCTGAGCTGGCACAATCTCAAACTACCATTGAGAAATACTGGAGCAGAGATCACTGGAGGTAATCCCAACTTCCCAACCCTATGGGGATGGCCAAAACATCTTTGCTTTTTTGTCAATGTTTGCATCCATTACTTGTCTGTGGCTCAATCAAACAAAGAACCCAGTACTAGTATATTGGGCTGGGTATAAATATCCTATATTTAACTGTTGAGACAGCAGTATCATGTTAGCAAAAATATGTAAAATCACTAATACATCACGCAACTCAAAGGTTATAAGATTCCTGAGAAGAACAAGGCTTTCCTTCTTTAGCTCAAGCGTAATAATGTACAACTTAACTTTACAGAACACTTATTCATTAATGACAAGTGCATACTCAATTTCTACTTGTAAATATAAGATGGTTCAATATTAGTGCTTCGGAAATTTAGACCTTTTAAACCTCCCAATGCATCTCAGTATCATATCCATAAATCAGAGACTAAAAACTTGTCAAAGATTGCTATAACTAAAGCTTAAAGAATGGAATGACTGATATGGCAACCCCCATCTGCACTATTTGACAAATGATCTGGGTATCTTATAGATGAGACTTGAAGCGAAGCAAAAGAGGACCTAATTGTCCAACTGCCTCGTATTCTTGGACCTGGAAATGTGTGTCAGTGTCACAACAGATTGATCACTAATGTACATGTGAACATACATGATAGACCATGATCCAGCTAATTACCGAGCGCAAAAACCTGCAGCCAAATTCCAGCAGGTTAGAGAGATCTGTTAGGAATTCATAAGATCAACTAGCTTGGAACTTCCGGCTCTTCCTCGTTGCTCTGTTGATTTTTGATCCTTTCTGATTGAGAAACAAGCAGCTCGTAAACTCTTTTCTTCAACTATAAAAACCCAATGAAGATGTCAGAACATACTAACGAAGAAACAACAACAACAACATACCCAGTGAAATCCCACAAGTGGGGTGTGGGAGGGTAGAATGTACGCAGACCTTACCACTACCTCATGGAGATAGAGAGGTTGTTTCCGAAAGATCCTCGGCTCAAAAGTGTCTGCCCCAAGTAAGGGAAAAAACCAATATATATATATATATATATATATATATATATGATAAAATTTTACAAGACAAATACAATGACAATTGCAACATACTATGATAAAAGACAATAACACAACTACAATGACACGCCTAGACCTAGGACCAATCATAAACCGTCACAATGCAAGACATCATTCTATTCCTACTAGCTTTCTACCTTAATCCGCGACCTCCACTCATTTCTATCTAAGGTCATGTCCTCGGTGATATGAAGTAGCGTCATATCCTGTCTAATCACCACTCCCCAATACTTTTTCGATCTACCCCACCCCTCCGCATAACCTCCAAATCCAGCTGCTCACACCTCCTAACTAGTACATCGACATCCCTCCTCTGCACATGCCCAAATCATCTCAGCCTCACTTCTCTCATCTTGTTTGCCACAGGGGCCACTCCCACTTTCTCCCGAATAACCTCATTCCTAATCTCATCACTCCTGGTGTGACCACACATCCATCTCAGCATCCTCATCTCCATAATATGCACCTTCTAAACATGTGAGTTCTTGACTGGCCAGCACTCCACTCTATATAACGTCGATCTAACCACCATTCTGTAGAACTTACCTTTAAGTTTAGGTGGTATCTTTTTATTACATAGGACTCCAGAGGCAAGCCTCCATTTCATCCATGTTGTCCCAATGCGATGCGTGACATCATCATCGATGTCCCCTCTACTCTGGATGATAGATCCAAGATATTTAAAGCTTTCTCTTGGAGATAGGTTGATTGGCAAGCCTCACTTCCATATCCTCTTCATCCATCGCAACACTGAATTTGCACTCCACGTATTTTGTTTTGTTCCTACTCAATTTGAATCCTTTGGACTCTAGAGTTACTCTCCAAATCTTCAACCTATCATTAACTTTGTCTCGAGTCTCATCAATCAACACTATATCATCTGCAAATAGCATACACCATGGAACCTACTCTTGAATAGACCGTGTTAGCTCATCTACCACCAAGGCAAAAAGAAACAGACTCAGTACAGATCCTTAATATAGTCCCATCTCAACAGGAAAATGCTCTGAGTCACCTCTCACTATCCTAACCCGAGTCCTGGCTCTAGCATACATGTCTTTTATCGCCCTAATATATACCATCGGGACACCTTTAGCCTCCAGACACCTCCAGAGAACATCCTTTGGAACTTTGTCATAGGCCTTTTCAAGATCAATGAATACCATATGAAGATCCCTTTTTCTTTCTCTAAATTTCTCCATCAGTCTCTGCATAAGATGGATTGCTTCAATAGTCGACTGCCCCGACATGAATCCAAACTGATTCTCCGAGATTGACACTCCTCTCCTCACCCTCATCTCCACCACTCTCTCCCATATCTTCATCGTGTGGCTTAACAATTTGATACCCCTGTAATTATTACAGTTTTGGATATCACCCTTGTTCTTATATAATGGAACCATAGTACTCTACCTCCATTCATCAGGCATCTTAGTTGTCTTCAAAATAACATTAAACAACCTAGTCAACCACTCCAATCTGCCTTGTCAGTGCTCTTCTAAAAGTCCATTGAAATCTCATCAGGCCTGGTTGCTCTCCCCCTCTTCATTATGCTAATAGCACGTTTAACTTTCTCAACCCTAAAATACCTGCAGTACCCAAAGTCCCGGAGACTATGAGAGTACGCCAAATCACCCAGTACAATGTCTCTGTCTCCTTTTTCATTTAAGAGTCCGTGTAAGTAAGTTTGTCACATTTGCTTGATAGAGGTCTCATCCACTAGCACTTTGCGTTCCTCGTCCTTAATGTACTTTACTAGATCCAAATCGCAGTCTTCTCTCTCTCGCTTTGGTGAGCCTATACAATCTCTTATCTCCACATTTTCCCCTAACTTGTCATATAAGCGTTCAAAAGTTGTTGTCTTTGCACTGGTGATTGCCGACTTCGCTTCCAATTTGGCCCTCTTGTAGATATATTTAAGCCTACACTCTCATCCTCATCCACGCACTCCAACCATTCCGTTTACGCAAACTTCTTAGCTTTCACTTTGTCTTGAACTTCCCCATTCCACCACTAATCTCCTTGACGACCACCAAAGATTCCTTTCGAAACCCCTAGAACTTCGATAGCTGCTTTTCTAATGTAACCAACAGTCATGTCCCACATGTTGTTCACCTCCCTGCTACTACTCTAGGCCCCCAAACCAATCAACTTCTCCCCCATTTTCCGAGAAAGGGGGGGGGGAGTCAGGGCCCCCATCTAATCCTCAATTGGTCATAAAGGGTCTTCTTTCTCCTATCCCTCTTAATCTCCAAGTCCACCACTAAAAGTCTATGTTAGGTAGTAATATTTTCACTTGGAATGAACTTGCAATCCTTACAAAGGCCTCTATCACTCTTTCGGAGGAGTACGTAATCAATCTGAGTCCTATCTACCGAGCTGGTAAAGGTGACCAATTGATTTTCTCTCTTCAGAAAACACGAGTTAGCAATAACCAACTCAAAAGCTTTAACAAACTCCAGTAGAGATGCCCCGCCACCATTCCTTTCCCCAAAACCAAAGCCTTCATGGACATCATCAAAACCACTAGAATTTGTACCGATATGACCATTGAAATCTCCACCAATGAAAATCTTTTTGGTGCTCGGTATACCTCTCACTACCTCATCCAAATCCTCCCAAAAGAGCCTTTCGACTTCCTCATCCAGGCCCACATGGGGTGCATACGCACTAACAATGTTTACAATAAGCCTACCTATAACTAGCTTAATAAACATCATCATATCACTGATCTTTTTTACCTCCATCACGCACTCCCTAAGATCCGCGTCGACTAGAATACCTACTCCATTCCTATCTCTAAAGCTTCCTAAGTACCATAATTTAAACTCGTCTACATCCCGAGCTTTGGTGCCTACCCATCTAGTCTCCTAAACACAAGCTATATCAATCTAACGAAGAAATAACTTCAGGGAAATAACATAGCGCTTCATGCTGACTATTGAGTTCTATTAGCCTATAGGACGAACTCCGAGAAACTATGGATAGTGATAGCAACTTCGACGAGATTAATATTAAGTAAAAAAACTCAACAGCCATGTTTATGTCTCTGCCTCTACTTCTCACACAGAATTAAATCTTTATAAAAACAAACTAACGATTCATGGTTAACATCAGATAGGTGCTCATAAGCTATGTATTTTGTGTCCATGTTGAAAAAGACTAGCAACTTGCCGAAATGATCAGATCCCGTTGCCAAGTGCCAAGGGATATCAACTTTCATAAAAGAAACAGAACAATTCCAAATAAACTATTGCAAGTGTGAGCATAAGATACTTGTTAACCCAAAAAGGGTTAGATGACTAAAGAGATAATCTATAAAATTAGTGAGATGTTTTTTTTTTGCAATTTCCAAGAAATTATTGAGATGCTCTTTTTTTAAAAAAATAATTGTAAGAGCATATTCATCGCAGCATTCCCTAAATGCTTGCCACCCTATTTACAATTCAAAAGTCTTGTTCATCATGCAAGAACTAGTTACATCTCTTCACAAGGAACCTATGAAATTTATTGAAGCTTCAGCATCTTCTAGAATTAGAGGCCAAGGGTGGTGATAAGAAGTTGTACAAGCTAGCTAAAGCAAGAGAGACGAGGGCCCGTGACCTAGACCAAATGAAGTGCATCAAGGATGAGGATGGCAGAGTGCTAGTGAAGGAGGCACTCATTAGACGGAGATGACAATCATATTTCTATAAACTCTTGAACGAGGAAGGGGACAGAGGCATATGCTAGGGGAGTTGGAGCACTCAAAGAGACGTGATTATGGGTGTTGTAGGCGTATAAGAGTTGAGGAGGTTAAGGGTGTTGTTCTTAGGATGTGTATGGGTAGAGCGACGGGGGAATGAGATCCCAATGGAATTATGGAAGAGCACAGGCAGGGCGGGTATAGAGTGGTTGTCTGAGTTATTTAATGTCGTTTTCAAGACGGCAAAGATGTCGGAAGAATGGAGATTGAGCCCAATGGTTTTGCTGTACAAGAATAAGAGTGACTTTCAGAATTGCAACAGCAACAGGGATATCAAGCGGCTAAGCCACACTATGAAGAATTGGGAAGGTGGCGGAGATGTAGGTGGGGAGGGGCGTGACTATTTCTGAAAATCAGTTCAGGGTCATGTCGAGGTGCTCAACTACAGAATTCATTCATCTCATAAGGAAACTGGTAGAGCTGTATAGGGAGAGGAAGGACTTACACATGATGTTCATCGACCTAGAAAAGCCTTACAACAAAGTCCGAAGGGAGGTTCTTTGGAGGCTACAGATGTACCTATGATGTATAAATCAACCATATCTATTGAACTTCAGAAAGTAGAAGAAGTTCGCTAAGTGGTCCCTATTCTTCCACCTCTTAAAAGTGTTACCCAGTGTTTTAAGAAGCGAGAAGCAGAAAAAAGCGACGAGGGCTCGCTTCACAGAAGCGAGAAGGGTGAAGCGAAGCGCACGCTTTTTTCAGAAAAAACACTATTTAGTATAAAAATAAAAAAAATTAAATATGTATAGATAAATAATCAAGAACTCAATAGAGGTAACATATTAAGCAAATCTTTCAATTCTTAGATTAAAAAGTAAATAGATAGCAATAATCCTCACAATTCATAACAGTATCTCAATCACAGAAGTCAAAACAACAAAAAAACAAAGGAAAAAAGAAATAGAGACAGAACAGAGCAACTGGCAACAAAACAATAAAAACAGAGCATACACACAGCATTACAAACAGAGAATACTGAGAACCTCAAATCAGGAAAAAAAAAGAATAGAATAACGCTACTTAAGTGGGCTTTGCCCCAGCTACCGCTATCCTTGGGAAACCAAAATAGCTACCGAAGGAAAGGGATGCAGTCTCTCCCTTGGAAAGTAGCATTACAAACAGAAAATTGAAAGAAAGAAAAACCTAGTTACCTTCAGCAACAGTCGCGCAGAAGATAAACAGAAAAAGAAGAGAAGAAGAGAAAAAGAGAAGAAGAGAAGAGAAGAGAAGAGAGGAAAGAAGAAGAGAAGAACTAACCTTCAGTAGCAGTCACAGCAGTAGTCGATAGGAGGGAAAATAATTGGAATAATTAACTGTAAGTATTTTTACAGAAATTAAAAAAAACACCCTAGTAGCGCTTTATTTCAATTAAGCAAGCTTTTTCTCGCTTTTATAAAAAGCGCGCTTCTCGCTTCTACCCAAAAGAGCACGCTTTTTCAATATCACCTCGCTTCAAGGCATTAGAGTGCCGGCTTGTCGCCTCGTTTCGCTTCTCGCTTTAAGCGAGCACTTCAGCGCTTTTTAACAACACTGGTGTTACCTTGATTCTCTGACACTTAATGAAGTAACTCACATATCCGTAAGAGAATCTTCATGCTAATAATGATCCTTCTCATCAGATTCTTACAATGTTCTACCATACAAACCACTGTTCGGATTTGGTGTGACTTTCGATTATATCTACTTAACCCCCAGAATAAGATAAATTGTGTTAACTATTTTGATGCCTTCAGCCAAAGCTTTCCAGCAATCAATTAGCAGTGATTGATGAAAAACACCACAGTGAAAGCTTTGCCGGAAAACCAACAAGTGAAGTCAAAAAACTTCAGTCAGTAACGTACCTCAAAACTAGTGCCTGAGAGCATTGTTTTAGGAGGGAGAAAACTCCAAGCCCTTGTGAGGTATATAATTAAGTGAGATGTTCTTGAATACATGTAATTTTTAGACAACAGCACTCAACAGGTACATAGAACAACTGTGAACTTGTCAAATCTCTTAGAAGTGTCATTCAATATCAAATGACATAGAGAATGATCTAGAGGAGCAATTTGAATCTCCCGGAGGATCATAGATGGCCAAATTATCACCAGTAAGAAGCAATAATTATCTCAACTGCGAAGTGAATTCCCAAATTTTGAATTAAGTTCTAACACTAGCATTTCGAGACACTTAGGAAACGCATACAGGTTTAAGTTAAGCAACCTGCTCATTCCTCTATAATAATAGCATAAAGGGGAACAGAATGGTACCTCATGAAGACCAATCTCATTCTTTACCGACACATTTAAGGCTCCATCAGGTCCCATCTTCCTATATCTCACCAGCTCAAAGTTATCAGAATTACAATCATCTGTTGCAAAGATGACAGGAGATACTTGCAGTAAGTCACATTTGGACACGACATCAAGCCAAATATGGCTGCTGAATCTCTCTCTCATTTCCTTATAGATCACAAACTGCATAAACCATACTTAGCAATCAACCATTTTCTATACTATGAGAAAAGATAGAGAAGACTAAAAATTGGTTGTAGCAAAAACCAGTATCACAAAGTGTATTGACATTCTCCTAAGATTTCCAGATTAATGATGAACATTAACAACTCATGCATGTTTGGGAAGGGGCAGCCAATCCCCAAATCAAACAGAAGAAACAAGAAAACAATTTCTTGTTTAGCAGACAGAAGCTCTTATGTAGGGACAGCCAATCCCCAAATAAATTAGAAGAAACAAGAAAACAGTTTTATAATCAATAAAACAGTTTGAAAGTGACGGTAAGTATTCACTGGAATCTCTTATATAGCACAGCTACTGCCTACTACTATACTTTACTAGCTCCTGATAGAAAATATGTACACTTTACTAGCTTCTGATAGAGAAAATATGTACACTTTACTAGCTCATGACCATTCTCATATGATCCATCTTCTCATTATTTGGAGAGAATAGCTTTCCTAAATCACTAATATGCAAGTTCTAGTACGTCAACTGTTTGTCCATATACACTACACTAGTTCATGACCGTTCTCATTTTATCCATCTTCTCATTATTTGGAGAATCAAGTAAAATAGTTTATCAGAATAAGGAATATACAAGTTCTAACACGTGCAAAATTTATATTTCGGATATATAATAGATCCCACCTCCAGGTTAAACCATTCCGGTATAAAACAATAAAGAATCTATCTCTCCACCAGTGGACTTGAAGATCAAAGTTCCAGTAAAAATCGAAACATAGAAATCATTGAGATACCTGATCAGAAGGTGACATCCCACATTCTCCAGATAAATCATGAACATAAAGTACTGCAGTTGGCAAATGAGTGAGAACAGCAAGTGTTAACTTTTCCAAGTTATTCCTGTCCACTGCAGGTTCAATCAAAATAAGGAAAAATTGTTAAAAACAAATATAAAACGATAAGAGATGTAATCCATGACAACAGAACACAAAATTCCAGATTATAAGAAAGAAATTTAGAGAATTATGAGTAATGTTCTCACTGATTGCTAAACAGCTAGCAAAAAGAAGATTATAGTTGCATTATTTTTCTTTTATGTCAAAACGTGGAAATTTATATTTACACCCATTCCAGACAACTTTCCATCACTAGATTCATTCTAATAAAGAAATTGAGCAATACCTTCTAATCTCAAACAAGCCAATTTTATTTTAGTTTTTGGAGAATTAGCCTGTTACTTGGACAAGCAAAATTGCAGCTATAAGTATAATAATTTGTCATCTAAGTAGTACACTTAACCAAAAGATTTTGCACGCAAGAAAGGTAAAATTTCGGTTAATAGTATGCCAAGTTCTAGTCCAACTAACTCACTTCCTCAAAAACACATGCTACTATACACAAATAAACCAAGAGAATCTGTACATCTCATATCCTACAAACAATCTTTTCCACTAACAAAAGTGACGATGTGCCATCAGCTTCTTTATATTATTTAGGAGAAAGTAAATGCATTCAGATTCGAATGGTAAATCAAGAAGAAATTTTTACCATCAGATCTCCTTAAGATACCAGGGGTATCAGTAACCTGAAGATAAAAATGCTTAATCAGTAAAATAGCAGCAGAAGCAAAAAGGTAAGAAGCATTTGAGATAAAATTTTCACTTTGAAATACAGATTGACCTGAAAATTCTGGTAGCTCAAATTAATATGACCCATCAGAATTCCTCTAGTTGTGAAAGGATAGTTGCAGATCTGTTAATATTCAGTGACATTACTGGGAACTCAATCAAGGAAAAAAAAAAGTATGTGATGAAAAGATGCAATCAACTGGAGAAAGTACATCGAAAACTTTCTATTGGTAGGGGCATGCAAGAAAGTATGTATAGATAGGATTTAGTTCTAGTCAAAACATCAAACCAAATTCCTTTTACTCATTCGTAAAGCTGTAGACATGTCTGCCAATGCATCCATGCCTATGATATTGCCAAACTAGTATAAGAAACATCTTTATCATAAGCCAGATAAAACAACTGAAGAAATAGTGATTAGATAAAGAGGAAACTAAATTGACTGGTAGTAATTGTTAGTTTATGATCATATCTGGTCATTTCATAAGCTTCCATCTCATTGCTTATCTTCCACCTCACTTTTTCCTAAATATTACTTTTACACATACTAACATTTGAGACTTGAGTTAGCAAAACTAAATAAGGGCCAGATTTTAGAAAAGCATTTGAAGGCAAGCCAAGTTTCAGAATAAGAAGTTTCTTCACACCAAGTTAAAACCACAGTTTTAAAAACTAGCACTAACTTTTTCTCAACAGATAGCAATTCTGGAAACTTTGCCTTCCACAAGAGCATACATATTATTACGTCTAACTATCTAAAGAATGATGGGTGAAATCCCTTATCCCATTAAAAAAAAGGTAAAAATGGAATGAAAGCTAACCAACTTAGTACATACCTCAGGCTTCCCTGTCGAAAGTACGCGAACCAAAGATGATTTTCCGACATTGGGAGCACCAACAAGACAGAGAGTTGGTGTTTCCAGATTGACAACTGGCATTGCCCGTAATGTCTGCCACCAGTAAAATTTGTCAGAAACTGGCAGAAATCCTACAACTTTTCTTTAATTATGAAAGCAAAGACCATTGTTTAATAATCATCTATTAGGAAGTCCAACTAAAAAGCTTCCACACAATCAGGAATCTAGCTATCGTGACATGTAATGTTACTTTATTTTGTTGTAAAATCATGGATACAGATGTTTGATGTAATTAATGTTTTCAAAGGAGCGTGCTTAAGCTGAAGCAAGACTCAAAAAATGTTGAGCGCTTTGCTTCGCTTAATGTGCGGTTCAGTGTCGTCATCAAGGCTCTAAGACACTTTCCTGAAGAGGCAACACTAAACAATTGATATTTCACTTTATCCTTTACAAAAAATCAGTTTCTTTGTCCATATATTTTTTGTTCATACTTATAATTATTATTCTTGGACTAAACATATATATTTGTATGTTTCTCCAGTTGCGTTTTTTTTCATTAAAACCCACACTTCATTTGCACTTAAAGCCCCAACGGACCTTAAAGCTTTTTGCGCTTTTTGCTTATGTTAACACTGATGTAATGCATCATATCCCTTTTTTTGGGACATCCTTCTGATGTGTGAATTGAAGGTTCGCACTAATAATTGTTTGAGATTTCATTCCAGTTTTCAGTATACTAATGTGAACATAGATCTAACCACCTGTTTTTCTACTTTTAGTTCAGCTACAAGACTCATACTGTCTAGGTTGGTTATCCCTAACTGGTCTTACCTTGGCAATGCTCAATAGTTCATCAACAGCTTTTCCATCACGATCAAATATTTCCTCAACTCTTTTCAATCCCTACAAAGATGCTCTCTCACAGATCAACTTATGGATTATATCAGATAACTATATAATTCAGTAAAAACGAAACTATCAGACTACCTCATTCAGTCGCTCCTCTGCTTCTCGTTTAGATAATGACTGGCACAAATTGCATCAATTAATTGATTTGCATCTTAAATAGAAATATAAATTATAAAGGTAGAAAGTAACCACTTCTTAAATATTCATCAAATCAATAATGAGAAAATAGAACATAATAACATCTGTAACAAACATGAGTTGTTAGCATGCTATATTCTCAAGATCGTGTATCGTCTGGTCTCCTTTTCATTTTTATTTGGTGCTTTCTTTTTTAGTGGTTGATGGATGCAAAGTCCATTCTGCATTCATTGGAAATTTGTGTTGCTGTCAAGTATACCATTTCATATCTATAGGACTCTGTTGTCTGTACAAAATACAAAACAACTCGTTGGCTGAATTCACTATTTAATCTTGCATATCTTCTTATCATGGTTGATGTAATATATAGATACAAAAAATGGATTTGGAATTTATTGCATTGAAATCAAAAGATTTCTCTACTCCAAATTTGTATCGGTTGTAAACACAGCCCAAGGGATCCTGATGCATTGTTGAGACCTTTGTATCCATTAAATGTATTTGAAAGAAAAGATTGTGACCATGTCCATTAGTTACATAAAACTGGTAATGATGTAGTGTTAATTGTTAGGAAGGTAGTGAAGTTGAATTAAGTAATTGGAATGGAGAATGCGCTTGCAGCAAGGAAAGGCTAACTTGACAGGGGCACCTTTTCCCAACAAGAAGACTCATTCAATTGTATGTTCCATTGAGAGTTATGGACTTGTGGTTTCTGCAGTTTTTTTTCCGGGGTGGGGGGTGGGGTGGGGGGGGGTGGGGGGGTAAGGCTGAATCTAACTGAACACTACTGACTGAAAGCATGAGAGATTGTGAACCCTAACCACCAATCGACGATGAGCGACAATTCAGCAAGGGTGGGAAAGCAATAATGTTGTTATCCTCTATTGCCACTTTACTAAAACTGGAAGTTTTAGATACAGAAGAGCCTAATTTTATTCATGGAATTGTAGAGTATTTATGAGAGGATAAGTACGATCAAAATAGATTAAGCAATCTCTAATATTTAGGAGATCCATGAATCAAGGGATTTCATCTAAACTAATTTTCCTAGAATAATTCCCAACTTTTCCTAAAAATATCTGCTATCTCATATTTAAAGGAGTAGATTATAATCAAATCTGTCGGCTCATTCGCGGAGCAAAGTATGATCAAATCTACCAGCTCATTTGACACCCCCTCATGTGAGCATATAAATATTGAACGTGCTAATAAAGGACTCAAAAGTAGTGAACTTAGTGAAAATATCTATAACTTGTTCAGTTGTTGGAACAAAGAGAATACACACATTTCCATCTTTAATCAAGTGTGTCCCCTTCAATATGTTTTGTTCTATCATGTCGAATTGGAAGCAATGCTTATGGAAGCCTTATTGACACAATACAACTTCATTGGCAAACTCATAGGCCTCCTTAGTTCTTCCAAAAATCTCTTGATCCACAGTCACAAACATTGTGTGCCATGTATAGATACTCAGACTCGGCACTAACAAGGCAGCTTGAAAAAGACAATACAGAGGTAAAACAAGGCATAACAAATAATAGAGAAAGTGCAACATACCATACAAAGCAAAATCATGTGATAAATGAAGCCAGGTAGTAGCAGTTTTCGAAGAACAAGAAATTAGGAGAATAATGCTAATACTATCTACCCACCAACTAAGCCTACCACGGAGGAGAGCGAGACAACAATTAACTACCTTCTATCCAGATTCGCAACCTCCATATCTTCCTATCTAAGGTCATGTCCTTGGTAAGCTGAAGATGCACATGACCTATCTAATCACCTCTGCCCAATCTTTTTTTCAGCCTACCTCTACCGCTCTTTGCACCCACCCTACCAACCTCAAACATCTTCTCATTGGAGCATCTGCGCATCTTCTTTTCATATGTCTAAACTATCTCAGTCTCGCCCCCCTCATTTTGTTCATCACAGAGGCCACTCCCACTTTGTCCCGGCATCTTCATTCTTAATCTTATCTCTCCAAGTATCTCTACATATCCATCTCAGCAACCTCATTTTCGCAACTCCTATCTTCTAGGGAGTTCTTAGTTCTGTTCCACTTTCTAAATAGAAAGGAAGAGGTCAGTCACCAAGTAGAGGAGGATATGAAAGAGAGTACCAAAAACCATTCCACTCAAGCGGAACTTCTAACTGAAGTTGCTCCGCCATCCATGGCCAACACTTTGTCGTATACAACAGAGTCAGCCTCTTGTAGAGCTTACCTTTAAGTTTTACTGGTATATTGTTATCACACTAGACTCTAGAGGCGAGTTTACATTTCATCCACCCCACACCAATACATCATGGTCGATCTCCCCATTTCCTTGGATTAAAGAGCCGAAATACTTAAAACTTCCTCTTTTGGAGATGAACTGTGCATCAAGCTTCACTTCTACGTCAACCTCATTCATTACATTGTTGAACCTGCACACCAAGTGCTCAGTTTTGGTCTTGCTCAACCGAACCCTTTAGCCTCTGAGGTCTACCTCCAAACTTCCAACCTAACATTAACTCCGCCTCAAATCTCATCAATTAGTACTATGTCTTCCGCAAATAACGTACACCAAGATACCTCACCTTGAATATGTCACGTTAATTCATCCAGCACCAAAGAAAACAGAAACAAACTAAGAGCCAATCCCTGGTGCAACCCCATCATGACGGAGAAGTGTTCTGAGTCTCTTCCCACTGTCCTTACCGGCTTACCCGAGTCTTGACTCTATTGTACATGTCTTAAATAACCCTGGTGTATGCTACGGATACACCTCTAGCATCCAAGCATCTTTATAGAACTTCACTTGGGACTTTGTCAGACTTATTTTTAGGTCGATGAACACCATACGTAAGTCCCTTTTCCTCTTCCAATTTCACACAAATCAGAGTAAAAAATAGCACTACAATTAAGAGAAAGCGTTAATTTGTTAATAGAACCAGACTGCATGAGAGTTTTGGAAGATGAAGAATATCATGAAGTGTGAGAGATGGTAATGGTTTAACAGTTCCTTTTCCAACGATTACAAAGAAAAAACATATAGCTATCTTGATATTTTTATTCCCTACACAGGATACACAAGGAGTGTAAGTATAGAAAAATGGGAACCATATGTCATGTAATCATTGGCTCCTGAATCTATGATCCGGGAATCTATTTGGTTGACGTCAACGCTAAGAAAGCAGACGGTACACTACCTACTTCAACAAAAGAACAAGAGGAATTAGAAGAATTTGATGCATTAGGTCGAAATTTGGAGATTGAAAGAGTTTGTGCAGAATTTCCAATTGTGTTCCCTTGTGAATGGAGACGTTTCTTGAGAAGGATATTGCCTCTGATCAAAACAAATTGTTTGAAGACCTGACTATGTTGAGATTAAAAGCCACAATTACCAACTACTTTCTTTTTCCGGTTTGGTGATTTCCCATAGATCTTCAATCATGTTTTATAGGTATGCCAGTGTTTTTTGCTATGATTGCACCATGAATTTTTCGTCTTTATTTTTCACTGTACAAGCTGAAGAGTCTATAGCCGGTTTTAGTTCAAGGTTTAAATCATCTTTCAACATAACTTTCGTCCTAATTTCCTCTTTCCTAACTTTATAAAAGGTTTCATGAAGTGAGGAAAACGGGGTTTTTTCTTAGGATTCATGACCTAACCTCATCAAACTCCCCATTTAATCCTGCTACAAAACAGTTCTTCCTCTCTTTTTTTTGCTTTCACACTATCCATATGACTCATTAATCATTGTAACACTAATCTAACTCCTGCCATAGAGACATCAGTTCATTATAATAAGCAGTAACTTCCCTCTCACCCAAATTAGCTTGCCATATTTTAATTTTTTAACTCAAAAAGTTGCTAAGCATTTTCTACATCAGAATATGTCTACCTAATAGCTTCCCTCACATCCTTAGTAGTGGATAAAAAAAGATAAGGTTTACCTATATGACTGGTCCCATGGAACTTATTAGCCAAACAATCACGAGTAATTTCTCTGATCTCGTGGTGTTCATCTCTGGGTCTCTGACTTGAAGCTTTTTCGTCTCTCCAATCAAATGTCCCAAATTTCCACTGCCATCGATTGCAATCTTTACAGAGTATGCCCATCATTCTAGATAGTTCTTCCCGTTTAATAAATAAGAAGTTAGCTGGAAGGACATGTGACAGGCATCAACTCCTTGTGTCATCAAATTTTATCGAAGCTTCAAGAGAAGAACTATTGTCTTCTGTTGATGTTCCAGAGCGATACTGAAAGACCCCGAAAGTTGGAAAGTCGAAAAACGGCATGTAAGGATGAAATCTCAAAAAAAAAATTACACCTGTTGAGGTTCACGAGGCCCATCACAGGCCGTATTCAGCACCACTGCCCGTGGAAAGGAGCCGTGGAAGTGCCGAGGAACGAAGGTGAGATCAGCAAAGGACCACGACCGGGTTCACGACCCGTAGTCATGGTCACGGACCGTCAAGTGGTCCGTGGAAGCCAATCCTCAAAACCATAAAATGGATCAGCTTCACGAGGGACACTACGGCCCGTCGAGACCATCACGACCCGCGGCCCCGTTCTGTCAAGAGTCTTCGTCCAAGCTTGACCAAGGCAATCTTCACAGACCACCCAACTGCCCGTTGAGCTTTTCACGGACCGTGAAGATGGTTCGTCCAGGGGTCTGTTCAGTTTTATCTTAGGGGAGTTAAGGTCAATTCTTTAGTGTGGGAATAGATGTGGAGATGTTTAAGGTCACACGAATCCTTTAGCACAAAGTTGAGCTGAAATCTTCCTTACCGATTGAATTTCGATATAAGATTTTACATGGGTCAATTTCAAACAATCATATATCCTAGTATATAAAGAATTAGGTGGCCTATGACCTATCAAGTTAAAGGTCTTTGAGTCTCCTTTCCAACGCCACCAAGTTTTCCTCATTTAAAGTTCGGAGTAAAAAATTATGCCCGATTTAGTGAAGTCCTGTCATGCAATCACATCTTCACAACTGCCACTACGGGCCGTGAAGGCTTCCAAGAAGGATTGCTGCAACAATTTTTCAGCAACTTCCTGCATGCGTCCCAAGGTTATTTTGGTCCTTTCCAAAGCTTTTTAACCCTATTCTAAGTTGATTTGGGGTGTTTTGAAGGAATATATCATTCCACTAACTAGTTTTCCTCTCATAATCATCAATCTAAACATTCAAGTATCTAGAAATTCTCTCAAAACTAACATAGGGTTCCTCTTCTCCTTCAAGAACCCTAAAGCTTTCAAGTCAAAAATTTCAAGAATCAAGAGAAGTCTTCTATCAAAGATTTTCCCAAGGTCTTCTTCCCAAATCAAGCTAGAGTTTCAAGAACTCAAGTCTCCTTTTCAATTTCAAAGCTAGAATTCATTAAGGTATGTGAGAATCCATGGGTCCTTTCATCCATGGAGCCTCAAGTTTTCTTCTCAAATTCTCTTATGGATTCTTCTTCTAAAAGCCCTAATTTCATGAGATCTCATTAAGTCTTTTTAATTATGATTTATCTTATGATTATTGATCAAATTATGCATAATTCACATCATATTGCATGATTTGAAGTTGGATTTTAATGACCCATGTTATATGTTATTTTCAAGAATGTTTTCAAGGAATTATAATCACCAATTTCAAAGAATTTCAATTAATACTTTATGAATATTTATCAAGGCTTATGAATGACTCATGAAAGTTAAGAATGATGTTTTCAATGATGTTTCAAACAAGTGACCATGAATTATGAAAGGTTTTCCCACGATATGAAAGAAATCATGATTTAGATGCCGTTAGTAGAGGCGAGAGTCTATATGAATTTCATTATGATCATGATATGTTGAAGGAGTTATTCTTATGATTTTCAAGTATTTATGTTGAACTTGATATTACTAGATTCTTACCATCTTCAAAGCTTATAATATATTATGTATGATATTCCATTGAGAGTTGACCTAGCACCGAGTGGACCTTCAGATAAGAGGCTCACCCGTTAGTAGAGACATGAGACCATTAGCAAAAATCCCATTGTCCCATAACTACATGTCACTGCAGGAAGAAGGATCACCCATCAGTAGATGCTTGATTCCTTAGAAAGGATCACCTATTAGTTGAGGCATGATTTCTTAGTAGCTTAGTGGATCCACTTAGCATGACGGAGTCTACACTGGCAAGTAGCTTCTCTCTTCCCGATGTGGGAGTTACATCGGAATTCCATGTTATAGCTCACATGATCCCATATGTCGGTTAACGATATATCTCACAAAAAGTTTACGTAAGGTATAAAGTTCTCATGATGATGATGTTTTTGACGCATCGACTAATGATTATGATGTTTTAATGTTTTCATGGTTTTACTCATGTTTTAAGATATTGATCTTGCATCTCATGATTCATGTTGATTAAGTCCTATGTTTATTGTTCATGCATACTATTCACATACTTAGTACATTCCATGTACTAACGCATACTTTTTGCCTACATTGTATCATAATGTAGGGTTCGATGATCATGCTCATCCTCCCATTCGTGGCTAGAGCTTAGTGCAGTTGTTCTTGTGGTGAGTCCTCATGCTTCAAAGACAAGACACTTTATTTTCATTGCGTCATTGACTTATTCATTTCTCTTATGTTGTCATGGGTGAGCTAGGAGCTTGTCTTACGCCCCCATCTAGTTAGTAGAGGCACGTTAGATGTTCATGGAGTCTATGTTGTCTCATCCTTTAATGTTGTTTCTCCTTTATTGAGATATTCCTATTGAGACTTTACTTCCGCTTTCATGATTAGCTTTATTGCTTTAAATACCTTATGAATGCTTATGTATGATATTTTAAGAGGCTTGGTTGGAGTCTTTCGGAATTCCGATCACCGTATCACGCCTAGGGCCTAGCTTGGGTCGTGACAGATGCACTCCATGAAAGGCTGTTTTAGCCATACAGTATTCGGGGAGAAATCTCACTCTGATACCATGAAAGTTTTAGATACAGAACAGCCTTACTTTATTCATAGAATTATATGGTTTTTATAAGAGGACAAGTACAATCAAAATAGACTAACCAGCCGTTAATTCTTAGGAGATCCTTGAATCAAGGGATTTCATCTAATTGATTTTTCCTCGAACAACTCCTAACAGCTTTTCCTGAATATGCTATCCCATATTTAGATGAGCAGATTACAATCAAATCTGTCAGCTCATTCCTGGAGCAGATTATGTTCAAAGCTGCCAGCTCGTTCAACAAAAACTTTATACAGGTCTTTCCTCTTACTACCTTCCATGAAAATAAGCAATCAGGAGAGGATGGAGCTTCAGAATTCTCTCTGTGCAATTCCTGTTCATCTATTCTCGTATACTTGACATAGCCTTCATTTTTTTATCACTAGTCCAAACAAGTATAGGACCTAGTCAAGTTGAAATTAAGAAATTGTGCTTCTATCGCTCATGCAAAAGATGTTACCACAAATGAGATAACAAATTGAAAATACTTCCAACATCCTTGACTAGTTTGCCTAATTTCTCTCCTCAATATTCCACCACAATAGAAACAATAGAGGATTATTTTATTTGTTGCATCTGTCTGATTTTAAAATGTTGGCTAAAGAGGTCCAATCAGGCCACTGCAGGGTAGGAGTATGAATGGATCAGACTCAAAGAAAAGAAGCCAGCCACAAGCATGAATTACGGAGATTGGACAGAAATCTGACCTACCTAGGAATAGATAGTTTTGTTTAATTTAGAAAGGGTGACAGGATGGGAGCCTAATCTTTTATGCAAGTCAAAGTATAAGAATAGCTCCTATGGATGAATGGATCAGACTCAAAGAAAAGAAGCCAGCCACAAGCAGGAATTACAGAGATTGGACAGAAATCTGACCTACCTAGGAATAGATAGTTTTGTTTAATTTAGAAAGGGTGACAGGATGGGAGCCTAATCTTTTATGCAAGTCAAAGTATATGAATAGCTCCTATGGATGATTTTCTAATAACATATAATACTTAACAGGGCAAAAGGAAGAATGTCACCAGAAGGCTATTTTACCTAAGAATGTTTCAAAATAAAAAATCCGAGAGCGGGGAGAGGTGAGAAGGATAAAAGCATACTGTTACAAAGTAGGGTATTATTTTATGCAACTAGTTTCCAACCTTAGCACATAATGATGCATATTCCTTTCCAACTGATACCACTTTTTTCCTTAAAGCTTCTAGCTTTCCCAATACCTGCAAAAGTGTAGTAACTTAGATGCAAGACGTGATGGGGACAAACCAAAAATATTGAAATAAATATCTAGGGTAGAGAAGAGAAGGGAGAAACGAATATACATCCTCCATTTTTTTTTCTTTTTTGAAAAGGAAAAAAGAAGATAGCTCTATTGATAGGAAAAAACAAAAAAAAATCATACAAGAACGGACAAAAAATTGATGTACCACTAAATGTTGACAACTCAATTCACCAGAAAAAGCACTAAATTACATACATTAGTTTGTCTGCTTCAATCAATTAACTCAAAATTAGCACGGTGCCAGCATTACGTCCCAAATGCTGAACAAAATGTAATAAAGATAAGGAACTTCAGATAAATTTAGAGTTTCAACAGTTGAGCCTTTCATTAACACGTGCAGGCATGAAAACCATAAACCTCCTGAGAGGGGTTGAGGATATCTAAAATGCTAGTTTCGATGAATATTGGAACATAAATCCAGATCCTGAAAATCACTCCATCCAACTAAAAGGCCCAACAGAATCATTTCATGTCTGTCAAATAGACGTGTGAAATAATTCCACAAACTCAGAGCTTTACTTAGATTAGCTAAACACAACATAAAACACTACAAACCCCAAGACATATGCTCCTACCATTGATCCTATTTTTCTTCTTTACTATATTTTAATTTTTCAGGACAAAAGACATTTAAACTTCCAATTTAACTGCATGTACTTTTCTGAAGAGTCAAAAAATCATTTTTCAAAGTTTAAAGCTATTTCCCTGCAAGAAAGGTTACTGATGACCTTAATTTCCTTGAACAACCATTACTTGGAACAAGATACTAGAGTGATTGAAATTTACATCTTCATAGTTTCCATCTCCAAGTGTTAACTCAATCAAAGATCGTTCATAAGGGTGCAAATATTTTTTGTTTGGGAAGTTCTCTTTGTATGTCCTCAAGGGCACAGCCAACTCCTGCATATATAAAATGAATGATAAATGTTAATTCTGTTTCGTATTAGAATATCAAAATTAAAGATGTATCCTCCAATGAGAAGCATTAGTCTGTTCAAGAATCTCACCTTCATTAATGCGTCAAGTTGTTTTGCGCCTTTATTTCTCTCACGTTTTGCAGCATTAGCAATGCCTGTTAAACATTTTAACGAGCCGCAATAATTCCTTTCACTCGTGCATGCTTGAATCAAGTACAAGAATTGATACTACAATGATGAGGTGGAAGTAAAAAGTACATAGATGCAGAGCGGGAGATTACCCTTTGTAGGCGAGACCCTCTTTGCTTTCTTCAGTGCTGAATGTAGAATATCTACAGATGGCATTACCATGGGTAATTTTTGAAATGCACCTACATTTTCTACCTTAGGTGTCAATTTTTCCTACAAGAAAATGAGTAGTTGCATTCAATTTTCATGTGAACAATAAAAGAACAGTGCATGCATTCATAGAACAGGACAGAGGTAATTCACGGTAAGTATCCAACTATAAAAATTAATTCCGATGGTAATAGAAATCCAAAAATGAGATTAAAGGAGTAGCTATACTTTGTTTTCTTGTTGGTTCGGTGGATTTGATACATAGCTTCCTTTAAGAATTTCATAGGTAGTAGTCTGCATTTGCTTACAGAAACATGACATGGGATACATAACACGCACAGGAACCAAGTACAGACCTGCAACACATTTGGTGTTGGAAAAAAAGTTCAATTATCAACCCCATACCAAAATTCAGGTCTTTTCAAAATCTTGATGTTAGATCAATATGACTATATGAGTACATGGGGAGATTATATAGGGAAAGCAAATTGTCTCCAAAGCACACGGAGTAACAACAGTCCGGGAAAAAAAAGTGTTTTAGGTTTAATTCATTACATTGAGAACACAAAACAGTACCTTTAGAAAACTTGGAATGTCCGAAAAACAGTGATGAGGACGGAATTTGCCATAGCTGAAGGAGAGCTGAAGTCCCGCTCATCTCCCTCTTCTTTCTAATTGACAGTCTACCTGCGTCTAAGCATTTAAGGATATATTTAAAGTAAAATACTATACAACTTGCAAATTTAAGCAACAAAAAAAAATCAAATCAAAACCCGAAAAATCATAGTCAGAGCCATTTAATTTTTCCATAGAGTTTATAACTCAAAATCATGAATCCATATACACAATAATCAACTGAAACAACAGTAGAAAAATTGCAACTTCAAATAAAGTATTCTGCTCACTTGAATTTTTGTTTTTCTCTACTGAGACCAAAATCCTTGAGTGGAACTCGAACCACGACCTCAAATCTGATTGGAAAAACTCCAAGGTTTCAGATACCAATTTTCCGTATACAACTCCAAGTCTATTTGAGTTGCTAATGAGAATGTTGGAATTGTGAGTGGTTGGTCTTCTATGGTGAAAATTTCGACGTGGCTGGTGTGGTGCAGTGGAAAAGATAAGGTAGTTTCGAAGATTTCAGCGGCAGCGTAAGGGCGGAGATGTGCTGATGGGTATCCAAAACGATTGATTATAGTTGTGCTTCAGTGATGGTGGGAGAATATGGCACAGTGGGCAAACCAGAAATTTAAACAGTATGCTGTGAAGGTGAAAGTGAAAAGCTTGTCAGGTTGTTCAACTCCCAACTCGTGCTTCTACTGAGGTTTTAGCGATAAGCTTGACTGCGCTCGGAAGAACTTCTTGCTTAGCTTTGTACGACCCTAAATATTTATTCATGGGAAAGTGTCCAAAATACCTCAATTTTCATTTAATAGTTAATTTTACCTTGGTTATACTATAAGATCATTTATACATATTGGATAAAATAGATTGGTGGTCTCTTATATGAATTTGAGCAATCGTGTCCTCGTGAACTAGTTTTTGAGATTGAATTAGGTTTAGCTATCATATTTTCACATAATATCAAAGCTAGGTTTATCTCCGTTTGAATTTCCAATGCACGATCTAATTAGACTAGGCGTGAAAGAGGTGTTAGATTGGATTAAAAAAATCTCACATTTGTTGAAAAATGGACTGATGATCTCTTTATATGGACTTAGGCAATTCTAAGATTAAGTTAGACACAATGATATATCTTTACACTTACTAAACTTATCACATGTACTCCTCAATTAGATAAAAACCCCAAATCATATAAAATTACCCAATATTTTAAAAAATAACCCATCACCCTAATATTACCCAAATCCGACCCAACTAACTTCAACCCACCACCCTAAATTGCAAGATGAGTTGAAGAAACAAGGCATAGATCAAATGTTGAACAACATAACAAAAAATAGAAGAGTCATGATAGCACCAGTTGAATCAAAGTCTACTTCTTTCACCCATAATCATGTTATAGTAGTTTTCCGCGCCATGCCACACTACTATAATTGGTCAGCGCTTTATGGTAAGAATTTTCTTTACTAGTTTGGTCCTAAACCTAGGCTTGCAATTGCAGACCCAAATCTCATAAAGGAGATTTTGCTCAACACCACTTTCTTTGAGAAACTGAAACATAACCCTTTGTCAATGCTTTCTCTTGGAGATAGGTTATTGGGTTAGATGTCATAAATGAGGCTATTCACAGAAGGATCACCAACCACGCCTTAACATGGAGATAGAAAAGATACTGTCCTAATTTCTAATTAATGCTTCTTTCCCTAATTTTGCAAAGTGAAGATGAATATGGAGCATGTAATTTTACAAATCAAACTAGTCAATGAACATCTTACACTGTTAAGATCTCATTTGTTTGCATTTAATAAATGTCTGAATCTTAATCATTCAGATTTAGTCCATTAAGTGTTTTTAATTTTTAGGTATGAATATGAACCATTAAGATTCAGCCCATTAAGTCCATTTGTTTCGTTTTTAAAAAAAACTCTTAATAGATTTGATACATTCAGACTTATTAAATACAATTAAAAAACTAACGCCTCATCACTATGCTCTTTGTACGACTTTGCTCTCATTGCTAGAAACTTTTCTCCTCTCTTTTTTCTCAATCAAACACTAGTTTTTTCCTCTTAAACCAATAAGTTTTCATAATCTTTACAAATATTTCTTTTAATATTAACAATTTTTATGGGATGTTTTGATGTTTGTCAAGAAGTTTTGTTTCAATAATTTTTTTGGTGTATTGATGTTTATCAAGTTTCTGAATGAAAAAAATATACTAGATGTGATTTGTATACATATTTGAGGTTTTTTATTAGAATTTGATCTTAGGCCATTAATTTTATTAATACTCTTTTATCATCAAATCTACTTATGAGATTACACTAGATATATTATCGTTGTTAAATTATGTACATACTTGAGGTGTTTTATTAAAATTTTGATTTAGGCCACTAATTTTATTGAGACTTTGTATGATCAAATCCTTTGTGAGATTACGCTACACATATTATCGTTGTTGAACTATCTTTGTTTAGTTATTTGTTGTTGCATCTGTTCATATATTATATTTAATATTTCAACTATGGAACAATCTAGGGAAAATTCAAAAGTGATTTGGAAGAATTTAGAGGTAGATAAGACTTTTTTAGAAAATTGTATTCAAGAAATATCCTTAAACGGGAGATTTGAAAGTAGTTTGAAGCCGGACTCAAGGAATAAGGTTAATATAGCATTGTTACCCAAAACAAATGAAGACTCATTATGATTATCTAAAAGAAAAATAACAAGCTTGGTTGCCAATAACTTTATATATGATCCAACAACCAATACTATTTTGATGTCTAATAATGAGTGGAATGAGTATATAAATGTTACTATTATTTAATAAATTTTTTCTTTATTTTGTTGTAAAAAAATATTTAATTCATATGCACATGCAGTCTTAATCATTCAGTGTTCAGATCTAGAATTCACATGTTAATATTCAAATGTGCATTAAGATCTAGATATCTTAATATTCAGATGTTTATTTAGATTCAGACCTCTGAATCTTAATAAAAACAAATGAGGTCTTACTCTTACTACTACAGAATCCCTTAGAGTGGTTAACAAATCCAAAAGTACAGTAACCCTAATTCTGCGATTCACTGGAGATGGCTGCTTAGCCAGATTACCTGAAATGGGGTATAAAATCGAGAAAGGGGATGGGACCAATGGTTGGTCGGAGATGAAGTTCGCTGGAGAAGCTGGAGCAATCGGCTTGAGAGCCCAAGCTGTTGTTCACCAAGTTGTTGTAATGGGTATGAAAAATGGATATATTTGTTTGATTTAAGTTAGTTGGATCGGGCGCTTGGGTTATATCAGGGTAGTGGGTAATTATTTTTTTAAAAAAAGCTTAATTTCATTTTATTTGGGGTTTTCATTCAATTGAAGGGTACATGTGGTAAGTTTTTAATGACGAGGGTATAAATGATTCGATAGTATAACGAAGGATAAAACTAACTATTAAATGAAAGTTTAGGGGCATTTTTTTTACCCTTTTCCCTTTATTCAACGAAAAAAGGTTAAAAATCCCCGCATGTGAAATTAATAAATATGGATAGTTTAGTCCAAAAATACACTTGTCTTTAATAATTTGATCCAAAAATATTTTTATTGTTACTTTATAGATCAAAAATATCCTTTCCAATATAAATATGTTATTTATTTTCTTTTTAAAATAAGTTATTTTCCTAATAATAATTTTTTTAATTAAAAATATTTATCCTACTTCAATTCGAAAAAGATTAAAAAATAAAAATATTTTCTATTTTATTAGAAATTTTTAATCGTTATCTAAATAAAAATTAATGACGGTTATTATGATCTTATATATATGACATATATTATCAATTAAAAAGGTACATTGAATTAATCTATTTTAATTGTTAAAGTGAGATTAAGAAGAAAACAAGATTATTTTCTACTTATTTATTAATAAAGTGATTTTGAAAGAAAAGAAATAAGAATGAGGTTCTTTTAAAGTAATATTTTTTTTCGAAATGCTCGTCATTAACTTTTTCATTTAGATAGCAATAAAAATTTCTAATAAAATTTAAAAAATTATTTCTTAATATATTTACTAAGTGAAGTAGGATAGATATGACTAGTAAAAAAATGTGTTTAAAAAGAAAAAAAATATATATTTATTTGAAAGGAGTATTTTTGACTCATTAAATAATAATAAGGGTAGTTTTGGACCAAACTATTAAAAACAAGGGTATTTTTAGATTAGATTATCAATTGAAAGCATTTTTTCTTCATTTCACATAGTTTAAGGACATTTTTGACCCTTTTTCCGTTTATTCAATAAGTTATTCTTTTAAGGGAAAATTACACCTAATAGACCAATTGTGAAACTATTTATCCAAATTGGACCCAACCCAAACTATTTACCCTCTTACCTCACTTTTTTCCTTTTTATTTCGCGCATGACGTCATGCTGATGTCAGCATCATTGCTCTTCTTTGATACTATCAAAGTATATTATACTCTGATGATATCAAACAGTTTCGCTAAAACATTGTCTTTTTATTCTTGATACCATCAGAGTATATATATACTCCCATGGTATCGAACGTATATTTATGTCAGTGCCCCTTCCCTTATTCCTCTTTGGTACCATCAGAGTAATTGCTTGATGTCATCAGAGTATATTATATACTCTCATGGTATCAAATGCGTGAAATAGTTAAAAATTAGGGGTATAAAAGTAATGGAATATCCAATGATAAATAGTTTCTTTTTTCGGGGTATAACAATAATTATCCCTTCTTTTAAGTGGTGTCGATTAAATAATTTTAAATACTTATCTAAAATAAGTTGTATATGTATTATTGTATGATAATAAATCTTCTCATAAAGTGTAAAATGAATATTACAAATATTATTAACATTATAAATTTGAAATGGTGTTGATTAAAATAGTTTTTAAGTTTAAAAAGTTATATAGTTGTGTGGTAGTAAATCATTAATCTAAAATAAACTTTATATATATATATATATTTGTATGATAGTAAATCATTTCATTAAGTGTGAAATGAATACATATACCTATAAATATTATTAACATTGTAAATTTTAAGTGGCGTTGATTAAAATAATTTTAAATTTTAATCTAAAATAAGTTATGTATATTTGTATGATAGTAAATTATCTCATTAAGTGTAAATGAATACGTGCAAATATTATTAACATTATAAATTTTAAGTGGTGATGATTAAAATATGGCTTTCAAATTAAGTTCCGAATTAGTGGATGCTACCAAAGGGAGTGATGATGCCATACGCAAAAAGAAAGAGACTCATAGAATGGCAGAGGCAAATAGAGCTTTTGCACATTTTCGTTAATGATTTAAAATTTTCAATCTAAAATAAATTATATATATTTTTATGGTATTAAATTATTTAATTATTCTAAACCTGTAACATCCCCTAAAAACGTTGTATACGATGTTTCAATTCTCGCCTAAAAATAATTCAATCTCTGTATTTTAGTCATAACTTTTTATAGGATTATCTAAATTGGGTGATTCAAATTTTTGAGTAACCACACGATCATTACCTACAACCTTTTTGAGATCATAAATTAAGTTTTGAAGGTTAAGTAAGTCAAATAAATTAATTATTGTAAGACAGTGTGCTGTGATGAAATGGAGTGTTTGTAGAAGAAAATTCATATCTCACTGTAGGATGCTCCAAATTAGTTGATTCTTGAACGACATGAAACTAGACTTCTATAGCTACAATTCTTATGAAGACACAAAATCCTAATAATGAATTTATCTTATTCAAAAGTAGCTCCGAAAAGAAGTATTCTGTCAAAGATAACTCATTTCACCTACCATGGAAAGATCTAGATACATTTGACATCACTCATGACATAAATTGTCCTCCAATTAACATCATCCATGACATCATAATTTTCCATTAAATTTTCAGATTTTTTTTATAATTATTTTATTTATTGTTAGGTCCCTCTTTCCCACCTATAAATACCCACCTTATTTCCTCATTTTATTCATCAAGCTTTCTCAAGCAAATCTTCTTTCTATACACTTCTTTACACATTCTCAAATATAGTTTTAGTTCTTAGTAGTGAAGAAATACTATTTCGATAATTCATATACTCCGGGTAGTACATAAAATATTCCGGCGAGGAGAAAAGCTAGGACTCAAGAGTGTTCATTAAGTCTTTCGGTTCCGACTAAAACTTCGGATTTCAGATATATAAGGTTTCAATGAGAGTATTCCTTCCACTCTCATGCCTAAATTATTTTGATTATATGATAAATTATGTTTATTTTCTTTAAGTTTTACTCTAAGTTATATGGGTTCTTCCACCCATGTAGTACAAAAATCTTTCAACTAAATCTCTTGATTTCAAGTAATATTTTCTTATGTTGATTCTTATTTTTACTTAATAGTATGAATCATGATCAAACTAATAATTATTGGTCTATTTTGATGCGACATAATTTCATATGTATGAATTGATGGTTTACAAGTAATTCCTCTATTTATCTATTTAAAGGTTCTTGAAATTCATGGTGGATTGTTTAAAGCATGATTTTTAATTAATGGATTTCAAAGTATTTATGTATATTTATTTACATACATATTTGCAAGTTGAAGTGATTTGAACCCACCTAGTTTTACTATGTTTTAATAAAGTTTGACTTGAAAGCTTTGACTCCAAATAAATATTTATGAAAGCAATATCTATGATCAAAAGAGAGTCTTATGAAATGAAAGAATGATGAAATGATATGAATGATGGATTCTTTATGCAATAAGGACAATTCTTGCATATTTGAATTATCAAATGTTTTAATGAGCTATTCTACCGAATATGATGTTTGAATTCTCAAGTTATATGCTATGAATATTTTGAAGTATTAAACTATTCTGTGGGATTGACTTAGCACCGAATGAGGCATTGAGATGAGATTCGGTAAGGGAATCCTAGTAGCAACCCCTTCTCTCATTAACTATGTGCCAACATAGGAGCCCTTGTAGGCTTAGGCTAATGGATCCATAAATAGCCCTTAAAGTTAAAGTTAAAGAAATGAATGAAGTTGACAGAGTTCTACCTGGCAAGTAGTCTCCCCGGCCAACGTAGGGGGTTATGTTGGATTCTATGTAATAGCTCGCATGGTCTTAAATGTCGGTTATGGTTAGTTTCTCACAAAATGAATATTTTAAAGGATATATATATAATTTATTATGCATACATTAAATTATGTTATATTACATAAATGTTTTAATGTTTTCCTCAATGTTCATGCATCCTTACATACTTAGTACATTCAAAATACTAACGCATACTCTTTTGCCTACATGATATCACCATGTAGGGACCAGTGCTCCTCCTCGTTCTCCTCCACGTGGCTAGCTGAGATTTCGTTGAAGACTACTTTTGGTGAGTTTCCATGTTCCGGGAACAATACTCCTTTATCTTTCTAGCTTATAATATGTTAAGATATTTTACTATGACATTTCTTCTATTATGATTGAGGGTGAGCTAGGGACTTGTCTTAGCCCCGTTAAATCTAATAGTTAGAGGTATTGTTGGACATATGTAAGTTGAAGATTTACTATTATGATTTTCGCTTGTTTATTTATCATCATTACCTATGAAAGGCTAAAAGAATGCTAAGAGGCTTGTTTGAGGTACTTTCGGGTTCCTCATTCGCCATGTCATGTCTAGACCCTAGGCTTGGGTCGTAACAAAACCACTTTTTAAGTTTGTTTATCTTAATTCAATGGGCAACACAAAGTTTCATCCCCTAATGCACCTCTGCGTTAAGTGGTTTAGTTACTACTATATATGGGATCGTTTGGTGTGATGGATAAGACAAAATAATTTTGAGATAAATTTTTAGCACCCCTCAATAGTTTGTTTGATACAAAGTGTGGGATAACTTATCTCAGGATTAATAATTATGACTGGGATAAGTTATCCCTACTTGTGAGTGGAATATTAATCCTGAAATAACTTATCTTGGGATAAAAATATAAAATAACAAAAGTACCCCTTAAACCCTCTTTTATACATCACTTTTACATACATTTATATTAAAACAATTTTAATACTATTTATAACAACATTCACAATTTTCACTGCTTGTTATTTTTTGATTATATATTTTTTCATCAAAAAATTACACTATATAAATATATATTTTTTATTTTTGAGTATCTTATACGTTGAATTTATTTGATTGATTCTTTTGTGAATTTATATTTTGATTTCTCTTAAAATATTCACTCCACTATTAAATTACATATTTTTAATTAAATAGTCTTGTAATCACTTGAAAATTTATATATATCAATTAAAATGAAGTTAACTTTAATATTTTATAATATATGGGTGATATACGCTTAAATGAAGTGACATCAATGATAAAATCTCTTTTATTTTAACAAACTTAAAATGAAAAAATTATTTTTAAGCTAAATAAGATGGATGTTTTATATTTAAAAATATACGGCATAATTATGAGAATGTACACAGAAAATTATTTAAGCTAAATAAGATAAAAATTTTATTTTTAAGAGTGAATAACTAAAGCTTGCAAAGAAAGTGTAAAAAACTAAATTAAATAGAGGATATTTTTATAAACAAATAACTTATTCTTAGAAATTAAGTCATGCATATTATTTGAATATGACAAACCAAACAATCAATAAAAATCACCTCAACATAACTTATTCCAGCATAACTAATGTCATTATAATTAATCCTAACATAACTTATCTTCAAACCAAATGACCCCTAAGAGTCTACAAGCAGGCATGTGTTCGTCAACATGACTGCTTGTATATAAGGGTATTTCCAGTATTTTGTTATCTTTTGCTCATTCAAACTTTTATATTTTGGTGCTTTATACATATATCTTTTCTCAATTAGACAAAAAAGCCAACTACCATTTACATAATTGCACATATGCCCAATCAAAGATTTTTACTTTTAATTAATCTTACGTATGGCTGCTTATCAGGCGGATCGGGCGGATAATTTGACTTAACGATTTGGCCTATCGAATATCGGTTTTTAAATTTACAATCCGCTAGCCAACCTATAAGATATCGATTGGTTTGGTAACAGATTAGTAATTATCGGATGGTTATTGGACGGTGTATCGGTTAACCTCTAATCGCTATGGTACCTTTTTTTTCCAATGAACGCACCGTACAAAAAAGGTGACTTCTTTTCACTATTTTAAAAGCCAGGAGCTTCTTTATGCCTTTACCTCTTTTAAACTTTAGTGTTTTTTTGAGTTTGGTGACTTGCTCTCCAAAATATATAATTATAGAAAAGTAAATAAGTTTTTCTGGCTTTATGGGTTTAGCCTTTAATTATGAGTTAGGACTAACAAGGGAAAAATATATAATTAATCTTATATATTATGATAAAATATTAAATAAGGCTAACATACCTAAAATAAAAATGTAAGTATGGTAATTCTTAACGGGTTAACGGTTTACCCGATAACGAAATTGAATAATCCTCCCCCACATGAATAAGCTATTAACTATAAAATTTTAATTCCTTTCTCAATCGTTTATTCGATAATTCAATACCAATAAGACAATAAGCCAATTTTGCGGTTGGCTTATCGGTTATGATTCGATTTTGAACCCCCCTAATCTTAAGGGCCCAACCACTTTATCATGTCGGCTGAGAACATAAAAAGAATACACTTATCTCATTTAGCTGACGATTACTATTTTATATTTTCTTTATTTTAATTTATGTCTTAGTTTTCTTTTAATTGATTATATTTAATTATAGAAAAAAATAATACCACATATCACAAACAATTATTTACCTCTCCAAATTCTATCAATACCACATAAATTAGGACAGAAGGAGTAACATATATTATTTAAAAATATACTTACAAAGTATAATAAATAAAAATAATTAACAATTTAAAAAATATTTAAAAACAATATAAAAAACTATGTATTTTTCAATTTTTTATTGTGTCATATAAATTGGAAGGAAAGGAGTAACAAATATTATTTGAAAATATCGTAGAAAGTATATAAATCACAATAATCACAAATTAAAAATATATTTCAAACATATAACCTATTTAATTAACTCTCTAAATTTCATTAGTGTCACACTTATCTTCTGCAATTTTTTACTCTTGATTTTCATGTTATCTTATGTCATGCTATGTATGCTAAGAGGCTTGTTTAGGATCTCTCGAGATCCTATTTGCCGTGCCACGTTTAGGGTCTAGCTTGGGTCATAAAAAACTTGATATCAGAGAATAGGGTTCAAGTGTTCTAGGGTGTCCGACAAAGCCTCATCAAGTAGATTCTTGCTCATGGGTGTGAAGAGCGCCACATTTATGAATGAAAGGCTATGAGGCGTTTTAAGAAACTTCACTTCTTGGTAACAAATCACACCATCTCCCTCTTGGGAGGAAACCTCAATGGATTTTTTGGAAACTCCTTTTTTCAACTCAACTAAAATCGGATCATTATCTTGCTTTGCCTTCATATTCGATACAAGAGACGATTCAGAACCATTTTGCAAAACAACATCACCATCTTCTGAATCAAACAAGCGAACACCCAATCGAGCTAGTCTACAAACATATCAAACTAACTCCTTTTCATTCTCAATATGGGCAACACTATTCATGGACAGCCTATTAAGAGCATCAACAACCACATTTGCCTTTTTCCGAATGGTAAAGAACACTCATATCATAATTTTTCAACAAATCTAGCCATCTCCTTTGTCGAAGGTTCAAGTCCTTTTGCTTGAACACATAATTCAAACTCTTATGGTCGGTGAATACATCAACATGGACATCATAGAGATAGTGTCTCCAAATTTTCAAAGAAAACACAAACGCCGCTAACTCCAAGTCATGAGTTGGATAGTTTTTTTCATGCAGCTTAAGTTGTCTAGAAGCATATGCTATCACTTTACCATTTTGCATCAAAAAAAAATCAAGACCAATCCTCGAGGCATCACAATACACAACGAAACCATCAGATCCTTCTGGAAATCCTCATCAATGGGAATTGATTCAAGAGTAGGGGTTTCAGAATTTGTATCCCTAACCCGTACAAGATGATAGAGGCAACCTTTAGAAATTATTTTTTGAGCTTTAAGGCACGAGATAAATTGACCCTTAAATACAAAATTACTACCTTTTCATTCTAGGACTGGCTTATTAGAAAATTGAAACTTAACCACTCAAGTTCTACAATCAATAGAAGCATAACATGCATGAAGCCAATTCATATAGAGAATGACATAAAAATCGGTCATATCAAGCTCTATAAGATCAACTAATGTGATTTTATGAAAAATTAAGACCGGACAATTGCTTTTTTATTGTACTTGCACCTTGAGTTCTGTTTTTCTTAATTTTTCCTAAAAGTCAAAGAAATCCTGCATTAATACCCTAGCATCAGGTATCCTTCCTATAGACTCATTTAGCCAAAATTGAATCACTAACAAGAGTATAGACTGGAAAGACTCTAACAATATTTCGGGACTAACATCAAATTTTATAGTAGGGTAAGGGGTCATAAAAGAAAGATTCACTCTAGGATCTAACAAAGCATAGACATCAAACTGAAAGACTCATGAGATACCGAATGAGGTATCCTGTTGAGTCGAGCGATCTGAGGAAACACTAGGCCGTGCCTATGGTCGATTCTCTCTACCTCTACTAGAAGTCATTGGATAATCCCTATTCTTATTACCGGTCTTACCATATCCAAAATATGCATCAGATCTCATTAAGAAAACTCTCTGATTGTTCCTTCCACACTTGTTGCACAAGGGGTGTGATTTCTCTTTTTTATCACCCTCCCTAGAATACGAGCCAGATGTTTCCCCCTTAGATATCTTTTGACTGTTAGAGTTATTATTTCCCAAAGCAATCCTTTTGTTCTACCTTTTCTTTTCTTGTCACTCAGGTTTGTAGCAACTACCATTTGTTGATTCAATTGAGCATTCATAGCTCGAGCCAATTACCAAATGGCATCGCAAAATTTTGGGTTACAAATTTTGGCATTTAAAGGCAAATTAACCGCTGCGGGAAGGTTACCATCTTGATCATTCTTCTAACTGCTCTCTTCTTGAGGAGACATATTCTGAAACGCTTAGGACAAAAGTTAGAAGGAAAACTTAGAGAGTTCAACTCTATCGCACAACTTAAGAATGATGAAAGAAGTGAAGTTTCCTAAACACCTCAAAGCCTTCTATTCATAGACGTGGTACTCTTTACACCTATAAACAAGACTCTACTCAATGAGGCATGCCAGACAACCTAGGACCCTTGAACCTTATGCTCTTGTACCAAGTTTGTCACAATCCAAGCTAGACCCTAGATATGAAACAATGATTAATATCCCGAGAGACTCCAACCAAGACTCTTAGATTATATATCATGAAATAAGAATAACATGAAGTCGAAAGTAAACTAACATGCAGAAGATAAGTCTTTATACATAGAAAATCTCGATAAAAGAGAAATCATAACATAACAAACGAAACAAATAGAATACACTCTACTAGTCTGGCACTGCCTTTACTAAACTTAGATGGCGCGTAGGACAAGCCCTAGCTCACCAAACATAAAAGAGTAGGTAAGTCTAAATCATACAAAAAAGTAATCATGAGGACTCACCAAAATAGCTAACTCTGAGTAGGATCCCGATCTAGCCACAGGGATGAGTAGGAGCGTTATGACCTACATTATGAAATAGTATAGGCAAAAGTATGTGTTAGTATATGACATGCACTATGTAAAAAACATGCATAAGTTAAACATGATATTGTAATGAGTATAAAACATGAGGTGCAAGACCAAGAATCCTTTAAAACGTGAATGCAAATCATAAGATATGAAATGAGGTCAATGCATCATTTAAAAAGAGCTTATAAGAAATATAGTTCATTTTTATGGGATATTAACCTTAACCGACATTTAATACCATGTGAGCTATAATATGGAATCCGATGTAATTCCCACATCGAGAAGAGAGAGGCTACTTGCCAAGGTAGACTCTGTAGCATTACCATCATGAGCTATTTGTGGATTCACTAGCTAAGTCATTTAAGACAACCTACGGAGGCACGTAGTTTGGGACTAGAGATTGCTACTAGAGACTCCCTTACCTAGCCTCCACGTCAAGTCTTTTCGATACTAAATCAAATTCCAATGGAATAGATAACATCATCATATCATAGTCTTGAAATAGATAATAATCTTGTAATACTGTATATTATCATGGCTACCATACCATATTTCCATACTACTAGTGAACTCTGATTCATAAGAAAACTGACCCACGATCATTGGTGGTATTCTGGGTACCATACTAATTGGGACTTGCTTTTAGAAAAATGTTCAAAAGCATTGATGGCATATCTAGATATCATATATGCCATGTGTCTACATAAGACAAAATAGCTCCTTTCAAATCATGTTCATAACAACATTCATATAGACATTTACATTTCTAAGCATCTAAATCATGATTTCATTCATATTGTGAGAAAACCTTTCACAATTCATTTATTCTTGAAAACATACTTGAAACGTACTTATAGTTACCATAAAACATTTATAAATCATTCATAAAGTTCATGGTCATGATTCATAGTAGAAAATCATATGCATAGTGCATGGGTCCACGTGAAATCAACTTAAGATAATAGTAAATTCATGCATAATATGGATGAATAACATCAACTGAAATCAATTAAGAAAGACCCATGAAGAATTAACATGCAACCCTCATTGAATTGGTTGAAATTGAAATTGGAGAATTGAGATCTTTTGGGATCCAATGGATGAATGGAATCCATTGGAGAATTTCTGATAACATTCAAACTACACTTTTTACAAGTCAAAGTGTAAACGGTCGCCAATAAGTATAAATCCAATGATGAGTTGGGGTCGATCCCTCAAGGAACGGTATTGAATAGAATTTGATTAATAAGTATGCGCGTGTCTAATCTTTTGTAGCGTAAAAATAGCTAAATCGAAACATGAGTTAAATCAATAGTTTTGATAATATCAATTTAGAAGAGTTAACTAGTTTAACGCTAACACGATTAATAGCAAAAGAGTTGTAAAATTTTTTAGGAGACTTCTAGGGTAGGTGCATAGTTAAACATGTTGTACGAATATGGGTAAATAATGCATAACTCAATATTGTTAACTATCAATGGATAGGTAGGGTTAAACAATTATATGAAAAGCATCTTTCAACCACTATTCATCTATCCATGCAAGCACTCTCGAGCCTAAACATGGGTGCTAACAAAATTAACCAATCCTTAGCATAACCCCCTCTCTCGAGTGGGATTAACAATTGATAAATTTAAATCAATGGCTATTTGTTAATTCAACTACTTCACATCACCCTTTCAAGCTAACATAAAGATCTAACATAGAAATGTGTTTGCAACCATAAATCATAAATAAATACATGCCAAATTAACAAAATCTATATTAAATTATTAAATCTTGAGCTGATACAAAATCCCAAATTCAAAACAAGTTAACTACATAAGTACACCCCCTAAAAGGATGGGGTTTACTACACATTGAAAAATTAAAATAGATTTTGCCAAAATAATTGTTTTCCATTGAGTTCAACAAGGTTTTACCTCAAAATCTCAATGTCCAAGCTCAAAATCCCACAAAATACCCCAAGAACAATGTCAAAACCGCAAGAAAAATGGAATACTCTATTCTTAAGTTCTTAGCATTGTAGAACATATCTTTTTCCTCACTTTGAAAATCAATTTATACTTTCTCCAAAAGCAAGCAAAAATATCATGCCTGGACCACTTCAGCGATGTAAGTCCTGCGCGCCGAAGTGATCAGTAAGTCTCCAACTAGGTAGGAATCTTGCATTTTAGCGCATTGGTCATTCAGCCTTAGGGCTGACCAGTTAGAATTTTATCTTCTTTTGAGTCAAAATAGTCAAGGGAGATGCAATGGAAGAAAATCTTTCTACAAACCGTCTATAATAACCAGCTAGGCCAATTCTTAACCGCTTCGATTTTCTAAGGATCCACCTTAATACCTTCACCATAAACAGTAAGGACAATAAAAGCAACCGACCTCAACAAAAACTCACACTTACTAAACTTAGCAAATAATTGACGGTCCTTGAGAGTTTGCAAGACAATCTTCAAATGATCGACATGCTCCTCTTCATTCCGAGAATAGACCCAAATATCATCAATGAACACAATAACAAATATATCAAAATAGTGATTGAACACCCATTCATCAAATTCATAAAAGCCATTAGAGCATTCGTTAGTCCAAAAGACAGAACCAAAAATTCGATGTGACCATATCGATTTTTAAAAAACGTCTTCGGAATGACATATTCCCTTACTCAGAGTTGATGATAACCCTATTGAAGATTAATATTTGAAAAGTATCTTGCACCTTGAATTTGATTGAACAAGTCATCAATCTTTGGAAAAGGATACTTATTCTTAATTATGACATTGTTCAATTATCGGTAGTCAATACACATTCGAGCAGAACCATCCTTCTTCCTAACAAAGAGAATTGGCGCACCCCATCAAGAGATACTCGGTCTAATAAAATTCTTATCCAACAAATCTTTTAACTAATCCTTCAACTCCTTAAGTTCCACTGGGGCTATATAGTAAGGAGGAATAGAGATAAGTTGGGTATCAGGGAGAAGATAAATAATGAAGTCTATCTCTCTTTCAGAGGGATACCTAAGAGATCATCAGAAAAAACTTTTGGAAACTCATTAATGACCGAAGCTGACTCAAGAGTAGGTGTTTTGGCATTTGTATCCCTAACCTACACTAGATGATAAATGCATTCTTTGAAAATTAGTTTTCGAGCTTTAAGGCACGAGATGAATTGACCTTTAAACATGAAATTAATACCTTTCCATTCTAAGATTGGCTCTTTAGGAAACAAAAATCTGACCACATGAGTCCTACAATATATGGAAGCATAACATGCATGAATCCAATCCATACTAAGAATGACATCAAAATTGGTCATATGAAGCTCTACAAGGTCAATTGAGGTGATTTTATGAAAAATTGAAATTGGGAAATTTCTATAGACTCTTTTAGCTATAACTGAATCACCGATAGAAGTATAGATTGAAAAAAGTTCTAACAAGATCTCGGGACTAAAAATAAATTTTATAGAAAGATAAGGAGTAACAAATGATAGAGTAGCACCCGGATCTAATAATGCATAAACATCAAACTCAATACCTTTTAATATACTAATAACCACATTCAGAGACTCTTCCAAAGCCTGCCTAGTCTAAAGAGCAAAGAATCAGTTTTGGTGCTGACTACCACCTGAGCTTGTAGTAGTGCCCTACTGAATTGGGCAACCTATAGCCTGAGTCTGATCCGGTGGTCGAGCACCTTCTCTACAATCCTTCACATGATGACCCCACTTACCACACCTATAACATTCACCTGATCCTACAAAGCATTTTGCTTTATGGTTTCTTCCACACTTCTTACACAAGGAAATGGCTTGCCCACTCGAAGCTCCTTCTTGAACCTTGGGTTAGACACCCTATCCTTATCAAAATTTGCAGCCGGATTGCTTAAGGAATTTTGGCCTGAGAACTTTTGACAAAATTGTGAACGACAACCATTACCATACTTTCCATATGAAAACTTACCCCCATCTGTTCCATCCCTCTTTGTAGTATGTTTGAAGGTTGAAATATGATATAATAAGATAAAATATTACAAAAATGGCTTTGGTGGATTTTTTGGTCAAATATTTTGAAAAATAAAATTTTCAAAAATAATCCCTTTTCCAGAAGAGTGCGCGACCACTCCGCATCGTGGATATTGTTCAACATAGTTCATATTCTTCCTTGATCAAAATTTAGCCAAAATTCTCATTTGCTCAAAATTGACCTGTCATAAACCCTCACTGCATCGAGGAAATGGGTAGGTATCTCCGTCCGAATTCAGTTTTTAAGTAGGGGCACTTTGGACTTTTCCCTACCTATTAGTTAATGAACATGGACATTTTTGGGACTAAATCCTACCCTATTAACTACCCATAAACTCCTATTCTCCCTCATTCTATCACGATTCATCAATTATAAAAATTCTCTCTCTACATTGGTTCTCAAATCTCCATTGAATACAAGAAAATAATCCTCTCAAGTTCTTCATCAAAATTCAAAATTTCTTCAAGTTTCTTCTAACTTTGTATCCAAGGTATGTGTGTATTAATCTATGGTTCCCTTTTACCCATGAATCCTAAATAATTCTCAACTTTTTTAATTAATTCAAAGTATGTATTTTATGGATTTTGTTATCTCAATTTCAATTACAAGAATTATGATTTAAATTATGATTATGAACCCAATTTAACATGAATAAGTGATTTTTCATGGAATTGAAGAGTTTTCTATGAATTTTCTACATTACGGTTTAGGGTTCATGACATGGATGATGAGTATATTCAATTATAATTCAAATTGATATTATTTTTTCATGAATTATGTATAACTTGATAAGTTGGGTTATCTTGAGGTTTTAAATGAAAATTCCTTCCAATTTCATCATGGAATCATGAAGGTCAAAGTGGGTTCTGTAAAATTTTAACTTCATGCTCTTCTTAATTAAGCATGTGTTTAATCAAATTATATGATTATGCATGTTTTCAATTAATTTTCATAATTTTCAAGTCAATTGACCATGAACCCATGATTTCACCTTAATTTCAAGTATAAGTCATGATTATGGAATTTTAAGTATTCAAGAAAGTTTATGAAAAAGGGTGACTTAAGACCCTAATGATAGGGTGACTAAAGTTCCTTAATAGTGACTTATGACCCTAATGATACTCTTTATGAAATAAGTCCTAGCTCGAGTCATGACAAACCTTGTATTAAAGCATAATGTTTTGAAGTTTCTTAGGGAGTCCTACAAGCCACTTTAAGTAAAGTCTTACTCAAGGGTTTGTAGTGCCCCACATCTATGAGTAGGAGGCTATGAGGTATTAAGGAAATCTTTACTTTTTTCCTGATCTATGTTGTTCAATAGAGTGTACCCTAAGTCTTTTCCCCTTGATGATTGCTCTTTGCAATTTTCAGAAAATGCCACCAAGAAGAGCTCTAATCCAAAAAGGGGTTGATGCTAATGAGAAACAAGCCCCTCAAGCTCCAAATGATCCTCTTGCCGATCAAGTTACTAATGCTGAATTTCGGACCGTCATCTCTATGCTAGTTCAAGCCATGACTACTCAGTGAACCATGGGGTGGTGGCTCCTTCAAATTTGGTTAAACTAGCTTCAAGGGTTAGGGACCTTACAAGAATGAACCTTCTCGAGTTTTATGGATCCAAGGTTGATGAGGATCCCCAAGACTTTGTTGATGAGGTACATAAGATTATTTCTATCATGGGGGTGTCTTCGGAGAAGAAGGCAAAGTTGGCTACCTACAAACTCAAGTGTGTTTATCAAGTGTGTTATAATTAATGAAAGGCTGAAAGGGTTGAAAGGGGTCCTATAGGTTGGGAGAACTTCAAGGTTTTATTTTTTGACCGCTTCTTCCCATTTGAATTGAGGGAGGCAAAAGTATTGGAGTTCATCAATCTCAAACAAGGTAATATTAGTGTGAGGGAGTATGCCCTCAAGTTTACAGAGTTGTCCAAGTATGTTCCTTCTTTGATAGCCAACTCTTGTGCCCAAATGAGTAGGTTTATTTCTGGAGTGTCAGACTTGGTGATGAAAGAATGCTGAACCATAATGCTTATCAAAGAGACAGACATTTCTAGGCTCATGACATATGCCTAACAAATATAAGGGGAGAATCTTAAGAAGAGGAAGGGAGGATTGAAGGTGGGTTTTCTCAATTCAAATTCGGTGGTGGTAATGACCGTTTTCAACAAGGCCAAAAGTTTCAAGGCCAAAGTTCTTCATAAGCTTCGGGCCCAACATTTGACAAAGATAGGGTTCTTAACCCGAAGTACCAAAGTGGTGGTGTTAGTGGATCTACTCTCCCCAAGTATTTCAAGTGTGGGAGAAATCATGGAGGCAAATGTTTGGTTGGTATGTGTGCTTGTTTTAGATGTGGTAAAGTGGGGCACAAGATCTCCAAATGCCCTAATGTTGAAAATAAGGGAACAAATCGAAATCCTCAAGGTCAAGCTACTCAGGGTGGAAAAGTTCAACAAGGTGGTGGCCCAAGCCACAATAAGTTCTATGCACTCTAGCTAGACAAGATGTTAAGGAGTCTCTCGATGTGGTTACAAGTCTTTGACTTTGATGTTTATGCTTTACTTGATATGGGTGCCACATTGTCTTTTATTACTCCCACCTTACTATAACATTTGATATATGTTTCAATATTTTGCTAGAGCCTTTTTTGATTTATACCCCCATTGGTGATTTAGTTCTAGCCAATAGAGTCTATAGAAATTGCCCCGTGTCAATCTTATATAAAATTATCCATGTGATCTTTTTCAACTTGACATGAACGATGTTGATATCATTCTTAGCATGGATTGGCTATATTCTTCTTATGCATCTATTGATTGTAGAACCCGTATGGTCAAATTCCAATTTCCTAATGGGCCGGTTCTTGAGTGCAAGGGTAGTGATTTGGTATTTAGGGGTCAGTTCATATCTTGCCTAAAAGCCCAAAAAATTGATTTCTACAAGGTGTAATTATCATTTAGTGTGGGTTAGGGATACAAATCTGAAACCCCTTCTATTTAGTTAGTTCCCATTGTAAATGAATTCTCCGATATATTTCCTGATGATTTGCCAGTATTCCTCCCGAAAGGAAAATCAATTGCGGTATAGATCTTCTTTTCGACACCAACCTATCTCTATCCCTGCTTACCATATGGCCTTGGAACTTAAGGAGTTGAAGGAACAATTAAAAGATTTGTTAGATAATAGTTTTATAAGGCCAAACATTTCACTATGGGGTGCTCCCATGTTGTTTGTTAGAAAGAAGGATGGGTCACTTCATATGTGTATAGACTATTGACAATTGAATAAGGTCACCATAAAAAACAAGTATCCCATTTCGAGAATAGATGATTTGTTTGATTAACTCCAAGGTGAAAGTTACTTCTCCAAAATTGATCTTCGGTCCGGTTATCACCAATTGAGGGTGAGAGAGTGTGACATTCCCACGGCAGCATTTTGAACAAGGTTTGAGTTTTTGGTTATGTAATTCAGGTTGACTAATGCTCCCGCTATTTTTATGGACTTGATGAATCGGGGTTTTAAACTGTATCTAGACATGTTGGTGGTGGTCTTTATTGATAATATATTAATTTATTCACAAAGTAAAGAAGAGCATATTGGTCACTTAAGATTTATGTTGCAAACTTTGAGGGACAAGCAACTATTCGCCAAGTTTAGTAAATGTGAATTTTGGTTTAGGTCTTTAGCATTTCTTGTTCACATTATTTTCGATGATGTTATCACGGTTGATAAAAAAATAGAGGTGGTGAAGAATTGTCCTAGACCACTATCTCCTTTGGATATCATAGATTCTTGGGTTTGACCGGGTAGTATAGAAGGTTTGTAGAAAGATTTTCATCTATTTCATCACCTTTGACTACGTTGACCCAAAAGAAAGTGATGTTCTAATGGTTGGATGAGTGTAAAAGAAGTTTCCAAACATTGAAGGATCATCTTACGTCAGCTCCTATTTTGACATTGTCGAAAAGTTTAGATGGGTTTGTTGTTTATTATGATGCCTCACCGGTTCGATTGGGTTATGTTTTGAAGCAACATAGCAAGGTCATAGCATATGCCTCCAGACAACTAGGTACATGAACGAAACTATCCAACTACTGATCTTGAATTGGTAGCGATTATTTTTGCTTTGAAAATTTGGCATCACTATTTTTATGGAGTGTATGTTGACATATTTACCGATAAAAAAGCTTGCAATATCTGTTTAGCCAAAGGGACTTGAACCTTAGGCAAATAAGGTAGCCTGAACTATTAAAGGATTATGATATAAGTGTGTTGTACCAGCTGGGTAAAGCCAATATTGTTGTCGATGCTCTTAGTCAGTTATTCATGAATAGTTTTTCTCATGTTGAAGATAAAAAGAACGAGTTAGTTAAAGATGTGCACCGATTGCCCCCAAGGAAGTTAGCTAAAGATGTGCACCGATTGGCCTGCTTAGGGATAAGGTTGAGTGACTCTAATGAGGGTGGTATTCTGTTCAAAATGGTTTAGAATCATCATTTTTAGCGGATATATAGGCAATGCAATACATGGATCTAACCTTAGATGAGTATAAGAAATTGGTGCCTGATAATAAGATTGAGGTTTTCTCATGGGGGGGAGATGGAGTACTTCGTTATGAAGGTTGGTTATGTGTTTCAAATGTTGATGGCCTAAGAGAAATGAAATTGAGTGAAGCCCATAGCTCTCGATATTTCATTCATTCGGGAACCACCAAAATGTATAGAGATTTGAGGGAAATGTATTAGTGGAATGGTATGAAGAAGGACGTAGCAAAGTTTGTGGCGGAATATCCAAATTGCCAACAAGTGAAAGTTGAACACCAAAGACCTGGAGGTCTAGCCCAAGATATTGAAATTCTTACTTGGAAGTGGGAGAATGTGAACATAGAATTCATAACTGTCACAACCCAAAATGACCTCACTTTGATGATATAACATAAGAAAAGACCAAAATACCCCTCTTAAAATTGGATAGACTGAGGCTATACAAAGGACACATCACGGTTTATGATCATCACCACGACCCGTGGAGATGTTCCGTGATGATTAACTTAGGGGAGAAATCTTAGGGTTTAGAGGGAAAGTTTCAGTACTTCCTCTATAAGGACCTTCACAGTCCGTAGAGGGCATCAAGGTTTGTGAACCATGGGCGTGGTGCAGGACCTGCAAGAGTTACCACCACAGAATACACCATGGTCCATGAAGAGCTACACGACTCGTAGTAGTTAGTTGTTCTCCCTTCCCTGCAGGGCTCACTTTCAGAACCACTACCATGGTGGCTCACCATGACTCGTTTTAGGTGTTTCCAAATTTTGATGTCCTATAATAACAGGCTTGCCTCGTACCAGAAAGCAACATGATTCAATTTGGGTGGTAGTGGATAGAATGACCTTGTCAGCCCATTTTCTATTGGTTAATACTTCTTATAGTGCCAAAGATTATGCCAAGATGTATATTTAGGAATTGTTAAAGTTATATGGTGTCCTATTGTCCATCATTTTGCATTATGGTACTCAATTCACTTTTCACTTTTGGAAATCCTTTCAAATATGTCTTGGCACCAAATTTAAGCCAAGTAGTGCATTTCACCTGCAAACCGATGGACAAGCCGAGAGAATGATCTAAACTTTAGAAGATATGTTGAGGGCTTGTGTGCTTTATTTTAAAGGAAATTGGGATTATCACCTATCGTTACTTGAATTTACATACAATAATAGTCACTATTCGAGTATTGGGATGGAAATATTTGAAGCCTTGTATGAAAGAAGCTATCGATTACCAATTAGATTGTTTGAAGTGGGAGAGGGTGCCTTGTTAAGGCCTGAGTTAGTGTTTGAGGCCTCGAAAAAGGTCAAACTTATTCAAAAGAGTTAAGGGCTGCCCAAAGTCTTCAAAATTCCTATTCAGATGTTAGAAGGAGAGAACTTGAATTCGATGTGGAGGATTGGCTTTACTTGAAAATTTTGCCATGAAAGGGGTAATGCATTTCAGAAAGAAAGAGAAGTTTAGTCCCTAGTATATAGGCATGTATAGGATCCTAAGGCGTACTGGTAAGGTGGTCTATGAAGTTGATTTGCCATTGGTGTTAGCCTTGGTTCATTTGGAATTCCATGTATCAATGTTGAGGAAATGTGTTGGTAATCCTAAAGCCATTGTACCTTTGGGTAGTGTGAGTGTTGAGGAAAACTTGACTTATGAGGAGGTTCTAGTTGAAATTTTTGACCGTCAAGTTAAAAAGTTGATAAACAAAGAAATTGCATTCGTTCAGGTCCTATGGAGGAACAAAGAAGTTATAAGTGCTACTGGGAAGCGGAAGCGGACATGATGAGACGATATCCTTATCTCTTTCCTTCCATTTCGACCTAAGGTATTTAGCTATTCTTGCTCAAATCCTCTAAACTCCTACGTTCCAACTTCTTTATGTCTTATTAAATGCATGCATACTCATGAACCCGGTCTTAAATGATGTTTAAATTGCATTATTGCATTCATGATAGGTTATTAGCTATACACTCTACTCTACTCAAGCTAGTTCTATCTCCTTCGATGGAATATTTCCAAGGGGGAGATAATGTAATATACCGGTCGTTTGAAGGTTGGAATATGATATAATAAGGTATAACATTATAAAAATGGTCTCGGCAGATTTTTAGGTCAAATATTCGAAAAATAAAATTTTCAAAAAAAATTCCCTTTCTAGAAGAGTACTCGACCACTCCGCGTCATAGAGATGGTCTAGCATAGTTCAAATTCTTCCTTGATCAAAATCTGGCCAAAATTATCATTCGCTCAAAATTGACCTTTCATAATCCCTCTCCACGTCGCATACTTAGTAGGTATCTCTGTCCGATTTTAGTTTTTAAGTAGGGGCACTTTGAACTTTTTTCTACCTACTAGTTAATGAATGTGGACATTTTTGGGACTAAATACTACCCTATTAACTACAAAAACCCTATTCTCTCTTAAATCTCCATTGAAGACAAACAAATAATCCTCTCATGTTCTTCATCAAAAGTCAAAATTTCTTCAAGTTTCTTTAAACTTTTTATCCATGGCATGTGAGTATACATCCGTGGGTCCCTTTCACCCATTGAACCCAACTAATTCTCAACTTTTTCAATCAATTCAAAGTATGTATTTTATAGGTTTTGTGATCTCAATTTTAATTACATGAATTATGATTTAAATTATGATTATGAACCTATTTCAACATGAATAAATGATTATTGCATGAAATCAAAGAGTTTTTTTATGGATTTCTTATGTTACTCTTTAGACATGGATGATGATTATTTTTATTTATACTTCAAATTGATATTATTTTTCATAAATTATGTATGATTTGATATAAATACGGTTATATTGAGGTCTTACATGCAAATTCCCTCCAATTTCATCTTGGAATCATGAAGGTCAAAGTGGGTTCTTTAAAATTTTGACTTCTATTGATATGCTTCTTCTCAATTAAGTATGAGTTTATTCAAATTATATGATTATGCATATTTTCAATTAAATTTCATAATTTTTAAGTCAATTGACCGTGAACCAATGTTTCCACCTTAATTTGAAGTATAAGTCATGATTGTGGAATTTTAAGTGTTCAAGGAAGTTTATGAAAAAGGGTGACTTAAGATCCTCAATGGTGACTTAAGACCCTAATGATAGGGTGACTTAATATCCTTAATGTTGACTTAAGACCCTAATGATACTCTTTCTGAAATAAGATTCATAATGATAGAAGGCCTACACCCACATTACATGAATCACATGATAATGAGCTATTCCTATGATGTTTATGAATTGTATTGGTAACTTTTGATTACCTTTCCGCATGATAAGTTTATGATTTAAAGACAAGTATGAACTATTATTTATGACAAGCTTATGATTTATGACAAGTATGATTTGTCATGATGATATGTATTTCATGGGATATTGACTTAGCGCCGAGAGGACTTTGAGGTGGGGACTCAACCCAATTGGTCCTTAGTAGCAATCTCTAGTCCCTTCACTATGTTGTCACCATAGGATTATTGCCACTATGACCTAAATAGTGGATGCACATATAACACATGTTTATGATTATCCGCTTAGCGGGGTAGAGTCTATGTTGGCAAGTAGATTCCCCTTTTTTCATTGTATGGTGAGATAAATGATTCCATGTTATAGACCGCATCGTATTATTTTTGGTTATGGTTATATCCCACATATATATGGTCCCTTATGATGATTTACTTGACTAATCCTAGCCTTTACTTTTACATGACACTCTTATGGTTTATTGTGCATTGACCCTTCTCATGTCTACTTATGATCTTACTACCTCTTTATCATGCTATTTGGGTCATTTGCACAACATGTTTTTAGTATGCATTACATTGCCTACATACTTAGAACATTTAAACGTACTAAGGCATATTTCATTGCCTATATTATATTACAATGTAGGGATGGATGCTCCATCCTATTCTCATGGCTAGTTTGTTATTTATCGAAGATTGTGTTGTGAGTCTTTATGCTTTGAGGGAAAGTCGGGTCTATTTTTTCTTCTCTTTCCATTCTTAGGCTATAATGATACATTGAGACTATTCCATGTTATGTCTTTACTTTTCTTTGAAGGCGATCTAGGAATATATCGTAGTCCCCGCCTGTGTTAGTTCATGTATAGTCATGTTGAATATGTGTATGGAGTCTATGTTATCTTACTTCATTTTCGCTATGCTATGTTCTTGGATTTCTTATGAGTTTCCACTTTATTATTACCTTATGCATGCTTATGATATGCAAGATGCTTGGTTGGGGTTTCATTGGGAATTCTAATCGTCGTGTCATACTAAGGCCTAGCTCAGGTCGTGACACTCTTGGACTCCCTTCTACACCTCTCTTTCAACTTCTCCTCTTCTATTTGGTCGGTATGTTTCATGAGCCTATTGATATCCATCTCCTTGATTAGCATGGAAGTTCTGCATTCTTTGACCACCAAGTCTGACACAGCCAAAACAAATTTGCTCATGCGAGCTCTATCATCGACAACCATAAAAAGAGCATATTTTAACAACTTGTGAACTTCAGGGCCTACTCCCTCACACTCATATTACGTTGTCGCAAGTTTATGAATTCTTTCACCTTTATTTCTCTCAACTCCATTAGAAAGAAGCGATCAAGGAAAGTACTCTTGAACTCTTCCCAATCAACGGGACCATCATCTCCACCTTGTTCTCCCTTCCATTGCTCACACCATACTTGTGAAACTCTCTTGAGTTGATATGCCTCCAATTCCTCCTTCTCCACCGGACCAATGCCCATGATATCAATAATCTTTGCAATACCCTCAACAAATTCTTGTGGATCCTCATCCACCTTAGAGCCATGAAATTCGGGAGGGTTTATTCTGGTGAAGTCACGAAGTTGACTCGTCACCGTACCCACATTTGGGTTCAAAGAGTCCACAACTTTCCTATTATCTTGAGCAACTACAGCTTGGGAAAGCACTTGAAATGCAACCTGAAACTCTGCATGAGAGACTTTCTCATTAAAGGGGTCATTTGGAACTTGGGGAGCTTGTTGCTCCTCTTTGACATTCCTTCTTGTGGTAATTATTCTTGGCGGCATAATTCTGTAATCGCAAACAGAAAGCATTAGAATGAAAAACCTTAAAGTTCAACTCTATTGCACGAAATAAGAATAACGAAAGAAGTGAAGTTTCCTAACTATCTCATAGCCTCCTATTCATAGATGTGGTGCGCTTCACACCCATAAAAAATAATCTACATGATATGGCATGTTAGACTCCTTAGGAAACCTTAAGCCTTGAGTCTGATACCAAGTTTGTCACGACCCTATCCAAGCCCTAAGCGTGATACAACGATTAGAATCCCGAAGGACTCCAACTAAGCCTCTTGACATATCATACATGAGCATACATAAGGTAATTAAGACATCACAAGAAATATCATAAATGCATAATATATAATAAACTCAACATGGATATCTCGATAAAAGAGAAATCAACCTCAAACCTAAAGGAAAATGACAACATAGATTCCACGAATATCTAACATGCCTCTACTAGCCTAGATGGGGCATAGAAAAAGCTGTCTCACCAACATAAGAAGTAAGTCATGGGAACTATAAATAAAGCATAAATTTCACGTCCTCAAAACACGAGGACTCACTAACAATAAAACTAGTACTCAAACTCTAGCCATGAGCAAGAGGTGTGTGATGATCGTCATATCCTATATTATGATACAATATAGGCAAAAGTATCTGTTCATACATGTAATGCACTAAGTATGTGAGAAGTATGCATGAACAATGATAATCAGCCATAGTCAATATGAACATCGAATGCATGATCAGTATCTTAAAACATGAGTAAAACTTGAAAACATTTGAAATATATCATATGGTCAATGCATCATAAACATTGTGAGAACCTGTACCATTTTATATACATTTGTAGGATAGGACCTTTAATTGACATATAAGACCATGCGAGCCATAACACAGAATCCGATGTTACTCCCACATCGAAAAGAGAGAGTTTACTTGCCAAGGTAGACTTTATGAGAACATCATAAACTTGAGCTATTTATGGATTAACAAGCTAGGCCAATTAAGGCAAACCTACGGGGGCAATGCAGTTAGGGACTAGGGGCTCCTACTAGAGTTCGCTTGGGTCGCTTCTTGAGCTTCCGGATTGAACCCCACCTCAAATTCCTCTTGGTGCTTAGTCAAGATCCCAACAAAAGTCATAAATCATAGTCATTACCAACATTAGGAAAGAAAATAATAAATACCAATCGACATCATAAAATAGTCATAAGAGTAGCTCATTATCATGATTATTCATACAAGAAGGAGAAAAAATTTCATCTTTATGAATTTGTGAGTAGGTGGGAAAACCATTCACAACCTTTATACTTGCTTGATAACATGTTTGAAATCATAATTCATCATCATCATAACTTTTCCATAAATACTTCACAAATCTTGATCATAATTTCATAAATTCATACTTGAAATGCATGGGTCCATGAAAACTCACTTGAAAATATACAATTTAACATGAAAAATGCATAACTAATTCATTAACATTGAAATAAATTATTATTGAATTGACACAATGTAATTTGATAAAAGCCCTAGAATAAGTGAATTGAAATTGATATAGAATTAGAGAGAAAACCTTGGGACTCCATGGATGAAAAAGATCCATGGATGGATTTCCACTTACCTTGATGAATATCAAACATGAAATTTTGAAGAAGAAGCTTGAACCTTACAACCCTAGCTTGGTGAAGAAGAAGAGCCCTTTGGGAGAGAATCCTTGATGCTTTAGAGTAATTGAAAGAATAAAAGGGAATGATGAGAATTTGAAGGATTTAGGTATTTATAGGTATAGCATAATACCCCCAAAAGACATAGTATAGGTGTAGAACAGGTAGGAAATACCCAAAATACCCCTAATTAAATCTGGCTAGAGTGACCTAGGGGTAAAGATCTATAGATTGTAGGTCAATGAAGGGTTGTAGGGTAGGGGCCGTAGGATCATTGCTTCAACAATTGAGCTACTGGAATATGCACATTGGACCTATGACTTAAGTTACGACTCGTCGAATGAGTTACAGATTGTAGGTTCGAGACATTAACCTCCCCAACACTTAGCCAAAAATACAAAACTCAGGACCCATCCTACGGGTATCGTCTATGGTCTGTTAGAACTTCGATGGGTCATAAGGACCCCTCGTCCTAGCAAAATTTTCCAAAACCTGAAACTCTAACTCTCTGATCACTTCTTACGGGTTAATCCTACGGATTGTAGAAACTTCTACGGTCCGTAGGTCCTCCTCATAGAGTGACCAGACTCTTAGTGAAAATTTATTCCTCAGGACCCTTTCTAGAGCCTATCCTACGGCTCATCAATCTTCTTACAGGCCGTTAAAGTGACTTGTATCATACTTTAAATTTTTTCCAAGTGCCCAGCCTTCTACGACTTCCTTCCTACGGCTCTTAGAAGCCTGCACCAGATACTTTTTCTGCTACTTTTCTGCAACATTAATCTTTTATTTGGTTTCCAACTTCTGGGGTCCTAGATGGAGTATCTCTTTTCCTTGATTTGAGTCCCTAGTGTATCTCTTTTTCCTTGAATTGAGTCCCTTGAATATCACTTTTACCTTGGTTTGAGTCCCTGACATATCTCTTAACCTAGGTTTGACTCATTGGTACATCTCTTCTATCCTCAGTTCAAGTCTGATATCTTCATTATCCGTCGAGTTCGAGCCGTAACATGGTGATTTTATTTGGGTCCTTCAGGGTGGCTTAGCCATGGTTCAAGTATGGGAATAACTTTTCAGTATGGAATATCCTAATCTCTTTTAATATTATTCTTAGCTCTTTTATGAACATATCGGGCTTATGGAGTCTGTATGAGTTTTACTTAAACCTGTGTATGATTGTACCTTCTAGGCTTATGGGGGTCCAGATGCGTGTTAGTTAGTTATTAATTACTTTATTTTAGTTATTTTCCTACACTCATGTGCATTTTTGATAGACTTTTTTTCTTGACCTCTGTTGTTTTAAAGTCTCGCTTTTCATATTGTCTTTACTTTTCTTGCTCAGTCAGCCTATGATGCCTACTAGGTATCTATTATTTTGGTACTCATACTATATTTTGTATATGTTTTGTAATGCAGGTTCGAGCACTAGTTTTTAACGTTGAGTTTGAGATGACAGTCGCAACATTCAGAGGTGAGGGTGAGCACATGGCATCCTAGATCATCCCTGTCTACTTTAGTTTATATTTTGACTAGTCTTTAGTTTTTGAGACAAGTTTTTACATTTTGTCCAGTTTTTGGGACTTGCACTCTTTTTGTAGTAGCTCTATACTCGTGATTTTCGGGTTTTGAGAGGAATATATGTATGTATATATGTATCTGTATGTATATATATATATATATATATATATATATATATATATATATATATATATATATACATAAATTGTATTTCTACAAGCATTTGAAAATATTTTTGTTAAACTGCTTACTTCTGCTTTAGTTTTACCCTCATACCCATTACTTGTTATTCCACATTACAACTTGGCTTACCTACTGGTGGATTACAGTAGATGCTACCATGACTCAAGAAATTGGATCGTCAAAAAATTTCATTTGGAACTTAATGGAATCATACCAAATAAAGTGTTGCCGACTTAAAATTTAGGTTTTGGCATAGCAATTCTTCTATTATTTTATTTCCTAATGCTTGTAGAAATACGATTAATATTTTGTTTATCTTCTGAGTTCTAGGTTTTCTGCAAGGGCATTGGTCTTTTTCTCGCTTCACAGTTAGAGCTTTGAGAAAATCTAACAGGCGTCCCATTTATCAAGATAGGGAATGCTTGGGTACCCGGCTTCATTGGAGATTACAAATATGAAAAATCCATAGCAATTACTACAGGTTCAGAGTATGAAAATCAGGCTAAAGTTGAATGGATGGATTAGTTAGAGACAAATAAAAAGGGTAATATTTTCAAAAGATTTAAATGGAAATCATTTTTACCTATCTCATTGTATAAGTTCTAGTTCGATTATCTGTTTGTATAAGTGGTTAGATATTTAGCAATTTCAGATTTTCATTTCTTCAAAAAAAAATACAAAAATTCTTAAGTTCTTCTCCTCTTGCCTATCTCATTTTCTTGCCTTGTAATCTATCTCTCAATGAAATCTTTATTGCTTTTATTTAAGGTATTGATTATGTATCCATGATTCAACAAAGAGGTATAGATCCACGACGCAGGGGATTTAATGTAATTCAATATGTTCAATCCACCTTAGAGAAGACAATCACATTTTGTTCTCAAATCTTACAGTAGCCAAACTATGGTTTAGTTCATTGCCAAGTACATAATGACCACCTTGGAGTAAAGATCCATGCTTGTGTAGGTGGTACTAGGAGTGGGAAGGATAAACATATTCTATCAGTTGGTATTCATCTCAGACATGTTGCAGATACAAATAAACTCTTCATCCCTAATCATATTAGAATGTTTGTGCTAGATGAGGTTGAAGGAAATCGGTTGAAAGCATTTCATTAGCTTCTTTTATCACAAAGATTTCATTAGCTTCTTTTATTATAAACATTCAAACATGATCAAGGAAAGAGTTCTTTTTTTTTGTATTTGAAATATGCTAAGACAGTCCAAGATGTATCAATAACGAGATGAATACTAGTTGATTGAATATGATTATCGTTCCCAACACTTGTACATCTACACAAGAATGTATCTTTACTCCAAGATGGTCACTAAGTACTTGGCAACGAACTAAATTATAGTCAAGCTACATGTTGAATAACATCAAGTCCAATGTAGAATTGATATGTACCTCATTGTTGAATCATGGATAGTTCCTCAAGACACTCAATAAAAGCATCAAAGATTTCATTTTGACATTGATTAGAAAGTGAGAAGAGGGAATTGGAAAGAGGAGAAGAACTTCAGAGTTTTAGTACCATTCTTAGAAAATTCAAAATCTACAATCATTAAAACACTAACCACCTAAAAAAATATCTAATCGAAACATAACCTAAAAAATGAGACAAGGACAAATGATTTCCATTTAAATCATTTGGAAACATGCCTTTTCTTTTGTTTCTATTTGATCTATCGATATAGTTTTAGCTTAATTTTATACTCAACAACAAATCTAGATTTCATAAGACGAACTTAATATTAAACATATTTTCTTGCCCCTCACTTTTAATTTTTTTAATTCTACCATGTATATCTTCAAATCCTCTTGTCCCCTCCAATCCTTTCTCCATAAACTTTTTCTTACTCATGCTACTCTTTACCACGCTTTCAAAAGGTTGTCTTGCAGAAGAGGACTAATCAATCAATTAACTATACAAAATTAGTGGTTGTTATACCAATCCTCCTCAACCATTTTTCCATATTCTTGACCCAAATAATTTCAATACTACTTCTCTTATAAATATTTAATCCTACAGAAGATATCCTAAATTTCAAACTATATAATAAATCTTAATAAGGAAAAAAAAGATCATCCCCTTATAGTGTATATATAACATATGGTTTATTAAGTAATGGACTACCTCTAAACATGGGTTTACATATGCTAAGAATATTTCCCCACATTACTTCTTTAACACCATTAATGCTCTTAACACATTGAGATACTACTGTCGTTAATTTGGTGTTGACAGTTGTGACTGCATTTGGATGCTCGTGCAAAACCCAAGAAACATTCAAAGTAACAAATTATACACACAAATATACACATACACATCAAAATCAATAAGTAATTTTACATTTTTTGTAATATTCAAAATCGTTACCATTTATTGGTATGTTGTTGATTGCATATAGTGTTCCCTTTTTCTCTTACAAGAAAATTTGCTCGAGGAAATTTTATCCCAAAATTCCTTCACTGTGTTACAGTTTGAAAGGGAAAGAAGGCGTACAACTATATTTTAAATTGGATAAGTACGCTAGTCATAAACCTAGTCATCAAATTCATGGATTTTGTTTTCAAAATTTCAACAAATTTACCTCTTCTGGTTAAATTTATTAGATAATTAAAATATTATTTTCTTTCTAATTTTTTTGGAATCAATAGGTTTTCATAATGACCCTCCAAGTCATTTACTCCATTTTCTAATCTTTTCAATGGTTAGAGCCTTCTTGTAGTGACTCCAAGTCATTTATGACTTGCTGCCACTAACAGTTCGGTCACCAGGTCATTCGTTTGGGTTTTATGTCAGTTTCTGTGTGTGTTTTGAAGCACTTGGAGTTTGAACGGTTGATTTCGGTCAAAATTCCAAGAAATTGGTCTCAGAGTAGAATTATGACGGTTCCATCAACTCCAAAAGGGCCATTTTAGGTTGGTAGCGTGGTTGGATCGCTTCTCAAGGCCTTTGGTGTGAGTTCGAGTATTAGGCATTTTAGCCTTTAAGCTTTGGCCTATGTTTGAACTTGGTCAACATTCTTGGTAATGTACTTGGATTGAAATTTCGTTAGTGTGGTTAATTCTAGAATATTGAGTTTGTCCTAAAATGACCTTTCATTCACTTCTCGAGGCTTTTAGTCTCATTCCGAGACCCCCCGTAGAGTTGGTCAAAAATGACCTTTGGGTGTGGGACCCTTTCATCAGCAAGATGACCTTAAATTGAAATTTTGACTATACTATTAAGTCTGAAATATTGAATTTAGTGGGGTAGTATAGTTTGTTTGCAGGCACGGGGTTCCAAATGAATCTTGAGTACCCTGTCAAAATATTTTCAACCCTCAAAGGTCAGCTAGTGCACCTTGGGTTGGTCTCCAAAATCGTGGACTTGGTCCCCCCATTCGTGAAGAAGAGGGAGCTTTCCCTCCGTGTTCGTGGACCTGGCCCAGTATTCATAGAGAAAAGGGAGCTTTCCCTCTGTGTTCGCGGACCTGTTCCCTGCGTTCATGAAGAAAAATAAGGCTTTCCCTCCGTGATCGCTAATCTAATCCCTGCGTTCATGGAAAAAGATGATTTTCCCCCCATATTCGCGGAGAACTGTTGATTGGTCTTTTAATCAAGACCAACAACCATTTCATCCCAATTTCACTTGGGCTTTTTGCGATTTTGGGAGATAGAGAGCTCAAAATTGATAGATTCCAAGTGTGTGCATTCGTGTTGATCATGACTATGCATTGGAGTGCTCAGAAAAGCATGAAAGGCATCGTATTAAGGTAATTTCTGCCCCAAAGAGGCTGCCCAAGCTTGAATGAAAGCTGTAATGGTTTTTTTTGTATGGGCTAATTTCGGGCTGTTTTGAGCCCTGAATTATGTTCTATTTTAGGTTACAAGTTTGGGGAGGTAATATGAACCTTTTCACAAAGTTGATTTTTTGATTACTGGTGCGGGTCCCACAATTCTATTTTAGACCCAATTTTGGTTCCATCTCTGATTAATGCAATTTTGATATCAAAATTTTCATATTGACGTTGTGTTCACTATTACAATTGGAGGTGATTTGAAGGGGGACAACTTCAAATTAGTGGACTCAGAGCGTGCATGATCAACTACGCGTGGTAGGCTACGGTCTCCTACTTTGACTGAGGTTTACTAAATTGTGTTTAGTATAAATTACATGTGATTTAGGCTCGTACTTTCCGAGTATAGGTTTTGCCTCCTTCCACTCCATTTTCTTGGTTCCTGGTTGAGCCTTTGACTAGAATAGTCTCGTGAAATCCTTAGTTTAGGCTTGATATTAATGGCCTTAGGCTAGGTTTGAGCCTTAGATGCTTTAGCATATGCTTTATTTCCCCTATAGCTAGGCGTAGCTTTTGGTAGGGCTTGCTATGTATGGTGTACCTTTATGCTAGTGTCTGAGACCTCAGTGGCTTATTGTACCCATAGGTTTTTCTTATCGGTGCTCGGTAGCAAGCCCGAGTGGCATATTTTGGATAAAGGCATCGTACCTAGAGATAATGCTCTCCCTATTTGACTAGTGTTATATTGTTTTGCCTAAGTTCGTGTTTGAGGAGTTATTGGATGTAGGTTAGTTTCCTTTGCCTTGGTAGTATACAAAGATTTGTTATTGTATTTATGATTGTATGTACCTTGTTTGGATGTTGGTGATGACATGCTTGAATTGATTGAGCATTTTCACGTGTTTTGTGGCATGATCTTGGTTCCTTTATTGGATTTTAACTACTCTTGTTTAGATGACACATTCTCATGCTTTTACTATTTTTAAATTGGTTTTAACGGGAGTCGTACCACCTAGATTACTTGGACACTAGTTTGAGACTTATGAGGCATCGATGATGTACTCCTTTTCTACTAGCAATATCAGAGGCATCGAGGATGCGCTCAACCTTTTAATGGTATTCGGCGCAGCGTCGCCCTTTTTCTATATTTGTTGCATCTAGGATGCTCTTATCCTTTACTTGAATATTCGGCATAGAATTGTCCTTTTCTGCATTGACTTGACTGCTCACTCTCCGGTACCACGACAAGGATGTGATGCATTATGTATAAGACCTGTACCACAAATTGAGACTACCCCCTAGTCGTAACATAGTAACTAGAGTCACAAGTGACCCCAAGCTAACCCTTGATACTAGCATTTTCATGAGCAACTAAATATGAACATGTAAGAGAACTAAAATGATTGAGCGAAAGCATAATTATGAAATACTAGTTCAATGTATTTCTGAACAAAGTTTTGTATACAACAACTATAATCTAAAAAGAATTGACAGAATGCAACAACTCTAACTAACTTTCTGTGAAGCCTCTACTAATACTGCTTATAGTTAGTAGGGATATGAACCCTGTTCCCCATAATCAATACATTCAAATAAAAATAATATACTAGAACTACAAACTAACTTGAGTACTCAAAAAATGAGAACTCATCACCTTCTGTCCCAAAGCAGCGATCTGACTGACTAGGATATTGATAGTAAGAACCTGAATCTACGTCACATGAAAAATGTAGGCAAAAAAGTATGCGATCAGTATTTTGAATGTAATGAGTATGTGAGATATGTATGATAATATTCAAATTTTGCCATGATGAATCTGAGATGCTAAACTGAATATGGAACTGAAACACATGAACTGATGTAATGACCAAGTAACTTGAAAAGCGTGAAATAAAACATAAAGTCATGAGATAAGGTCGATGCATTATAAAACACCATTTAAAAGCATGAAAGAAAATATAGCCATTTTGTGGGATATTAACCTTAACCAACATTTAAGACCAAGTGAGCTATAACATTGAATCCGATGTAACTCCCACACCGAGAAGAGAGAGACTTCTTGCCAAGTTAGACTCCGTATAAACATGAACATGAGCTATGTGTGGATCCACTAGCTAGGGAATTAGGGAATCTATGGTGGCACGTAGTTTAGAACTAGAGGTTGCTACTAAGACTCCCTTGTGGAGTCCTTACCACAAAGTCTTGGTGCTATGTTAATCCCAACAGAATACATAAATCATAGTCATTTAGAAAGGCAATAATCAACCAATCCACATCATAAAATATATCATAAGAATAGCTCCCTGAAAACCATGATCATAAAACAAACATGTAGACACTTACCTTTTAAGCATCTAAGTCATGATTTTATTCATATTGTGAGAAAACCTTTCACAATTCATGGTTGCTTGCTTGAAAATATACTTTAATAATAATTGATAACTTTCATAAATCATACATAATACTTCAACAAATCCATAATCATAAATCTATAGTTTATACTTTGAAATTCATTGAAAACATATAATTTAGATTGTTGAAATTAAGTAAAAAGCATGATTGGATTGACCCAATGAAATACATCAAAAGTAGGTTTTAGGAGAATTTCATAAAAGAGATAATTGAGAAAACCTTTGGGACTCCATAGATGGAAGAAAATCAATGGATTAATTCCCACATACTTGGAATGAAAAATCATTGCACTTGAAGCTAAACACGATTTCTTGAACTCTTTCATGAAATAATGTAGTAGAATTAAAGATAATAATACTTTCTTGAAATACTTCTTGAAAATGATGCACCTTCTTGAAACTCTTCTACAATAATGCATTTGAAATAAAGATACTAGTATTTTCTTAAAATAGTTCTAGAAAATAATGCAATTTCTTGAAACTCTTCTAAAATAATGCACTTCAAAATTAAAGATAATAATACTTTCTTGAAATACTTTTGAAAATAATGCACTTGAAGTAAAATATAGTTTCTTGAAACTCTTCTAAAATAACACAATTAAAGCAAAATATATTTCTTGAAATTCTTTTAAAAGAATGCATTTAAAGCAAAATATACTTTCTATAAAACCTTGTATAATAATGTGATTAAAGCAAAATATACTTCTTGAAATTCTTTTAAAATAATGAATTTAATGCAAAATATAGTTTCTTGAAATTCTTCTAAAATAATGCAAATAAAGCAAAATATATATTTTTGAAATTCTTTCAAAATAATGCATTTAAAGAAAAATATACTTTGCTGAAACTCTTGTAAAATAATGTAACTAAAACAAAATAAACTTTCTTAAAATACTTCTTGAAATTCTTGAACTTACTTCATTCATGAAAATAATGCATATGAAATAATAGGACTAGATTTTCAAATAAATCTGGCTAAAAAGAGACCAATGTGGTATAATAAGCATGAACAAAGAATTAAAGAATATCAGTGATATGAAGTACCATATTTTCAATAATGAAATGAATAATCAACAATAGGAAGTAGAGGGAATTTAAAAATTATGAATAACGGGGTAAAATCCAACTTTGGTCTTAATAATAGAAATCGTAGATGTAGGGCGTGGGAAATAACTAAGTTCCTCACATTGATAATCTTACACACCTTAATTACTCCCTGAATCTTGAAGAATAACCCTAACTTCAAGAAGAACAATCAAGAAATCCTTTCTTAAGATTCTTGAATTAGTTTCTTGAAAATCCTATGATCAAGGGTTAATATTTCTATTAATGACTCATGATTATATGAAGAAATTTGAGTTGGAAAGGTAAAAATCATTGGAGAAGAACTTACCTTGAAGAAGAATCTTGAAAAATATTTGAAAGAACCTTTCTTGGAAGTGTTATGCTTGATTTTCCTTAGAATTTTGTCTTGGGGTTTTAGAGAGGAGAAGGAGGAACTAAAAGATAGAAATCTCATTGTTTAGGGTTTTATAGGAGTTAGGAAATTTGTTTTAGGGTTTTTTCTAGGGGTATAATGACAAAAATTCCCTTTTTAAATATCTTTTCGTTGGTCAAAATATAATAGCACTGCATCATGTTAGTAGAATGGTAATAACATTTTACTCCAAACTTCAAATGATTCAAATTTGGTGGCGTTGGAAAGAAGACCCATAGATTTTTAATTTGATAGGTTATGGGCCAGGTAAATTTTAATATTCTAATAGATATTATCATTTGAAGTTGACTCAAATATAATATTTTATCGAAACTCAATTAATAAAAGAAGCTTTCAACTAAACTTTGTGTTAGAGGATTCTTATAACCTTAATTCATCTCCAAATATATTTTCACACTAAATAATTAAACTTAACACCTATGCACAATTAAGAATCACCCTGTACAATCCTATAACATGAAGAATAATTTGGGTCTTAGCTTAGAGATTTGCAAAGTGTTATAACCTAGCTCGAGCCCTGGCAGTTTATACAGACTTCCAGCATCCCTTATGGGTCCCTCTGTCTGGTGTACCACTGAACTAGATTAGGGAGCTACATGGGTCCCACCTGGTTATACACTTGGTTATTGATGATTTTTGAGAGCCACCGATGATGTTATTGGTTTTTACTACAAACTTGCATTCATACGCATCGCCAATCACCAGTATACTTATTTGCTATTTGGTCCTCAAAATTTATGGGGGCTGGGGGTATGTTTGTTTTGTTTGTACCTTTCATGTGTATGGGCGTACGGTTAGTTATTGTTTGATTATAGTTGTACTTATCTTGTAGTTGGTTAATAGGAGCTCTTAGTCTAGACTTGTTGTTGGTACTCTCTGCTAGGTTGAGTTGAGTTGGTCCTTATGTGACTATATGATTAACGGTGATCATCAATATTCCATTCTTGATTAGTTGACTCCTATAGCGCTTCATTATTGTAAATAAGATGTTGGCTTACGGTTTCAGGTACCTTCCTTGACTCTGGTTCTTTTCTCTATGTAGTCTATCTCTTTACTCTCATTTCTTGTTCTACCTTATGTTAGCTCCTGTTTGGCTACTTGTGTTGTACTTACCTTATTTATATGTTAATTATACTTTCTTTATACTTGGAGCTTAGTTGGCCTATGCCTACTGAGTACCATTCATTTGGTACCCATACTAGATTTCTGCACCCTGCAAATCATAGTATGGGGTTATCATTGATGATTTGGACTTGTGCAGATCAAATTTTTATTCGGAGATTTGGTGAGCTCCTGGAATTCAAAGTTGTTGATTTCTATCTATTTAGGCTAGGACTAGTCTTTACCTTTTGTTTTGAGCTAGTCTGTATTTATTTTTGTATTTGTAAAAGTCTTGTACTCTTATTTTGATTAGATGCTTGAATATCGACTGAGGCCAGGTCTTGGGGATGGTCCTTTGCAGATATATGCTTGTTGATTCTTCTTTCTTTTTATTGCTATCGATTCTCTTACTTTCTTTGTATTATCTTTCTCTTAATAGTCCGTTACCTTTAGTTCTGGGCTACGAGTTAGGCTTACTTACTAGTGGATGTGGTAGGTGCCATAATGAGCTGAGAGAATTGGGTCATGAAAAATTGGTATCAAAGTTCTAGGTTGACCTGCATCATTGATATGAGAGAAAATGCCTATTAGAGTCCCACGAATCATTGTAGATATGTGATTGTTGATTTTTCTTTCTTTTTATTGCTATCGATTCTGTTGCTTCCTTTTTATTATCTTCCTCTTAATTTTCCGTTACCTTTAGTTTTGGGCTATGAGTTAGGCTTACTTACTTGTGGGTATAGTAGGTGCCATCATCACCTGAGAGAATTGGCTCATAACAAGTTGGTATCGGAGTGCTAGGTTGATCGACATCATTTGTATGATAGCAAATTCCTAGTGAAGCCCTGCAGATTGATGCTTTGACATCCGTATCCTATCTTCAGTAGCCTGTAGGGAATTCTTAGGAAATTTTGTTTTTGACTTCTTATCATGTGTCCTTGCTTCAAATAACCTCTAAAACTGATCTTTTGGAATCAACTCTCTCTTAGATGGGTAGCACGAGGATCTTGGTGTACATGACCGAAGTATCATCACGTTCTACCAAAGTTTTGATAAATAGTTCTCACGCTAGAGATGGATTGATGGTTCCCAAGATGGATTCATCCTCAATATCTGAGTATATCTTGGGATTCCTTGAATGGGTTAGGCATAACCCTATATCATTCCCTATTGGTCTGGATATGAGTCAAGAGTTCATTAAGGGGTTGTCTTTACTACTCCGTTTAGCCTCAGAGCATTTGATAGAGGCTAGGTGTACCATTCTCCAAGTAGTTAGTCATGCGAGGGCCGTAGAACAAGAATGCCTTGAGGCTTACAAAGATAGTGGTAAGAGGTCTTACCATTAGTACAATGGTGAGAACATCCCACTTCGGTGTGAGTATTAGTTTAGTGAGAGTCATCTTCCATATTGACTTATCAGGACTATTATGGTGGTACCTTAAGTTCCAGGAGGTTCTGACGCAGGTCGTGGAGCCTACGGTAGACAAAGTTTAGGTTTGACTTCTCGGGGTGAGCACTTTTTGCCTTCAGGTATTGGAGCTCATTTTATTCTAGATGGGTCCTTCCCGCAAGGTGATATTGGTGACAGTTGCTAGGAGTGTAGTGAGGTAGGCCACTTTGTTAGAGAGTGTCGAAGGACCCCAATATAGTTAGCTAGGGGTGGTCCCCAGGGTGTTAGAAATGGTCCACAGTCTGTCAGAGGAAGCCATGGGAGTTCGTCGCATTCTTCACATTGGGCTTCATATTATAGAGGTTTCTATGATTATGGGGGGTTTGATCACTGGTCTAGGGAGTGCCCCAGGTGAGAGATGATCTTTCAGACATTGCAGATTTCTGCTACTCCTCAGGCTAGAGCAGTTAGACCTTCTCGCCTCTGTAGGGAGCTGTTTTATCAGTCTAGAGAGTGTCCTTACTGTGGGAACCTTGAGCAGTTTATTTATCTAGGTCAGTCTCATAGGTTTATGTCCCCTTTAGTTAGAGGTATTTCTCAGAGTGTTGCTGGTGGTACTTTATGTGTTTAGGCTAAGGTCGGTCAGGATTTTTTCTATGCTTCTATAAGCTAGCCAGAGGCTGAGGATCTAGGTATCGATTGCATTTGGATAAATTCGTTATTTTGTTCTTCATTGTCTAAATTATATGGTTTTGGGGTTTTCATACCTATACATGCCTATTTGCCTTGTTATTTATTTCATGACTATGGTGGTAACCTATAACACCCTGCACTATTCTAGCCTAGACCAAGTCCGAGAACTAAAAGAAAACCTAAGAAGAAGTAAGTGAAGTGGACTGCCAGTGCCCATGAGTGCCACCTTCAGTCTGTAGGAAGGTCTTTGGGTCATGGATGGCCCCTCGTAGGCAGACCCAACACTTAGATTTTTTTGAGTTCCTCAACCTTACCTATGAGTGGCTTCTACGGCCTGTAGGGGGTCCTACGAACCATAGAAGGGAATCGTGGAAGAGGCTCAGGGACTCAGTACCACCTATGACCTGTAGGAAGAGGTCCATAGACTCCATCTTCAGAATATTTCCTATGAATTAGAAGGATGAATTGTAGCTGGTGCTATGACCCATAGAAAGGGGATCGTAGGTCTATCTTTAGAAACCCAGGAAAGGTGCCTAAGTTCCTATGAGCTGGTCTCTACGACCCGTTAGAAGGTCTACGACCTATAGGAACATTTTCGTAGATCCCTCATGCAAATTCCTATAAGGTCTAATTTTGGACCATGGCTCCTACAACCAGCTTTCTACTGTCCGTAGGAGTGTCTACGATCTATAGAAGTGCTCGTAGGACACCTAGAGTTAATTTTAATGAGGGATAGTTTGGTCTTTTACCAATCTTTCCCAAGCTAAACCCAAGCTGTTTGGGACCAAAATTGTCCCTTATAAGTACCCAATGGGTTTTTTCCTCTCATTAACACTTAGAAATTCTGAGAGCAAGGATTAGAGAGAAGAAAAAGAGCTAGGGTTCACGACTTTCAAGTGAGGTCTTTGGTTTTCGATGAAATAATCTTCGTTCAAGTTATGTAAGGTTATCCGAATGTTAGACAAAGTTTGTCCTCATGCACTACATGTTCATAAAGTCAATTGAGTCAACATGTTCAAGTTTTTAATCCTATAAAAATGATTTCTTGATGGATCTACGTACTCCTTGATTGAGTTCTGGTATGTATATTATATTATACTTAATGAGTCGATGTTTGAGGTTATAGATTCATGTTTGTATCCACAGAACTATCATTAAGGTTTACATGATATATTTTATTCTTTATTGATGTTAAGAATGTTGCTTTATCCATATTTAATAAATGATGAGTTGAGTATGATGTCTATTTTCAAGCATGAGTTAACATATATTTTAAAATGTCATATTTTGAGAAGTCAATTTATAGTTTGAATATACTTGATGAGATACATGTTACTTATATGTAAAAGAAAAGGTGATGATGAGAAAAGATTATGTAAATTGATGTGAAAGTCCAATGAGACAAGATGAGATATAATTTGAGTATTTCACTCACTTGATGTGTGTGCGCGTGTGCACGTATATATATATGAGCATAGTAATGATTTGGGTGTAGTATTGAGCACCGACTTGGGCAAGAGTTTAGAATAATTCAATCCCTATGAACTAGGTAGCCTGCGTAAGATAGGATCACGCCATTCATTCGAATGACTCCTCATTGTCCCAAAAGTGGACATTTTATATGGATCTATAGATGATGAGACGTCCCTTACCTTGGCAAAGTATTTGACAAATGTGGCAGCAACATCGCTTCATTGTATCATCAATAGTTCATAAATGATAGTTGTCGGTTGGAGAATATTCCTAAGAAGTAAAGTATCATATTTTCATATACTGAGTTATATTATCGATTTAAAATAATGAGGTTTTTTCTTGGGTAATTCAAACTAGTGGTTGCTTTATGACACTCCTAGCTTAATTTAGATTGAAAACAAAACCGATGTTTCATGTCTTTAAACTGTTGTCTTTTATGATATTGCATGTTTTACTGAGTTGAGATGTATATAGAGTTTAGTTCTTGAGTTGAGTAGCTTGATGTAAGTTTCCCTTTTTCCATTTTACATACTCGTATATTCCATGTACTAACGTCATTTAACCTACATTATTTTATGATACAAATACAGGTGTTAGAGATCATCAATAGGCGAATCGTTGATGATCTATTTTCCATAGCTTTAATAAGACCTCTTTCTATTTAGGGGAGTTCTTTCATTACTAGTTTGATGTCATTCTACTTTTTTAGCTTGTCTTGACACTTTCTTAGTAGTTAATAGAGGCATCATATACTTAGAGTGGAGTCATGTTGAGTCTTTCGAAGTTTGCTTCTAAAACTATGACTTTTACTATTGAAGTTATGATATTTGTCTTACATATTAAATGAGTATTTTAAGTTATTCTACAGCTTGATGAGAATGGTATGTGATTTCCCACTTGATATTACTCTTTTATTGAGTTTGAGTCTTTCACTGAGTGAGTTAGCCAGGCCAAGTGGTTTCCTTAGGACCACTAATGGTTTTTGACTGCTGACCATATCTAAGGTGTAGGCTCAGGGCATGACAAAATTTGCATCTGAGCATACAATTCAAGAGTCCTAGGGTGTTTATGAAGCTAATTCTAATAAAGTCCTTATCAGTGTGAAGTGCGCCACATCTATAATAAGGAGGCTATAGGACTTTAGGAATTCTTTCACTTGTCTCTTACTCCAGTTCGCACTATAGAGTTTAAATCTATGAAATCTCCTTCTAATTCATGCATTTCATGATTTTAGATCATGCCTTCAAAATTAACTTTGAGTCAGAAGAACGTCTTTGAGGATGAGATCCCGCAACCATCTAGAATGTAGACTCAGAATCGAGATCGAGCTGTTGAGAATTAGAATAAGGTTTAGAATGGGATTCAAGGAGTTCCACAGGCTACGTAACCCATAATGAATTCAGAGTTTGAGTTTAGGGGAGCTATATCTATGCTCACCCAGTTGATGGCTGCACATTCTGGTCATTAGAATACCCCAGTCCTAAGATCTAGTTCCCCAGAGCCATCTGCTTTTAATAGAATTCGTGACTTTTTGAGAATGAACCCACCAGTTTTCACGGGATCTAAGGTTAAGGAAGATCCTCAAAACTTCATTGATGATATATGGAAAATCTTAAAAGCTATGTATTCCACAGAGGTAGAAAGAGTTGAACTCATCTCCTACCAGCTGAAAGACATTGCCAATGTCTAGTATAACCAATAGGAGGAAATTAAAGGTGAGGATGCTGGACCTGTAATTTGGGATAAGTTTGAGAATGCATTTCTATACCAATTTTTTCTACGAGAGTTGAGGGAAGCAAGGTAGAAAAGTTCATGAACCTAAAGCAGGAAAGGATGATAGTTAAGGAGTGTGGCCTCAAATTCATTTAGTTATCCAAGTATTCTCCACAAATATTTCCTGATACGAGATCCAAGATGAGGATATTTGTTGCAGGTTTGGGCAGACATGTAAAGAAAGAGTATCAGGCATCCTTGTTGATATCAAACATGGACACTTGTAGACTTATGGTGTATGCCCAACAGGTAGAGGATAATAAGAAGGATAGAGAGGAACACCAGAGCAAGGAGTCTAAATCTGTAAGTCATTAGCCAAACCAAGATAAGGGTGGTAATGGTAATTGCTCTTTCTTTTAGAAGAGGTCTTCTAAATATGCACCGTCAGAAGAAAGCGACCCTTTCCCAACACAAGAAATGATCAAAGGTCATATAATTTCAGAGCACATGATTCTCAATCCCAAGAAAGTGTGGCCCAAGGTCCTATATGGGCACCGCCTTATGGTAAGTGTGGAAAGCTCCATTTGGGAGAGTGTTGTGTAGGCACCAATGGTTGTTACAAGTGTGGCTAGATAGGTTACTTCCATAGATATTATCCGATGGGGGATAGAGTGATAGGGGAAGCATAGCCCAATCTTCTTCTACAGCACCACCAAATAGAGGTAATCAGAAGGGTTCTTATTTAGGGATAGGCAGAGGTTCAAACAATCTGTATGCTATGGCTAATCACCACGATTAGTAGAACTCACTAGATGATGTCATTTGTATGCTTGAAGTCTTTTCTCATGATGTCTATGATTTACTTGATTCAAGTGCTACTTCGTATTTTATGACTCCTTATATAACCTTAAGTTTGGAATCATTCCTGAATGACTCTTAGAACCAGTCACTATTTCTACTCCCATTAATGAGTCTAGTATAGCTAAAAGAGTTTATCGTTATTGTATAGTCTCTTTCTGTCATAAATACACTTCTATAGACTTAGTTGAGCTAGATATGGTTGAATTTGATGTCATTCTTGGAATAGACTGACTTTATGCTTGTTATGCCTGAATTGATTGTAGAACCTGAGTAGTCAAGTTCCATTTTCCAAATAAGCCAGTCATAGAGTGGAAGGGAAGTTCAGCTTTGCCTAAAGGTCAATTTATTCCATACATTAAGGCGAAAACTTATTCGAGGAGTAGAGATCGAGCGTCGAAATACCAGTGGATCAATTTTTCTTTATTCAATATAATTATTGAAAGGATAAAGTGGAACAGACGCTTCTCTCCAAGGGGTATATCTACCACATTCTACGGAATACAGATAATAGTGTGGAGACACTATCCCTCCAGTCAGTCCCAGTCGTTAATAAGTTTCCTAATGTTTTTCCTGAGGATTTACCTAAAGTTCTTTCCAATAGGGAGATTGACTTCAAAACATATGTTCTTTCAGATATGCAACCTATTTCTATTCCACCATATTAAATGGCTCCCACAGAGTTAAAAGAATTGAAAAAGCAGTTGAAAGACCTCCTAGATAAAGGGTTCATTAGGTCGAGTGTCTCACCTTGAGGATCTCCTATCCTATTCGTGCGAAAGAAGGATGGTTTATTAAGAATATGTATTGACTACCATTAGTTGAACAAAGTTACCATAAAGAATAAGTATCCCTTTCTAAGAATTGATGATATTTTCAACCAACTTCGAGGTACCACTTATTTCTCCAAAATAGACCTCAGATCAAGCTATCATTAGTTGAAGTTAAAGGAATGTGATATTCCAAAGACAAACTTCAGAATCAAATATGATCACTACGATTTCCTAGTGATATCCTTTGATTTGACTAACTCTCTTGCAATATTTATAAATTTCATGAATAAAGTGTTTAAGTAGTATTTGGACGTGTTTTTTTATCTTGTTTAATGATGACATTCTGATTTATTCAAGGAAAGGGGAAGAGCATGCCAACTGTCTCAGAATTGTTCTCCAAACTCTCAAGGAAAAGAAGTTATATGCCATGTTTTCAAAGTGTGAGTTTTCACTCGTATCTATAGTATTGTTAGGCCATATTATTTCTAGTGATGGTATTCGAGTTGATTTGGAGAAGATAGAATTTGTTAAGAATGGACCTAAACCCACATTCCCCGACTGATATAAGAAGTTTCTTGGGTTTGGTTGACTATTATAGGAGATTTGTTGAAGGATTCTCACCCACATCATTGCCATTGACTAAGTTGACTCAAAAGAAGTCTAAGTTTCAATGGTCCAATTTTTGTGAGGAGAGTTTTCAAGAGTTGAAAACAGGGTTGATTACTCCTCCGATTTTATCACTACTCAAGGGAAAAAATAGGTTTGTGATCTATTATGATGCATCTAGAGTTTGATTGGGTTTTGTTTTAATGCAGAAAGGAAAAGTCATAGCTTATGCTTCCTGACAACTTAAGATTCTCAAGATGAATTATTCAATTCATGAACTAGAGTTGGCAACAGTAGTATTTGCACACAAGATTTAGCGTCACTATCTTTATGGAGTGTATATAGATGTGTTCACAGATCATAAGAGCTTGAAATGTGTATTCAGTTAGAAAGAGTTGAACCTGAACCAGAAGAGATGGCTTGAGTTGGTCAAGGACTATAACATGACTATTCTTTACCACCTGGATAAGGAGAACATTGTTGTTGATGCTCTTAGCATATTTTCTATGGGAAGTACCACTTATATTGAGGAAGAGAAGAAAGAATTGGCTAAAAATTGCATAGACTTGCATGATTAGGAGTTCTCCTTATGTACTTTGATGAGGGAGGGGTGATTATTTAGAATGTGGCTGAGTTTCACTAGCTGTTGAAGTAAAGAAGAAATAGGATCAAGATCTTATTATCATTCAATTGAAAGATAATGTTCATAAGTAGAAAGTGATGGCTTTCGCCAAAAAGGGAGATGGAGTGTTGACATATCAAGGTAGATTATTTGTTCCAAGTGTTGATGGTCTCAAAGATAGAATCATTGTAACAACCTATAGCTCCATGTATTTAATTCATCCTAGCTCTACAAATATGTAACATAACTTGAGAGTGGTCTATTGGTGGAATGGTATGAAGAGAGATATTGAAGAGTTTGTTTCCTAGTGCTTGAATTACGAACAAGTCAAAGTTGAGCATCAAAGGCCTTCTAGTATAGCTCAAAATATAAAGTTTCCAAAATGGAAGTGGGAGATGATCAATGTGGATTTCATAATAGGTTTACCAAGGTCTCGCAAATAATATGACTCTATCTGGGTGATTGTGGATATGATGACTAAATCTGTCCACTTCTTGCCTATTAAGACTATAGATTCAGCCTTGGATTATACAAGATTGTATATTTGGGAGATAGTCAGATTGCATGGACTTTTCTTGTACATCATCTCAAACAAAGGTACTCAATTCACTGCATAGTTTTGGAAGTCCTTTAAAAAGGGTTTGGGTTCAAAGGTAAATCTTAGTACTACCTTCCATCTATAGACAAATGGTTAGGAAGAGCATACTATTAAGACCCTTGAAAATATGTTGAGTGCAAGTGTTATCGACTTCAAAGGTAATTGGAATGACCACTTGCCACTTATTGAGTTTGCCTACAATAATAACTTTCAGTCAAGCATTCAAATGGCTCCATATGAGGCTCTTTATGAGAGGATATATAGATCGCCTATTGGGTGATTTAAGGTTGGTGAAGCTAAGTTGATAGGGCCAGACTTAGTTCATCAGACTATGGAGAAAGTAAAGGTTATGCAAGAAAGCCTAAAGACTGCGCAAAGTTTTCAGAAATCCTACACTAATGTTAGGAGAAGAGACTTGGAGTTTGAGGTAACTGAGTTGTTTTATTTGAAAGTTTCACCCATGAAGGGAGTTATGAGGTTTGGAAAGAAAGAGAAGTTGAGTCCGCTTATATTTGCCCTTGTTGGATCATAAAAAGGATTAGGCATGTTCCGTATGAGTTAGAGCTTCCACCAGAGTTAGATACCGTTCATCTAGTATTTCATATATCCATGCTTAAGAAATGCTTGAGAGATCCTTCACTCATTTTTCCTACATAAAACATTGGGGTGAAAGATAGTTTGTCATATGAGGAGGTTCCTGTCAAGATTCTTGATCATCAGGTTCATTAATTATGCATTAAAAGGATTGCCTCAGTCAAATTTCTTTGGCAAAATCAGTTCGTTAAGAAGGCTATGTGGGAAGCCAAGGAGGAAATGAAAGACAAGTACTCACACCTATTCATTCCTCCTAGTATTGATGTTGAAGGAACTATTTCTACCCCTGTATTTGAGTTGGTCCTTCCTGATTTTATGCGATTCAGTGAGTTAATCTTGATGTTGATGTTTTGAGTTCTTGAATTACATTCATACCTTGATTATATTCTTCACTTAGATATAATTCCGGATGAATAATCCCAAGGGGGAGATATTGTAACACCCCACACTATTCTAGTCTAGACCAAGTCTAAGAACCACGAGAAAACCTGAGAAAAAGTAAATGAAATAGAGTGCTAGTCCATGAGTTCCACCTATGGTCCGTAGGAAGATCTATGAGGTTGTAGGTGGCCCCTCTTACGATACCCCAAAACTTCAAAAGCTTTTGAGTTCCTTAAACCTACCTATGAGTGGCTTCTACTACTCGTAAGAGTTCCTACAGACTGTAGGAGTGACTCATGAGAGAGGATCAGGGACCCAGTACCTCCTGAGTTATAGGACCCTACCTATGAGTTAGTAAGATGGTCTATAGACAGTCCTATGACCCATAGGAAGATGTCCATAGACTCCTCTTTTAGAGGATATTTAGAACCTTTCCTATGAGTTAGCAGGATAAATCGTAGGTGGTCCTATGACCTATAGAAAGGGGATCCTAGGTCCATCTTCAGAAACCCAGGCAAGGTGCCTGAGTTCCTATGAGTTGGTCTCTTCTACTCGTTAGAAAGTCTACGACTGTCCTAAAAGAGTACTTTTTATATGGATCTAAAGATGATGTGATGTCTCTTACCTTGTCAAAGTATTGGACGAATGTGGGAATGACATTGCTTTATTGTATCATCACTAGATCATAAGTGATGGTTATCGGTTAGAGAAACTCCCTAAGAAGTAAAGTATCATATTTTCATATACTGAGTTATATCATTGTTTCATTTCTGTAAAGAACTGTCTTTTATCATATTACATATTTTACTGAGTATAGATGTATATAGAGTGGAGTTTTCCAGTTGAGTATCCTAACGTAAGTTCCCCTCTTTCATTTTACATACTCGTACATTCTATATATTGAGGTCATTCGACCTGCATCATTTTATGATGCAGATATAAGTGCTAGAGATCATCAACATGCGCACTATTGAGGATCTATCTTCCATAGCTTTGGTGAGACCTCTTTACATTCAGAGGAGCTTCTTCATTACCAATTTGATGTCATTTTACATTTTTTATTGAGGTAGCTGTGAGCTTGTACTGACACCTTTTTAGTAGTTAATAGAGGCTTCATAGACTTAATAGAGTGGAGTCATGTTGAGTCTTTCAGAGTCTGCTTCTAAAACTAGGACTTTTTCTATTGAAGTTATGATATTTGAATTATATATTAAATGAGTATTTTAAGTTATTCTAGAGCTTGATGAGAATGTTATGTGATTTCCCACTTGATGTTACTCTTTTATTGAGATTGAGTCTTCCACTTAGTGAGTTATCAAGGCCAAGAGGTTTGCTTGAGACCAGTAATGCTTTTCGAGTGCCGGCCACATCCAAGCTGTAGGCTTAGGATTTGACATAACCTTATTTGGACTTGTGTGTTTGTGTTTTATTTTTGGAGCTAATTTCTTTTAATAGTGGATCAACTAGGTTGAGTTGCTATGTTGAGAAGTGATGATTGGCCATTTCTCCGTACTTTTACCTTGGTGATTTGTTATGAGTTTGTGGCCAGGCTAGTTAGATTTTCCTTTTTGTCTCGCTTACCATTTTCTATTGATGTGGTGCCAACCCTTGTTAGATATGTGGCTAGACCAACTTTATTAGTTCTAGGAGTTGTGGTACTGACTGATTTAGTTCACTTAGCAGGTCACCTTAGATTCATACCGTCCCTTTGGATTAGTGGTTGCGTAGCTCTTCTTACCATTTTTCTTAGCTAGTATTTCTTTAACTAGTATTCCTTTCCTCTTATTCTAATTTACTTGGCTTTGATGGCTCTCTTCATTGCTTTGAGTTATTTGATTCGTAGGTGAGTGATTGGATATTGAGGCATGGTGTGAATGGAGGTGTAGATTTTTGTGGATTACAGTAGATCCCTTTTATCAATTTTTTCCTATGCCTTATTGGTATCTTCAGTCTTTGGGTTATGAAGTAGAGGTATACTCTTCTACCTACCTGGTTGGTTCCTTTATGGCAGTCTTGGTGATTTGGTTTAGTGGTAGTCGAGAGATTTGTGGCTGTTGGAGTTGTGAGAAAGGTAGCATAGCCTTTTATGGTGTGGTAATATTAGTTGTCCACCTCTTCCCTTACCTTAGTCTTATTATCGGTTGCAAAGTTTTGGTCCGCTTGTTTAATCTCTTAAAATTGTCTCTTTTGAGGGTTTTGATCCTTGACTATGGCTAGCAGGGAATTTGGGAAGAGTGATGTCTTGTTATGCCTTGTTACTGTTATTGTTAGTTTGATATGGTTATGTTGGCAATTCTTAATGCTTTATTGTGATTTAGAGTTGAAGTGGGGGTTTTGATTGGTGTCTTAAGATGTAGCCTTAGCTGGAGGATGGAAAGTTTCTTAGAAGGTTCATCTTCAAGATGGGATCAAAGTAATTCGTGGGAGATATGAATTGGTTCTTGTTCAAGATACAAGGTATGGTTTTTTGACATTCAGTAGCTCGTGGTATTTGTGGATGAGCTTTGGTGCTTTTGGACCATTATCTATCAGTGGTATATGTTTATATGCTGTCTACCGACTTGGTTTCCTTGGGTTAAGAGGGTTGGATTAGATTTGCGCTCGCAGAGTAGTTCAAGGGCAAGCGATGTTGGCTCTATATAAGTTCCTTAATAGAAGGTCACTATAGCTGGGCTCAGTATAGCCTTATTGATTGTGGGATAATCATCATTTGGAGTAGAGTGTTCAGTTTTAGAAGGTTGAGCTTCAACATGGACTATTGGTTTTTGAAGTTGAGATTGGGTTTTGAGCTTTGCCCAGGGCCATATTCCTTGTTTTGGTGGCTATCGTTTCCCAATATTCAGGTGTAACATGTAACTCTTTCGAGGTTTGAGTGGTGTGGTTCAGTAAGTGGGTATCATATGGTTCTATAGATGTTCAAGATAGCTAAGGACTAGAAAACCAATCTTTGTGAGTATAAGAGGTTGGTTTTGGAGCATAAAATGAATATTATGATTCGGGAGTTGGATGGTATTTGTCACTGTGGAGTGGTTGATCTTTTTGGTGTTTTTAGTGTGGTTTTGGTTTTCCTCAGATAAATCTGGTACTTTCAGCCAAGTACGGGTTTGTTGGGCGAGAGTTGGATCCCAAGAAGAAAATTGGAGGAGTTTTGAAGGCTTAAAGTGAAATTGGGGATTTTCCTCTAAGACTAAGTTTTTTGATGGCGTTGTCAACTAAAAGTGTGTTTGAGGGTCTGGCAGAGCATGTGGGCACGGTACTTTCATCGTTTTATGCCTTCAGGCTATAACTGTCCTTCTACATTCGCAGACAAAAGTCCTTTTATAGTTGGTGATATTGTAATGACCCTCCAGGTCATTTCCTCTAATTTTTGATATTTTCAGTGTTTAGTGCTTTCCTGTAGTGACCACAAGTCATTTATGACTTAATAAAACTAACACTTCGGTCTCCTAGTCATTTGTTTGGGTTTTATGTCAGTTTTTGTCTTTTGGATCTCTTAGAGTTTGAACGGTTGATTTCGGTCAAAACTCTAGGAAAAAGGTCTCAAAATGGAATTTTTACTGTTCCATAAGATCTAAAAGGTTCATTTAAGGCTAGTGGATTAGTTGGCTCTCTTTTCGAGGCCTTTGGTGCGATTTTAAGACATTAGGTATTTTAGCCTTTAAGCTTTTGCCTAAGTTTGACCTTAATCAACATTCTTAGTAAACTTTCTCGAATTGAAATTTCGTCAGTGTGGTTAGCTTTAGAAGGTTGAGTTTGGTCTAGAACAACCTTTTATGTGCTTTTCGAGGCTTCCGATCATATTACAAAGCCACATTTAGTATTGGCCAAAAAGGTACTTGGGTGTGAGACCCACTTTTTGTTGAGATAACCTCTAATGGAAATCTTGACTAAATCATTGAGTCTAGAACATCGAATTTAGTGGGGAAGCATAGCTTATTTGCGTACATGGGGTTCCAAATGAATCCAGAGCACTCCATCAAAGTATTTTTAACCCAAAGTTCAGTTATGTAGCACTTTCTGGTGTACCTTGGGTTGGTCTTCGCAACCATGGACCTAGTCCTTATGTTCACAGTGAAGAGAGAGCTTTGCCTCCATGTTCGTGGACCTGGTCCCCACATTCGCAGAGAAGTTTGAGGCTTTCCTTCCGTGATGGTGGACCTGATCCCTGCTTTCTTGGAGAAGGATGATGTTTTCTCACCGCATTCATGGACTAGATACCTGCATTCGTGGAGGTCTGCTGATTGGTCTTTTAATTAAGACCAGGAACCATTTCAACCCGATTTCACTTGGTCTTTTTTCGATTTTGGGAGCTAGGGAGCTCTAAATTGAGCGATTCTAGGTGTTGCACATTTGTGTTGATTGTGGCTATGCATTGCAGTGCTCAGGCCTAGGTAGTGTCTATTTGGCTTCCCTCCCCCCCTATAGGCCTCTCTGGCCAGTGTACCACTAAATCGGATGAGGGAGCTACATAGGTCCAACTTGGCAGGCCGAGGGTTGGGGTGGGTCTATACACTTTGTTATTAATGATTTTTGAGACCCATCAAAATGTTATCAATGATTATTCTAAGCATGTTTCTACATGAATTGTGTGATTTTAAATTTAATTATGTATGCCCATGCATAAAGCTATTTTCAAGTTAGTGTTATGAAGTTAAAGATGATTTTCATGAGTTGACTATGAGTTTAATGATTTTCAAGGAAAGTTTTATGATTTAAAGTTGACATTATGATTTAATGATGAAGTTATGATGATGATCGATTATGATCAAAGAAAGTTATTATGTTATGATTAGTACAATTCTCACACAATCATGTTCAAAGATGGATAAGTACAATTCTCACTGAAGTTATGTATTCTTATGAATCACCAAAGTTAATGATCTACTCCTAATATGTTTTATAAAGAAGGATTGATAGGTAGTTACTATATTTTCCTATTATGTTATGATCATGTTTTTATGAGTTTTCGTTGGGATATTGACTAAGCACCAAGAGGACTTCTAGATGGGGTTTGGTTCAGTAACACAGTTAGTTACCCAAGGGAATCCTTCATTGCCTTGGATTTCCTTCATGGCCTAGCTAGTGGATCCACATATAGCATAGTTGAGTTGAATTGAGTTGAGCACCATGACGGAGTATACCCTGGCAAGGTAGCCTCCCCTTATCGATGAGGGTTACATCAGATTTCATGTTATAGCTCGCATGGTCTTAAGATGTCAGTTAAAGGTCTTATCCCACTCAAGTTAAATGTCAAATTATGAGTTTTATGATATGCATTGACCATGAGTTTTCATATGTTTTCAGATGCTTTAAGCTTTACTCATGTTCATTATGATTGATCATGTATGTTATGGCATATTATTCATGTTCCTTTACTTGTTAATGCATCTCCCACATACTTAGTACCTTCTATGCACTAACATATATTTTTCCTACATTGTCTGATAATATAAGGGCAGATATCGATCATTCGATTCGTTGCTAGAGTACTTAGTTTTCTCTAAGAAGTTGGTGAGTCCTCATATCATCAAGGACATGACTTTCTATTCATATTGTTTCATTGACTTACTTCTATTGATTCGGGTGATCTAGGAGCTTTTCTCAAGCCCCCATCAAAAACTAAACTAGAGGCATGTTTAGACGCTATATGATGTAATCTGGTTGGACATCTATTGAGTTTGATATCCCTTAGACCCTTTCCCTTGAGTTGTTACCTCCACTTATTTTACTATGTTTCTTTGCCTTATGTATGCGATGTATGCTAATATGGCTTGGTTGGGGACTCTCACATTCTGATCGCCGTGTCACGGCTTAGCACTTGTTTGGATTATGACATTAATAGCCCATTAACTCTCGTTCTAAGCAATGGGATACGCTTACCTGGTAGGTATGGTAAGTGCCATCATGACCTGGGAGAATTGGGTCGTGACATTTTTCTAATTAGCCTCAATGATAGAAATAGAGAAATAATAGATATCCATCCTAAATTCAGTTAAAGATAAGATTTTCTCATGATGGTATATATTCTACATAATCTTAACAAGACAAGAAAATAATCATTGTTTTCATCAGTATTTCATAGGAAAAACTTGATAGCTAAAAATGTTAGGAGTTTTTCACCAAAAGGCCAAATGATGATAGGACACCCTTTTCAGTCTATAAGATCAATTCAATTGGAGTCCTAATTTATCTGTTTAAATATTTTACCTAGTATAATATTCACATCCTCAACCTAGATATTTATTTTTATATTTTAACCTATAACTGTTCAAGTACCCCACCTACCCCACCCCCTCCACAATTTCTTTTGTGAGTTTACCACTCTTCCAAAAGGTTGCCTTATGGTAGTGCCAAAAATAATGAATTAACTATATTAAATTTTAGTTGGATAGATGAATCCTCTACAACCAGTTTGCCTTCTTCTTGACAAAATGTCACGATCCGAACTAGGGCCAAGCCAATCGAAACTTTGAAGGGCTCCAACCAAGCCTCTTGACATAACATACATGAACACATACAAGGCATAATAAGCATCAACTCAATACACTAGATGAAATTTCTGGAAGTATCATAGATAAGTCAAAAGACAACATATACCAATACACAAGACGTCCAACATGCCTCTACATAGACAACAAAGCGGGGGCTAAGACAAGTCCCTAGCTCACCCTTAATGAAGGAAAATAGTCTTTGACATGAAAAAACTCAAATCTTTCCCTCAACCTTGTAGCAACTCAACTCTAACCACGTGGAGGATGGATGTGATCATCAACCCCTACATTATGATACAATGTGGGCAAATATGCGTTAGTACATTTGAATATACTAAGTATGTAAGTATGCTATGCAACATAAAGCATAAGATGCAATGGTCAAAATAATATATATGATGTAGAAGAGAATAAATAAAATCATGAGAGAAATAATAATGATCAAAGCATCAAGATACATAATTAAGATCATCGAGATCATACATATGTGGTAGATAACCGTAATTGACATTAGGACCATGCGAGCTATAACATGGAATCCGATCATCCCCACATCAAGAAGTAGGGAGACTACTTGACAAGGTAGACTTTGTCCAGTCATTATTATTATTAAATGCTATATGTGGATCCATTAGCTAAGCCATAAAGGCAACCTACAGTAGCAACATAGTTTAAGGGACTAGAAGTTGCAACTAAGTCTTAGGTCAAGCCTCCACTTCAAATTCCTCCCAGTGCTAAGTATATCAACCCACAGAATACGTATCATAATCATAGTCATAGTAATAGATTATACTTGAATAAAATCATAGCTTCTTATAATCATACTTCATAACATGTTTATAGGAATAGCTTATTAAGGATCTCAAGTCAACCATGAAGGATCTTGAGTTACCTTCTACATTTAGTTCATCATCATATAATGTGGGTGTAGGCCTTCCATCAATACTCATTCTTTTCATATAAAATAACTAGAGTCTTAGGTCACCTTCCTCATTAAGGATCCTAAGTCACTCTCTTCCATAGACTTGCATGCAACTCATGTTTAGACCATACTTGAAATTACACTTGAATAGTCATATGTGAATGAAATCGTTATGCATGAATCTTTGTGAACTATGATAACATCATGTAATCTAGAAATAATTCATGCTTAAATTAGAGGTTAAATCATAAATAAAACATAATTCATGCACTTGAGAGAGTAGTTGATGAGGTGTAGGGCTCAAATACGTAAAAGGGATAACATTCAGGGTGGTGGCGCGCTGCTGGCACACCGCCCCAGGACTCGAATTCAGAAACCAGGGCCTGGAGAATTGCTAGCGTGCCACCCTATCCCCTGAACTTCAGAGGGGTTGTCTTGGTACGACGGTGACGCGCCGTCCCAACCTTTCCCTAGAAAATATTTAGTGTTTTTATCATTTTTCATGATTTTTCATCCCCTATAATGCGATCCTAAGCCCTAATTAGAAATACAATGAATATATATGAATAACTTACCAATTACAAGCAATTATTTATCAATTTAAACCAAAAATATATTTGAATTCACAAGATACATCATAGTTCACGCAATTGAAATCAAAATTGAGAAGATTCAAAGATGTAATTGAAATTTATGGAAGAATTAAGAAATTGTTTGAACTCCATGGGTGAAAGGTACCCATGGATGATCACACATACTTGAATATGAATTATGAATAAATATAAAGAAACACTTGAAGATCAATGAAGAAATTGGGAGAATCCTTGCTAGGTCTTCAATGGAGGTCTAGAGAGCCTTTTGTAAAGAGAGGATTTTTGGGATGGGTGATTTGTGAATAAATGAGGAGAATTAAGAGCTTTGGGGATAAAATAGATTAGGAACCTAGCCCCAAAATTATCTAGATTTATTCCCCCTTAAAAATAGGGAAAAGTCTATAATGCCATTAATGAAAATCTCCCTTCACCCATCAATAAATTTACCAAGGCTAATTATTCACCTTGTTATACCATACTTTTTCTTTCTCATACTCGATATATTAAACATAAATCTTTTAATTATTACTTCACTTATTGGTGATATAGCACAGACAACATTGATTTTACAGGGTAATTTATTGTAGTTGCGCGATCATTAATTTTACAAAGATATTAAATTATAAAGATAAATAATTTTTGGACTAGTTATCTCTAATACTCAATATATCATCAATTTAACATTATGAACGGATAGCATCTACAATAACAAGGGAAGTTAAAAACTTTTGATAGAAAAAATGTGTTATTATCTAGAGTTAATGAGTGTCCTCATTTCCTTGTTGTTACATACAACTCTCTTTCATTTTTCTTGGCCCTCTATTCAAGCTCTCTTCATTGTTTCTCCTTATTTTAATCATATATTTTAATCTTTCAAAAATAATCAAACAAAAAAATCCTGGATTGTATGGTTATAAGTGTAGCTCTCTAGTGGGTTTGTTTGATGCTTTTAAGATTAGGCCTTAGGGAATTTCTTTGGGGATAGTGTTTGAGTGGTTAAAGAGAGGCTCCGTATGGCTAAGAGTAGGAAGAATAGTTATGTTGATTGTAGGGTGTGAGACTTAGAGTTTATGGTTGGAGATAAAGTGTTTCTTCAGGTATCACTCATGAAGGGCATGATGAGGTTTGAGTGGAAGTGAGAGATTATCCCTATGTTTAGAAGTGAAGAGTCAGGGGAAGGATGTAACACTTTATTGGGTAGATTTTTTAAAGAAAAGTATCAGCTCCCATTGAGCAGTGTCTAACTAGAAAAACCCTGATCCTTCAAGGTTTTAATTGATGCACAAAAATGTTGATGTATATGTTAGTAATGTGTTTGAGATATTTATTTTTAGGCTAGTTTGGCTTGACATATTGTACACATGTGAACCAACGTCATCCTCTTATGTCTAGCTTACACATCGTGTCATTGTTTTAGGATACTCTTACACCTATATAGAGAATTTTACTGTAGAGTTATTTTTCATTAGGTCCTGCTATGAGGTAGCTTCATCGCACAAATCTTTTGATAGCTGATATTCAGGCTTAACATGAAATCCATTCTAGGAATCTTATGGAAAGGGAAAAAAGTTCATTGAGGAAATCCAAGCTATCAAAAAGTAGAAAAATGAAGTTAAAAACCTCCGTTCTTAATTTACAAGGCTTTGTACGATCATATAATATCTCTTTGGCTAGGTTGAGACACTCACAAAGGACCTTGCCATGTTTCAAACTGAAAACCATAGATTTCTTCTTTATGAGTTAAGAGTGATGGACTGCATCATCAATTTTTGTGTTTTAGGTTTATGATGTTATTTTATGTGTTAGATATGTTCATTGTCTTTACGGATACATCCTTCAATCACCGGTGCGAACAAAGGTTCGTTGGTGCGGTTGCACTATAACTGTGCACCAACCAAAGCACCAAAACAACTCCAACCCAGAAACAACTCTCAAAATTCAGTTGAAACTTAATGAAATCATACTCTGCTGCTGTGTATGAAAATAAGGCTAGAGTTGAACAGATTGATTAGTTAGAGACAAATAAAAAAGGTATATTTTCATAAGATTTAAATGGAAATCATTCTTACTTATCTTGTTGTTTAGGTTCCATTTTGATTATCTATTTGTATAAGTGGTTAGTCATTTAAAAATTTTAGATTTTAGTTTCCTCAAGAAAATTACTAAAATTCTTAAGTTCTTCTCCTCTTACCTATTTCCTTTTCTCTCCTTCCAATCTACCACTTAATTAAATCGGTGATGCGTTTATTGAAGATCTTGATTATGTATCCACTATTCAGAAAAGTGGTTTAAATTCACTATGGGGACGATTTAATGTAATTCAACATGTTCAATCCACCTCAGAGAAGATAGTTGCATATTGTTCTTAAATTTTACAGCAACCAGACTATAGTTTAGTTCATTGCCAAGTACGTACTGACCACCTTGGAGTAAATATACATACTTGTGTAGGTGGTACTAGCATTGGAAAAGATAAACATATTCTATCAGCTAGTGTTCATCTCAAACATGTTACGGATACAATAAAATTTTTCATTCCTAATCTTATTAGAATGTATGTGCTAGACGTGGTTAAAGGAAATAGGTTGAATGCATTTCATTAGTTTCTTTTATCAAAGACATTCAAACATGATCAGGGATAGAGTATTTTTTTTATTTTATATTTGAAACATGTCTAACACAGGACAAGATATACCAATAACGAGATGATTACCACTTGATAAAATATGTTTATCGTTCCCAATGCTAGTACACCTACACAAGAATGTATATTATATTCAAGGTTGTCACTAAGTACTTTGCAACGAACTAAATTATAATCAAGCTAATGTAAAATTTCCAAAAGAAAATACAGCTATCTTCTTTAAGGTAGAATCAAATCCAATGTTGAATTGATTTGTACCTCGTTGATTGATTATGGATAGTTCCTCAAGATCCTCAATAGAGCATCAAAGGTTTCACTTAGCGATAGATTAGAAGGTGAGAAAGGGAATTGGAAAGAGGAGAAGAACTTAAGAGTTTTAGTACCATTTTTAGAAAATTAAAATCTAAAATCGTTAAATGACTAACAATTTTAATCTTTCGAAAACATGCCTTCTAATTTGTCTCTATTTGGTCCATAGATACAATTTTAGGTTTATTTTATACTCAACAACTAAGAGAATCTGATGAAGTTTCCAATATTTCCACAACTTTCCGCGGACTTGAACCGAACCAATCCTTGTGCCTAAAACTTTATCCAAAACTAATAGGAGTTAAGGACTTGCACCAAAATGAAGGTGAAGGAATCAAGGACTTTAACCGACATTTGGAGTAACCCAGGACTTGAACAAAGTCTAGGGATAATCATGGACTTGAATTACATAATAATATGACCAAGGACCTAAACCAAGGTAAATGTAGCTATGCACTTGAACCAAGCTGTAAGAAGCAGTGGGCTTGGACCACGACTGCAAATGGTGGTGGACTTGAATCACAGTTGTAATAACTGTACATGGACTTGAACCACGCCTGGTAAAGTGAATTGGGGACTTGAACTATGAATAGAGGAAAATCGGCTAGAATTAGAATCAGCTGCCAACTGAGCGTCATGGGGAGTATCGCTAATCCAAGTGCCATCAATAAATCATACTAGCCCAAACAAAATCCAACCAGAATTATCGAGTAGCCTTCTAAATCAAGAGTCAAGTCTACCAAATATGAAGGAGATAAGGAAATTATGTATATAAGGTTCTAAGAGTGGTGTTACTGCCTAAAAAAGTCCCAGACTATCAGACTCAAGTTTGCTATATCAGTCTACAGGGAGCTATGTCCAAAGTGACATTGGAAGGATTTCAAGGCCAAATGGCTCAAAAGTACACATGTCTTTGGCAATAACTAGTCTAACCCTATACTAAGTCCAAACATACTTTCAACAATAAACACAAGACATACATAGGCAAACCACAAGGTATGAATGATCAACAATAAAAAATGACATGCTTCAACAACATGAAAAAGCCCAAAATATAGACTAAGGCATGGATTCTAGGAACTTAACATGATCAACTACCTAACACCCCCAAATCCATAATACAATTACTTATTCATGTTCAGTCTATGGAGACGGAAGCCATAGCATACATGTAGGCTGACCGTATACGCTTCAAATCACAAAGTTGGAGCTTTTCCCTTCTGTATGGCCTCAGATAACTGCCATGCTATCAAAAATACAATCACAACATCAATCTGTCAATACACACTAAAATTACAAAAAATGAAGACAGATCAATTTCAGAGTCAAAAATAGGAATGTGGCACCCGCTCTGTTAATTTTAGAATTAACTCCATAAAAAGGTCCAATTTACCTATCCAAACATATGTTCCAAAATGGAATAAAATTCGAGGCTCAGTACAGTAAGAATAGGACATGCATCAAAATTCCAAATTAAGCTCAAGAACACACAACGACAGTACTTAAAGACCAGATTTGACCTCAAACAATCGTTCCCAATAACTTTTCGAAGTCCCCAACACTATCTCCTAGGAATTACCCACACTTTAGCTTTTGAATAACCTATTTTTTTCCATTAAACAAGAGAAACATGAGAGTTTGAAGTGGGAGGAATAGTCTAAAAAAGAGGCATCAAATAAGTCCCTAGGGATTGCTAAAGCGACTGACTCAGGAGGTGGGCATCGCTTAGGCGATACCCATCTCTTAAGCGAGGGTTCACTTTAGATACCACACTATCGCTTTAGCGACACATGCCCCAGGGGGCCCCTCACTTTTTTGATACCCTAGTTGCTTTAGGGACTAAGGTCTGCTTTAGTGATGACACCAGACATAGCTGGTGCAGTTGGGTTTTGCAATTACCCATATCTCTGACGGGGTGCTCAAAATATTTTTGAAACCCCATTCTTACAAACGAGATATGCTACCCAACCAAATTTGACGTTCTAATCTCAATAACATAGTCAAAATTCCCATATGATTTCATTTTGATAGAAAGTGGGTCCCACACCCAAGTGCCATTTTTAGCCAAATTCCACAGGGGACCTTGTGATTAAACTAGAAACCTATAGAAGATCACAAAAAGTCGTTCTAGACCAAACTCGATATTCTAGAACTAACTGCACTTATGAAATTTTTATCCGATTACATTTTCCAAGAATGTTGACCAAATTCAATCGTAGGCCAAATTTTAAATGCTAAAATGCCTAAGGGTCCAAACTCTCAACGAAAGCCTCGATACTCATGCCGATCATGCTTATATCCTTATTTTACCATTTTGAAGCAGATGTAATCATCAAAATTCTATTCTGAGGTTGAGTTATGACCGAAATAAACTTTCAAGTTTTAAAAGCTCCAAAATAAGGAAAACATTCAGTGCTAGCAAGTCATAAACGACTTGGGGTTGCTATAGTATAACACCCCAACTTTTCAAAATGTCTAAATGAACTCGTACCTTCGTGGTAAGACAAAGAGGGGGAGTAATAAATTAGGAGTGATTTGGTATGTAATATTTTAAGTGTTCAAGGGTTGCATCTCAAGTTTTGAATTTAAGCAAGTAGCAAAATAGAAGTTGGCAAAAGTCAACGTAAGTTCCTTTATAAAGATTTCTCTGAAATATGGGTCAAATGTCTCAGAGATTTTTTCTCAATCTATAAAAAATTATGGGGCACACGATATCAAGGTCTATGAGTCTAATTTGCAATGAAATAAATCTTTTATCCATACAACTTCAGAATAAAGAGATATGCACATTTTTGTGAGACTACGCAAGCAGGCACGCCAACATGGCCCCTTAGCCCCTATGTTGGTTTAGCTTTATATAAGCTCTTCAAGCTTCGTTTTAAGTCATAAAATCAGCCAAAATTCATATAAAATCATAGGGAAAGTCCCTAAATTATCCATTAAAATTGATTCTTTCAACTTTGAAGTTGCTCTACATAGCGAGCTCGTCATTTTGGTATAGTTTGCCCCCCCATCGATCTCATGGCGTATCTTCATGGGTAAGGTGGAAGTGAGATAATAGGTGTTTATTGAGTATTTAGAAGTACCTATGGATATATATTGAAGAGGTAAGGATTTTGTTAACTTATCTATATGTTGAATCGATATTCTAAGCTTCTATTTATGAAAGTTGTAGTTGCAGATGACTTGTAGTTGTTTCTTGTTGATTTGGGCTTTGTCTATTGTAACTTCATAGATTCATATTGTTTATATTAGTATTTCAAAGTTTTTTGACAAGGAAATCATTCCCCTATGACCCTCCTTCATAATCCTACGTTCTAGTATTATTTTTATAGATTTTTTAGAAACGAAGTGGAATTTTGGATATTGTTGCTCCGGTCATCCCCTTTGGATAATTGAGTTGAGTTATTATTGTTATATATTTATGGTATTAAGGTTTTGGAGGGACTGGTTTGGTTTTTTTCTTATCAGAGTCATGTAAGAAGGTTGTTTGATCAAATTGACATGAAGTATGCTTAGGAATAGTGCCTCGAGAGCTCGTCTCTCTTTTGAGTTGTGGTTAGCATATTGTTGTTGGATTTATCTGCCATTAATTATTTTTATTGGCCTCATTTTATTCTTTGGAGTTGGTTGGTCGTGAGTGTGACATTAACACTTTATTAATTGTCTACTGTTCATTCTTATAGCATTGTTGATTTAATAAATATTGTGTTAAGGTTGGTCGAGATTCAGGCAGGCACCTTTGAGGCTTCAGTTGAAAGTTATGTCAAGGCCATTCCCTTCTTTTGGGATGTTTCCTTAAATAATAGGAGTTGTACAAGAAGGCTGTTGTTATCATTGATATACTCGTAGCCATGTTTGTTGGTGGTTGGATGCTTAAGTTGTTATAGTTCTCTATTGTCAGAATTCTTATTCTGTTAGTAGTGGCCTTATCATGGACAAGACTTAGAGACTATTTGAATAGGTTGCTTATGGGTAAATTGCTCACTTTTAGCCTATTGAATTGTTATTGTTGCTCTTTGGGCTATTGTGGTTAGCTGCAGGAATATGATTGTAACCTAAGAAGGCTATTAGTTGCCTACGGTGCTATATTAATGCCTAAGAAGGCTATGTGGTGCCTACAGGGCTATGTTAGTGCCTAAGAGGGCTATGAGTTGCCTATGTGGCTATATTGATGCTTAAGATGGTTATGTGCTGCCTATAGGGATATGTTGTTGCCTAAGAGGGCTATGAGTTGCCTACGGGGATATATTGATGCTTAAGAAGGCTATCTGCCACCTACATGGCTATGTTGTTTCCTTTAGGTCTATGAGTTGCCTACAGGGATATATTGAGGCCTAAGAAGGCTATGGGGCTAGGTTGTTACCTAAGAGGTCTATGAGTTGACTGCAAAGCTGTATTGATGTCTAATAGGGATATGTGCTACCTACGATGCTATATTGGTTCCTAAGAGGGCTATGTGAGTATCTAAGGAGCTAGGGGACTACTGATAGGGGTATATAGATTGATTTGACACCTTTTAGGCTTATGGGGGCCTATGTAGGTAGTCTTGTTTGCTGTTATATCTGCCTAACTTATGGGGGCTTATTTAGGTGTTTGTTTGGTTATTTTTGATATTTTAAGAATCAAGAGCAGGTTTGTATGCTTAATCTAATCTTGATTTATTTATTTGATTATTCTCAGTATAACCTGATACCTGTTCATAGTCTATCACCTTTCATACCCGATACATTATTTTGTATGGATGACCCATTGCCTGGAGGCATTGTATTCATGTTTGCAGGTCCCGACGAATGACTCTATAGACATACTCAATAGCAGGGTTGACTTTAATCGAAGTTATCAGAATTTGGAGGTTTGTTGGCTTTTGTTGTGTATAGTTTTGTGTAGGCTGGGGCCCTATCCTACCAAGACTTACTACTTTTAGAGGCTTATAAACTAGTTTGTGGGTTGTATAACTATGCTATGGTCATATTGGTCTGTTTTGTTAGGTTGCTGGGCTTGATAGCTGTTTGATGCATTGTCTTTTTATATACTTGATTTTAGCTTTTGTATAGAGAAAGTGATGGCCTCAATGACCCAATTAGGATCGGTGTGCTAGTTGGTTAATTCTTTATATGAACTGTTGAGAGTAGCTATTTTTTTAAGAGAGTTGTTGATAGGGTCTTGCCGGCCAAAGGCTCAATTTAAAATTGATATATACTTGTTTGTTTTCTTGATTACATGTGGCTATCATGGGGCAGTAGTAAATGGTTCAGCAAGGTCAGCTCGGGCTTGAGTTTTAGAATTAGGTGTCAGTTGCACCCCTCGAGTTTTGGGCATGAAAAACTTGGTATCAGAGCAATATCGTATCCTAGAGAGTCTAAAAGCTGTGTATAGTGCAGTCTTGTTTATAAATGTGTTGACCACCACATTCTATAAGAAGGAAGCTACAGGGCGTGTTAGAATGGTTACCATTTTTCTTACTCAAATCATGTTATAGACCTGAGTCATAAGGTTGAGTTCTTCAGCTTACTATTGTTATCAGTCTTATTCTCAAGCCGCCCATAATGACAATATGGACATCACATGAATTCATGCCACTATAGAGACCATAGATATTCTTTGACATTAGAAGTATACGACTGCCAATATCGACAAAGGGCATTAAAGGAGGGCTAGGTCCATGGGTTTAAGATAAAGGCTCAAGGTTTCTCTAGAACTTGAGATTTAAGGGGATCAATTACACCCCCATAGCATAAGTCCCAGGGTAGTAGGTTGATCTTCGAGGGCGGTCAGGTCTAGGTAAGAGTTCACGAGAACCAGGCTCGTAGTAATACGTAGACCCAGAACAATTTAGATCAATTATGCTACATTATGATACATTTAGTAAACACAGGTCAGGAAATACCATCATGGCTCCACAACATGCTATTTTTGTGGCCTAGAGAGTCAGATAAAAAGGTATTGCCATTTTAGGGACAAACAAGGTTCAACAAAGACAGACAGGTTGCAACAAGATTATCTTTCTCAGTATATATTATAGAGCATGGTTCTAGATTCTATTAGGTAGAGGTTGATACCAAGTGGGATTATCTAGTTCCGGTAGTGGCCAGAATTGTATATATGAACTATAGGTCATCAGGCTTCATAGTCATAATCAGATATTGTGACAGGTATATTAAGTGGTTGCTCCCACTTTGTTTATGTTTTGATAGATCCAGGGTCCATATTATCGTATGTTATCCCAATTATCACTTGGAAGTAGTTTAAGAGTAGAAGGATAATACCGTAATACTAAAAGGTAGGTTTATTTCCTATTTTAAAGTAATGAAATGATCTCCAAAGGCAACATTTACCATACCATCATATTTTAAGATATTGATGTTGAGCTACAAAATCTTTAATTTATTTCAGTGGCTAATGAGTTTCAAGTCGAGCTTCTTGGTATTCCCCTAGAATGAGAGATTGATTTTTCTATCTCTACATTATCATGATCAGCCGATAACAATTATCCTATATAAAATTGCACCAGTAGAATCGAAGGAATTAAATGAGCAACTTAAATATTTATCAGATAAGGGCTTAATTAGGCCTAGTGCATCACCATGGGGAGCACCACTATTATTTGAGTAAAAGAAAGATAGGTTGTTGCAAAAGTGTATAGACTACGGAAAACTGAATAAGGTGATTATAAAGAACAAATATCCACTACCAAATATTTTGGGGTTTTTTCCAGCCCCAAGATGCCTGATGTTTCTCGAAGATTAATTCACATTTAGGGTACTACTAGGTTTGAGTTCTGGAGAGTGATATTTCAAAGATAGCCTTTAGAACAAGATATAGGAATTTTAATGTCTTTTGGGTTAGGGAACACCTTTGCAGTATTTATGGACGTGATGAATAGTATCTTCAGGCCATTCTTAGACTTGTTGTCATTGTGGTTATTGTTGATATTCTGGTATATCTAGTTCAGAGATCGAACATAGAGACCTTGTTCAAGAAGTGCTTTAGGTACTCTGAGATCATAGGTTGCATGTTAAGCTCCCAAAGTTTGTGTTCTAGTTGCATTATATGTTTTTCTTTGGTAAATATTGTATCCGATGTTGGTATTTAGGTTGATTTATAGACAATTGAGGCCTTAAAGACTTGGCATAGACCAATGACCCTGGCAAAAGTTCATAGTTTTAACAGGGTATTATAGAAGGTTTGTTGAAGGATATTCTTTTGGTGTAGCACCCTTGATATAATTGAATTAGAAAGAAACTAAGTATCAATAGAACACAAGCCGCGAGTAGAGTTTTCAAGAGCTAAAATATATATTGAATTCAACACTAGTTCTGACTTTACCAGAGCATCCAGAAGGCTACGCAATATATTTTGATGCTTCAAGGGTTAGGATGGTTTGTGTGTTGAGCAACATGTAACGGCAATTGTTTATGCTTCTAGACAGTTAAACAAGGATGAGAAGAACAACCCGACCAATGAGTTAGAGTTGGGTACATTTATTAATGCCCTAAAGATTTGGAGGCACTACTTGTATTGAGTTTATATTAACATACCTACAAATCATAGGATCCTTCATTATGTTTTTAGAGTAAAAAGTTGAACCCACAGTGCAGATAACGTGAAATATTTAAAGACTGATATAGATATCTTATACCATCTGGGGAAAGCCAACATAGTAATGGATGCCCTTAGACATAAGTCTATTAGCAATCTATTGTATTTAGGAGTGCAAAAGTAAGAGATGGTTTGAGAGCTCCATCAACTAACTTGTTTAGGGATTCCACTATTAGAGTCTAATTATGCTGGGGTCATAGATCAAAAAATTGTAGTACCACCTCTAGTTGTTGAGGTGAAGGAAAAACAATACAACGATCCTTGCTTAGAGCATATCAGAGGCAAGGCTAAAAAATAGGAGCCATTAGCCTTGGATTTAGTAGGAGACAGAGTCATTAGATTCAAATATCAACTATGTGTTTCAGATGTTGTAGGCTTCGATGATAGATTTTTAAAGAGGCACACCATTCTCAATACTATATTCACCCAGGATCGACCAAAACGTACCATGATATTAAAGAGATTTATTGGTGGCAGGGGATGAAGAAGGACATTGCTCAGTTTGTGGAAGAGTGTCCGAATTGCCAAAGGTCAAGGTTGAGCACTAAAAGCTTGCTAGGCTAGTCCAGGAGATACCCATTTATTTGTGGAAGTGGGAGGTAATTAATATAACTTTTATTACTAAATTACCTAGATCACGATGTAAGTTTAACTCTGTTTTGGGTAATTGTTGATATGCTAACAAAATCAACCCACTTCTTACTAGTCAGGACTACTTTTACAGTCAAATAATATGTATGGTTTTATATTAGAGAAATTGTTATTCTGGATGGTATCTGAATATCTATTATTTTTGATAGAGGGGCACAATTTAGCGCAAACTTTTTGGAGTCTTTCTTGGAAGAACTGGGAACGTAGGTTAATCTCAGTACAACCTTTCACCCTTAGGTCAAAGGTCAGGCTGAACACACAATTCAGACGCTCAAGGATATGTTATAGGCATGTGTTCTAGACTTGAAGGGAAGTTGGAATTATCACTTGACTCTTATTGAGTTTGCATATAATTACAATTATCATTCCAACTTTAGGATGGTACCTTATGAGGCTTTGTATGGGCAGATATGAAAATTACCCATTTCATTGTTTGAGGTAAGTGAGTTAGGGTTGATTGGACCTAACTTAGTAAAATAGATAGTAGAGCAGGTTAAGCTCATTTGGAAGTAGTTATTGATATCTCAAAGCTGCCAGAAGTTGTACTCAAATGTGCGACTAAGGGACTTGGAGTTTTATGTTGATGACCGGGCATTCTTGAAAATCTCACTTGTGAGGGGTGTTATGAGATTTGGAAAGAAGAGCATGTTTAGTCCAAGATTCATTGGTCTATATGGGATCCTTTAGAGGGTAGGATGGGTGGCTTATGAGCTAGATTTGCATTTGGGGATATAATCTGTTCATCCAATTTTCCATGTATCGATGTTGTGAAAGTGCATAGGATACCCTCTTGAGTTGTCCCTATTAAGGATGTTTAGATCACATATGAGTTTTCCTATGAGGAATCTCCAATTGCTATATTAGATTGACAGGTCCGCAAATTAAGGACCAAAGATATGGCTTTGAAAAAGTATTGTGGAGAAACAAAAATGGCGAGGAGATGACTTGGGATGCTTAGGATGACATGAGGTCCAAATATCCTCACTTGTTTCATACCCTAGGGTGATGGCATATCAGTTTACATTGGAACAGTGAGGTAAGATACCAATTTCTCTTAATCTATAAAGAGTTATGGGGAACACGAATTATCAAGGTCTATGAGTCTAGTTTCCAACCAAGTAAACCTTTCATCCATATGACTTATGAATAGAGAGATATGCATATTTTTTGTGAGACTATGCAATCAGGCACGTCAACATTGGCCCCTAGCCCATGTGTCGATTTAGATTTATCTAAGTTGTTCAAGCTTCATTTTAACTCATAAAAATCAACCAAAATTCATATAAAATCAAATGTAAAGTCCCTAAATTCTCCATTGATATTGATTCTTTCAACTCGGAAGTTTAACTAAAGTTGCTCTGCATAGCGAGCTTGCTATTTGGGTATAGTTTACCTCCTATCGATCTCGTGGCGTATCTTCATAGGTGTGGTGGCAGTGAGATACTAGGTTTTTATTGAGTATTTGGCAGTACCTATGTATATATATTAGAAAGGTAGGGATCTCATACACTTATCTATTTGGTGAATAGATATTCTGAACTTTTAGTTACGAAAGTTGTAGTTGCGGATAACTTGTAGTTGTTGCTTGTTGATTTTGGTTTTGGATGTTGCAACTTCAAGATTCATATTGTTTAGATTAGTATTTCAAAGGTTTTTGTCAAGGAAATCCTTCCTCTATGACCCTCCTTCATAATCCTATGTTCTAGTGTCATTTTTATAGATTTTTGAGTCATGAAGTGGTGTTTTGGATATTGTTGATCCGGGAAGCCCCTTTGACTTATTGAGTTGAGTTATAATTGTTATATATTAATGTTATTGAGGTGTTAGAGTTATTAGGGTTTATTTGCTTATTATCGGAGTCATGTAAAAAGGTTGTTGGATTGAATTGACGTGAAGTACGCTTAGGAATAGTGCCTCGAGAGCTCGTCGCTCTTTTGAGATGTGGTTAGCATATTGTTGTTGGATTTAAATGCCATTTATTATTTTTATTGGCATCATTTTATGCTTTGGAGTTGGCTGGTCATGAATGTGACATTAACACTTTATTAATTGTCTACTGCTCGTTATCGTAGCCTTATTGATTCAAGAAATGGTTGTGTTATAATAGGTTGGTCGAGATTTATAAAAACACCTTTAATGCTTCAGTTGAAAGGTATGTTAAGGCTATTCTCTTCTTTCAACACGTTTTCTTAAATCTTAGGAGCTATACAAGAAGGTTATTGTTATCGTTGATATACTCATAGCCATGTTTGTCGGTTGTTAGCTGCTCGAGTTGTCTATGAGGCTATATTAATGCCTAAGAAAGCTATGTGCTGCCTACATGGCTATGTTGTTGCCTAAGAGGACTATGAGTTTCCTATAGGGCTATATTGATGCCTAAGAAGGCTATGTGCTTTCTATAGGGCTATGTTGTTTCCTAAGAAGACTATGAGTTGCCTATGGGGCTATATTTAGCCTAAGAAGTCTATGTGTTGCCTATGGGGCTAGGTTGTTGCCTAAGAGGGCTATGAGTTGACTGCGAGGCTATAATGATGCCTAACAGGGCTATGCACTACCTATGGGGCTATATTGTTGCCCATGAAGTCTATGTAACTGCATACAGGGCTAGGGGACTACCAATAGGGGTATATAGACTGATTTGGCACCTTCTGAGCATAAGGGGGCCTAGGTAGGTTGTCTTGTTTTGCTATTTGTACCTACCAAGCTTATGGGGGGCTTGGTTAGGTTGTTTCTTGATTACTTTTGATATGTATAGAATCAAGAGAAGGTTGGTACGCTTAATTTATTCTTGATTTATTTATATAATTATTCTTAGTATAGCATGATGCCTACTCATAGTCTATCACCTTTCATACTCGATATATTATTTCGTACTGATACTTATTGCTTAGGGTCACTGCATTCATGTCTGCAGGTCCCGACGGACAACCCAGTAGGCATACTTAATATCATGGTTAACTTCTATAAAATTGGCTAGCCCCTTTCTTTAAGAGCTGTCAAAGTTTGGAGGTTTGTTAACTTTTATTGTATATATTTTTGTGTAGGTTGGGGCCCTCTCCCGCCAAACCTTACTACTCTTAGATGCTTGCAGGCTAGTGTGTGGATTATATAGCTACATTATGGCCATGTTGGTCTGGTTTGTTGGGTTGTTGGGCTTGATAGGTGTTGGATGCATTGTGTTGTTATATACCTGCTTTTTGCTTCTGTATAGAGATCATGGTGTCCTCAACGGCCCAATCAGGACTTGTGTGATAGTTGGTTACTTCTTTATATGAACTGTTGGGAGTAGCTATTTCTTTAGTAGATTTTTTGACAAGGCCTTGGCTACCAAAGGCTTAATTTTAATCTGATATATACTTGTCTATTTTCTTGATTGCATTTGGCTGACATGCACTAGTAGCAAATGGTTCAACAAGGTCGGCTCGAGCCTGATTTTTGACTTTAGGTGCTAGTTGCACCCCTCGAGTTTGGGGTGTGACAAATGTGAATGCTCTAACTGATGAAATGAATGCATAAACTCGAAAATGACCTGGAGGTTCATTACAACATCCATTACTAAAGGAATTTCATCTACGAGAATAAGAGTCAAGAAGTACCTGAAGCTCAAATAAGATGGGGAACTGCTCCTGCATCTCCTGCTCGGTCTCCTAGGTAGCCTCCTTGACTAGATGATGCTTCCAATGGACCTTAACCACATGAATGCCTCTAGACCACAACTGCCTCACATCTCTGTCCAAGATAGAAATAGGTTCCTCAATATAACTCAGATGATCTTCCAACTTAATTGCATCATACTGGAACACATGAAACTCGTCTGGAACATACCGGCACAACATCAAAACATGGAAAATCGAGTGGATAGATAAGAAGGCTAGGGGAAAAGCTAAATCAAAAGGAAACATCTCCTACAATCCTCAAAATATCAAAATGACCAATATACCTGGGGCTAAGCTTACCCTGCCTCTTAAATCTTATCACGCTCTTCATGGGCGATACCTGGAGGAATAATCTATCACCCATGACATATTTCAACAGACGATGCCTACGATCCGTATAACTCTAGTGTATACTTTGAGCTATTATGATCCTATCCTGAATCACCCTTACACGATCGAAGGCCTCCTGAATCAAGTCTATACAACGTGGCTTGGGATTTGTAGACTTAAACCAACTAATCAGAGAGTGACAATGTCTACCATATAAGGCCTCGAACGGGGCCATATGAACACTATAGTGGTAACTATTCTTTTATGCAAATTCTACCAAAGGCAAAAGCTGGTCCCAATAACCTCCAAAATCCATAACACAGGCCCACAACATACCCTTAAGGACCTGAATAGTGTGCTCCGACTGACCATCAGCCTGTGGGTGAAAAGTTAAGCTAAGGTCTACATGGGTGCCTAACTCCTCCTCAAGATTCCTCCAAAAGTTGATGTTAACTGTGAGCCCTAGTCTGAAATGGTAGAAATAGGAATACCATGAAGACGAACCACCTCTTGAATACACATATGGGATGACCTCTTATCACAGTATGAAGTATGAACAGGAAGGAAATATGCTGACTTGGTCAATCAATAAATGATGACACAAATATTATCAACCATTTTGGAAGTGTGAGGCAACCCCACAATAAAGTCAATGGTAATACACTCCCATTTCCATTCAAGAATGGGTAGTATCTGTAACTCTCCACCAGGACTCAAATGCTTGGCGTTCACCTACTAACAACTCAAATAGCAAGACACATAGTCTAAATGTCTCTCTTTATGCCACTCCACTAGTAGTGCTGCCTTTAGCCACGATAAATCTTAGTGGTGCCCGACTGAATAAAGTATCTGAATCATGGGCCATCGCTAAGGATCAATTGGTTTAAACCCCTAAATCTCAAAAGACATAGTTGACCATTAAACCTCAATACCCCATCTGTATCTAAGGTATCCTGACTAATGTCACCTCCCAAAACCCTATCTCGAAGAGCAGCCAAATCCTCATCCTTAAATTGGTGACTTTGAATCTGATCTAATAAAGATGACTGAACTCCCACAATGCTAGCACACATATGGAATCAGTAATATCAAGTCAAATCATCCTATTGGCTAAGGACTGGATGTCCAAAGCCAAAGTTCATTCCACTATAGAAAGGAAGGCTAGACTACCCATATTTACTGCTTTCTAACTTAAGGCATTTGCTACTACATTTACTTTGCCTGGATGGTAGATAATAGAGAGGTTGTAGTCCTTTAAGAGATCAATCCAACAGTACTGCCTCAAATTAAGATCTCGCTGACACATAATATATTGAAGGCTTCTAGGATCAGTGTAGATCTTGTATCGGATTTCATACAAGTAGTGACTCCAAAGCTTAAGTGTAAAGACTACCGCCACAAAATGTAATTGATGAGTGGGGTAGTTGCACTTTTGCAGCTTAAGCTACCTAAACACATATGTAATAACCTAGCTTCAGTGCATTAATAAACAACCTAAACCAACGTCGAGTGCATTACAATACACTTTGAAGCCCTTGCCCTTAACTGGAAGAGTCAATATAGTAGCAGTGGTAAGAAGCTCCTTGAGCCTCAAAAAACTTCTCTCACACTCTTTCGACCACTTAAAGGGAACATCCTGTCAAGTAAACCAAGTCAAAGGTGTCGTTATAGTAGAGAAGCCCTTAACAAAATACCTGTAGTACCCTTCCTTTCTGACAAAGCTACGAATCTCAGTCACAGAGGTGGGCCTGATCCAGTATGAATAGCCTCTATTTTTGCCGAATCCACCCTAATGCCATCCTTGGATACCACGTTCCCCAAGAATGCTACAGACTCAAGAAAAAAATTACACTTTGAGAACTTGGCATAAAACCGCTGATCTCTCAAAGTCTGGAGCAATATCCTCAAATGTTGCTCATGATCACTCCAGCTCCACGAGTATACTAATATATCATTGATGAAGACTATGAAAAAGGAGGCCAGATATGTCCTGAATACATGAGTCATCAAGTCCATGAAGGTGGAAGGAGCATTAGTCAACCCAAAAGACATCACTAGGAACTTATAAAGGTCGTAGTGAGTCCTAAATGCGGTCTTAGGGATGTCTGCCGCCCTAATTCTCAACTATGGTATTCGAATCTCAAATCAATCTTACAAAACACCACGACATCCTAAAACTATTCAAATAAATCATCAATCCAAAGCATGGGTAACTATTCTTTACTCTTACCTTGTTTAACTGCTTGTAATCAACACACATTTGCATAGTACCATCCTTCTTCTACACAAATAGGACTAGGGAACCCCAAGGCAATACACTAGGTCAAATAAATCCATTACCCAAAATATCCTCAAGCGGAACACCAATCTCCTTAAGATCTATGAGGCCCATACAATATGGTGGAATGGAAATTGGATGACTTCTTGACTCTTAGTCAATGGAAAAGTCAATAGCACAATCTGGGGGAAGGCAGGCAGGTCGGTAGGAAATATATCTACATACGCACAGACTATAGGCACTTAATCAATTGTAGGGCCATTCCTAGAAAAATCTCCAATATAAGACAAATATGCCAAAACCCACTAGCCACTAACCTACAAGACTGAATAAAAAAAATCACCCAATTGGTGTGCGACTACAAGAGCCCTACTACACAATCGGCGAAATATCAAGCATAACTAAGGTAACAGTCTTGGCATAGTAATCCAAGATTGCTCATTCAGGGGAAAACTAGTCCATGCCAAGAATTATATCGAAATACAAAATATCAAGTAAAATAAGATCACCTCGAGTGTCCTGCCAATGAATAGTCACCACAAAGAATCTGGAAACCTGATCCACTACTAAAGAATTACCTATCGGGGTCGAAACACATAACGACTCGGCCAAAGGCTCTGAACTCATAGTAAGTCGAGGGACACAATACACATATACATAAGAATAAGTGGAGCTTGGATCATATAAAGTTGAGGCAGGTTGATGGCATAAAAGAATCGCATTGTGATCATATTTCTGATGCCTCAACCTCTACTCTAGTTGGAGATGTATAGAAGTGATCCTAGGCACCTCTACCCCGTACATCGGCCAGACCACCTATCCTGTCTCCTTTAGGACCTTCCTGTGCACTCTGGTGACAACCCTTGCGGTCCTGCCCTACCTCCACCTCTAACTAGAGGTGCTATGGCTAGTGCATCTAACCTCCAGAGAGGACACTCTCAAGAACAATGATCTAGATCTATGCTGTCACAATACCCATATCTTATTCTGATCGTATTTGGAGGTCGGCCACCCCAAACTAAAAACCCCATTTGAATACCACCTCAACCGTAAAATGAATCGGCACTAGAGTTACCCTGATGGTACTGGTCACCCTCTATAGCATGTAGCATAGCCTAGAAGGGGCGACTAGACTGACCCTGCTAGAACCTCTAGCAAGGCTTATCATATAAATCTCTGGACTTAAAATAGGGCCCACCATGGCTATCATCATGTCTGTCTCTCTTGCCATTTCCCTCTTGGACCATGCGATGAAGTTGCTCAAATGTGTGGGCATAGTCCACCACATCCAAAAAGGAGCAACCCGTTGAGACTAGGGTCTGAGTATCAATCCCCAATTAGAGTCTTAATCATTAAACAAAACACTAAACTCTCTCCTCCTTTATAGGTAAGATCATAATGACATGTATAGAGAGCTCGTAGAATCTAGCCTCATACTCTGACACGGTCATATAGCCCTCCTCCAACCATAAAAACTGATCTCAGAGTTGATCTCTAATGATTCTAGGGATGAACCTGGCCAAGAAGGTCTTAGAAAAATCTGCCTTTGAAACTGGTAGAGAACCAGCTGGCCTAGTCTCTAAATATGGACACTACCACTGCCTAGTAGGACTGTCTACCTAATATGCGATAAAGTTGGCCCCTCATGACTCCATTAATCCTAAAGTATGAAGCTGCTCATGGAAAGTAAGCACAAACTCGTGGGAATCCTCTCCTACATCCCTAGAAAACCTCAGTGGTAATAATCTAAAAAACACCTCGAGCATCTTCTACTCGCCCAATGGCTTGATGCCCTCTAAATCATCTGGCTAGGTGGAGGCAGGTGCTAGTGGCAACTGAACTACTAGTGCTGCTGGTGTAGGTTGACTCTTCGGTACAGGAGCAGCTAGAGATGGGGATATTGTATACCCCCTATCATTGCCAATATATGGGCTGACATAGCCTGTAGATATAGTGTTGCAACTGGTAAGGGTGGTGGCTGGGATGGTCCTCTACCCAATGAGTGGTGATATCCTAAAGCTACATATGGCTCCACTTCTGGCTCTGAATTCTGCTCTCTATCATGTGTTGGGGAAGTATCCCTGGCACGACCTCAGGGTCGGCCTTTACTCCTAGTTAGGGCTCTATTTGTGGACCTGAGTGCATCACCCCCCAATCGCTCAACCACATATGCGAGTCATCCTATAAAATAGTGGACCAAGTTAGATTTTATGAAACTGATAAGAAATATACTAGACATTAGCTCTGTACAAGTGAGACTGGTAAACCTGAAGCTCTAATACCAACTTGTCATGACCTGGTTTCTCATGTCATGATGGTGCCAACCATAACCCACCAGTAGGAAATCCATCCTATATCCTAGAACTACAAGTAATTGAAATAAGGGCAGAAGACAAATATTCAACTAACATAATAATATAATAACAAGAATCATAAATGAAACAGTGGAAGCAAACCAAAATTATATAAAATTGATAAATTCCTCCCAGAACATGGAAGTCACATGTACAGAGATATTAACAAAATGAGTATAAGTCCTAAAAATGGACCATAGAAATAGACTATCTCAAAAAGTAAAAGATAAGTCAATATATATATATGTATATATTGATTTGCCCATATCCTTCTGTCTATATATATATACAAAAGGAGACGGGCAAATCAAGGATGTTGTGTGCTCACCCTCGTCTCCAAATATGACTACAGCCGGCTCGAGATCATTAGTGATAGCTAGTACTTGGACCTGCATCACAAAAATAGATGTGAAGTATAGTATGAGTACCAAAATAACAGGTACCCAGTAATCAACATAACTTGACTGATCCAAAAAAATAAAAGTGTTATAGAATGCGGGAATCTAAAACATTGAAAGAGAGAATAATGAGAACATCTAATGGGTATGCACACGAGCTTACTCAAACCCAAAGAGAAAGAGAGTAGCCACCTAAATTTTATTGGGCTTTCATAAACCCAATAGGTATGCCCATGCACAGGTTAAAAGTAAACCTGAGAAGACTCTCTTAAGCCTAATAGGTGTAAATAAGAGTTGAAGTAAAATAAGAGAAATTGACAAAGTTCCTATTAATGCCCAACTTCTCACAAACTTGAACAAAACCAAACCATGAAATTAAAGCTTTAACCAAAGCTGACAAGAGTTAAGGACTTGAACTGGATGACGATGGAAGAATCAAGGACTTGAACCCAGATTTGGAGTAATCAAGGACTTGAACAATGGATAAGTATAACCGTGGACTTGAATCACGCTTAAATATGACCAAGGAATTCAACTGAGGTGAAAGTAGCTATGGACTTGAACAAAGGCTAAAAAGGTAGTTATAGACTTGAGCCACCGCTTCAAATGGAGGTTGACTTGAACTATGACTGAAGAAAGACAGCGGCTTGAACTGAGGCTATAATGTTACGGCAAAGACTTGAACCATGCTCGGTGGAGTGAATTGGATACTTGAACCATGAACAAAGGAGAATCGGTCTGAATTAGTATCAACAGCTAATGGAGCATTATAGAGAGTACCCCTAATCCAAGTTCCATCAATAAATCACTCCAGCCTGAATCTTATCCAACCAGAATTGACGAGTAGCTTTTCGAATCAAGAATTGAGTATACTAGACCCGATGAAGATAGGGAAAATATGGATATATAAATCTAAGAGTAGTGTTACTGCCTAGCTATGGTCTAGACAATCAGACTCAAGTCTTCTATATTAGTCTATAGGGAGCTAACTCATTTAAAGAAACATTAGAGAGATTTCAAGGCCTAACTGCTCCAAAAGTATGCAAGTCTATGGAAATCACTAGTCTAAGCCTAGGATAAGGCCAAACATGCTCTCAAGGGTATAAACAACCCACATAAATGCACACCACAAGTTGTGGATGGTCAACAATCACAATAGACATGCTTTGATAACCCGAAAATAGAGTCTAAGGCATGGATTCTAGGCATTTAACATGCTCAACCACCAAACACCCTCAAATCTCCATAATACAACATATAAATGCTTAATCATGATCAGTCTAAGGAGAGGAAAGTTGTAGCCTACCTGTAGGCCAACCACGCGTGCTCCAAGTCACATAAATGAATCCTTTCCCTTTATTACAGCCTCCTAACACTGCCACACTTTCAAAATTAGAATCACAACATTAATACGGTCATTTTAATACTAAAATTATCAAAATCAAAGACGAGCCAATCTTGGAGTAAAAAAATAGAAATATGGGACCGCTTAGGTAAATCCAAAATTGAATCATGAAAAGGTTAGAAATACCACCCTAACCTTGTATCCCAAAATAGAATACAATTCGGGGCCCAAAACAACCCAAACCTCAACATGCAATAATTTCACAATTTAAGCTTAAATATTTAACAATGGTAGCAGCTTCAGAATTAAATTTACATCAAACGATGATTCCCGAACACTCTTTAATCATTAACAGTCATAGCCACAATAATGTTAGATTCCTAAGACTTGGAATCACTCAATTTGGACATAAAACAAGTGAGAATGAAGGTTTAATATCTCAACAATGATTGAGTTCATCCTTGGTCTTACATTAAAAGACCAAGGAACTGACCTTTGAGAACGTGGCTATAGTAGCCCGCTAACATAGAAGGAAAGGGTCTAGACCTCTGCGAACATAGAGGCCAGCCCACGAATACAGAGGAAAAGGAGACAGTGCTCCGCGAATGCGGCTCTTGGCCCGCGAACATAGAGGCTTACCTAACAGACCTCCTCGAACACAGCTAGATCTATGCGAATGTGGAGACTAGTTCCCTTGTCTCAACAAATGCAGCCCTCCACCATGATTGCTTCGAAAACAATAAGACCTGCAATATCAACTATTGCAACAACTATTTTTGGCAAGTTCAAAGTCTCGGATAGGGTGGTCGGAATTTGTTCAGAATCACTTGCGTGCAAACGAGATATGCTAAGAACAAAATTTGATGTTTGGACTCAATAGCTCATTCAAAATTTCCATTCGAGGTCATTTTAATGGAAAGTGGTTTCCACAACCAAATGTCATTTTCAGTCAAATTCCATAATGATTCTCGAGATTAGATCGGAAGCCTTGGGAAGCAAACAAAATTTTGTTGTAGACCAAATGTGACATTTCAGAACTAACCGCACTGAAGAAATTTTCATTTGAGTGTGTTTTCAAAGAATGTTTACCAAAGCCAACCTTAGGCCAAATTCAGAAGCTAAAATGCCAAATGACCAAAAACTCACACTGAATGCCTCAATACTCACGCCGACCATGTACTAGCCTAATTTGACCATTTCAAATCTGATGCAACCATAAAAATTCTATTTTGAGGTCATTTACCAGATTTTATGACCAATGTCCACAACAAACACCATTAGAGTGAAGATTGAGAGCTTAATTTATAATGATTTTTAATCCTTTATTCAATTCTTTGCTTTGTATTGCTTAATTTCTAGGTGTACTTGTTATGGTGATTTGGATTTTGTGTTAGAGATAAACAATTTGTGGGTTTTTGATTTTCATCTTTTGCTTTTGCAATTAGTTGAATATTTTCTCATTTATGAATTGGGTCTTTGATTATCTAAATTAATTTCAAGTTTTAATTGATTTCCTATGGATTTGGTCACTCCTTGTACTTGCCCATTTACTTTGATTGAGCTTGAAAGAGCCAATTGAGGTTGGAAAAAAGTTGATTAGGGCATAATTTGAGGTGTAGCCACGCATATATCACATATAGATAGAAATAGTGAATCATGCATTGCCTATAGTTGATTTAATTGTGTTGTTACTCAATTAAGTTCGAAAGAACTAGTTTAAAAATATTTGCCGATATATGAGAGAAATAGGTGGATGATTTAGGTTCTAGGCATATATGATATTATCCATGATTTATTGAGATTGTATGATATTAGTATACAATGGATCGTATAGGTGTTGATTGATATCCCATTGGTATCCTTGCTTGAAAAGGCATTGTTCCTTGTTCTTTCCTATCCCCCTATCCTAAATTGTTATCAATATCTTTATATTATAATTATATCTTTTATTTCGAATTCAAACTAGTAGCTTGTAATTCTTTATTTCATCAACTGCCACAGATTGTTCCTTGTGGGATTCAACCCCGACTTTACATTGGGTTTATATTGACAACGATCGCCTACACTTCGATTCATAAAGTGTAGTTGAGCGTTATCAAAAATTGTGTCATTGCCAGGGAACAATTTGGCGTATTGAATTGATTTAGAATTTATATTTTACTAGTTTCTATCCAAATTGTGAATTATTATTTTTGTTTTGTTCAATGGATTATTGTAAAGGAACAATATTTGGTGGTTGTTATCCCTATGTTGATGACCATGGCCTTGTTGTGGAGGATCTGATGTTGGGGATAGTTATGTGAAGGCTTCTCTAGATGAACAAATGTGTGAAAAATTGGGTGTAGTGAGTCAATCTTGGCTCATAAGCTTGGCCCAAAAGGTTTTTCATGGTGAGAAGCTACAACATCTACTGCTCAAAATGACGAATGATTTCTGAAATTTTCACCTAACTCAGTGCCATGAAATGATCCAACTTGAGTTTGAAATTGCGACTTTGAAGACCAAGGTAAGAACAAGAATTGGAGTATGTCATGCTCCTCATCAAGTGGACTAAAATAGCAAATTGGAGTTTATATCTCAAGAATAAGGGGTTGTTACTAATATGGATGAAATTTTTGGTGTTTGCAACCGAGCCAATCCAATAAAATTCCAAGAAATGATACTAAATGTGCAAGAAAATGTCAAAAATATGATTTATGGCAACTTTAGTTCATTTGGAAGTAAGAGTGTCATTTATTTAAAGGCCAAAAGTTATAAAATTCAATGTTCGAAAGCCTATTGATCCTCTCACTTATGCCCAATGATCCTCAAAGAAACAACGATTTGAAATTTGGTACGAAATTCAAGTCTTCGAAGTGGAGATATTATGTGAGATTCTTGATGCTCTGATGTTGTCCCCATAATTTTCATAGAGAAATTGATTTGAAGTTGGGGAGACGGTTGGTCGCCTCAAAGTGGAAACACAAAGGCTGATGAGATCGACGTCACACAGTGACATTAAATTGTGTGCTTGATAGGAGGCAACTCATAGGTTTCCAAAAAAATAATTTTTAGTTTAATTTTGAGTTTTTGGTTTTTATAATAGATTTGGATTTTATTTTTGACTAATCCCCATAATTTCAAATGTTTGGAGCTAATTAAATAGGTTTGGAAGTTAAAATTAGAATGAAATTAAAGATTGGAGTTGAAAAACCTTCAAGGGTTGGGATCACTTTTTGGAAACTGAAGATTGCCAAAAGTTAGTGGGCGAGTCACCAAATGGGTCCTTACATAGCCAAAAAATCAAGAGAAGTTTTAGGTTCAATCATTGATCGCGATCCCATAAGCCCAAGGCTGCGATAATGTAGAATTGATAGGAGCACAGTCGCGATTGCAAGGAGAGGGTAGCGACCAAGATTACTCGTGGTCAGGTAAAAAAAAAAAAGACCAAGTCTTTTCATTTTTACCAAACATCCATTTTCTCCCAAAGCTGATCCAAAATTCTTCTTGTTTTTCACAAAGAATTTCCTTTTCCTGTGATTGATTACACTCAAAAGTTCATCAAGAGTCAATCTCCCAAGGTATATTTCCTCTTCTCCTCTTGATTTTGTTGTCTCTTGAGTTTGTAAGTTAGTTAAAAATTAGGTTTGATTCTCGCCCAAAATTTGAATATGAAATTGTGTTCAAATGTTGAATTGTGGGGTGTAGTAGTGTTATTGATGGTGTGTTTGCTGAAAATTGGAGTTGGCGGCTAGTAAGAATGAATTTTGTTGAAAGAAATTTGCTTGAAACTTGATGGCCTCAATCTGTTCGACAATATGCCTGACTGAGAATTTCTCTGAAGCTAACTGATCTTCACAATCGCAAGGCCCAATTCCAAGATCGTGAAGAGTGAAAATGAGGTTGACCACAGTTGTACATCGCTATCGCGAGCGTCAATTCCGCGATCGGGATGAGTTAAATCCCTGGCAGTGAAACTGCCTAAAAATAGTAACTTCACCCCATCATCCTCAATTCATTTTACATCCATTTCTTTAACCTAAATTTATGCTAATACATTGTTTTGCATGCCTATATGATTTTCTAATATGTTTGCATCATTTTTAGATACTTTAGCTGTGCAAAATGGCCGAGAATGATATTCAAAATGAGCAACGAGTTGAGGAACAAATAATTGAGGATGAGTACTATAACCAGTAGTTGTTTGTTTCAGCCAAGTGTCACCGATTGAATGGCTGCCTCACATAAAAAAAATTATTAAGGAGAGGGGAATTCTATTGGATAATCTTTAAGCCAAAATTCCCGGTCTTTATAGATGATTGGACGCCAACGGCTGGATGTGCTTTGCACTAGATCCTATCAAAGCAAATAACTCTATGGTTTGCGAATTCTGTGCCAATGCCATCGAAATAGACTTTAATGGTGATTTGGTGGTCATGGTTTAAGAGAAGCAAGTCCGATTTGACTTCGCCACTATTAATGTTTATTATGGCCTTCCTGCAACAGACAACGACGTGCACAAGGCAAGAGCACAGGCTGAAGGGCAAGAATGGTGTTTGAGTCACTTACACGATGGCCATAGGCCATAATGGATTGCTTTGAATCTTAGGATTGATTCCTCCAAATTCAACCTCAAGGCCAACACATGGCTATCTATTATTTGCAGCCATATCATACCTTCAAGAAATGAGATCGATGTGTCCCTTGGCAGGGTGATGTTCATTTGTGCGATTATGGAGGGTATTTAACTCAATGTTGGCGAGTTGATTGTACAAAAAATTCATGAGGTAGTCATTGGAGGTACAAAAAATCTTTACTGAACTTTTTAGATTACCTATTTATGCCTAATAGCTGCGGTTGAACAAAAGAAAATGAATAGCCTGAAAAGTCTCAAAAAACCATTTCATCAATTAAAGATGAATGAAAAGGGGGATGTAGTGAAGAAAAGAAAGATTGACATACTTGATTCGGCGTTTGGTACATTCGCTGAGAGTAGTGCTTTCCTTGATCTATAATCCACTTCTTTATCTGGTGGGTTACTGTAAGTTGGGCCTCCAGCTTTGGTCCATATATCCGGCCAAGTGCATGGCGTGGATTCATAGATTCGAGAGCTTGTATAGTGCCTCCCTACCAGCCCTGGAGAGTCCTCCTCCTCCACTTCAGGTATTATGTCTTCGACCTTATCTACTATTATGAGTAAGAAGCAGCAGATTAAAGATAGGTTGGCCAAGATTGAGAGAAGGCAGAAGAAGATGAAGGTTATCGAGAAGAAGAAGAGCAAATTCCTCAATAAGATGATGGACATTCAGAAGGTTCTGCGATTCTGGAGATCATGATGATGATGATGATGATATCCTTTCAGTCCCCAATAACTCCAATTTTAATTAAGACATCTCAAGGAGCCCCTGGTATTCTCTGTTTGATATTTGTACTATGAGGAGACACAATTTTATTTTCAGTTGGGGGTGCTTCACTTAGGGTCCTTTTGTATAGTTGATGTTGGGATTTGTGATTCTGGATTATTATTGCTTCTGCTGATTATTTTGATGTTTCCCTTGTCGGGCTTATTATGGATTTGTGTGCCCTTGATCAACCTTGATGATGATTTAGATGATGTGCCATTGTCGGTCTTTTTATTTTGATATTGATTGTGATGGATTAGTCATTTTTTCTTTTTCTTCGTTAGTTTTCCTTACATTTCATAGTTTTTTTGTTTTCAATTTCTTAGATTGTGTTTCTGAATGTTGATGCCCTATGATGGATAGAGTGACGACTTTCTTAAGAGAAAATCATTAGTTGGTTGTGAGTTTATTTGATAGTTATTGTGAGGTGAAGTCTGAGTAATCATATGCCAGTCTCGAATAGATGTATGAGTTTGTCCGATGATGCATTGGTTGACGACTTTCTTAAAGGAAAAATTGTAGTCATTTTGGAGGTTGTTATTTTGTTGGTACTAAGAATATAGTCTTTTATACCCCTCCATTTTGAAAGATGGGCATATTTTGAATGATTTTGTGACAACTCTTGTAACTCTTTTAGTGACATTTGATCCGTTAGTGGGTTGAATGTTTGATGCCACTTGAATGTTCGAAAAGAAAATATGATTTTCAACCATCTTGAGTGATTTTCATTCCATGTGTGGTGAGTTGTTGAATAATTCCTTATGTTTGCTTGTTCTACCTAAAACTTGCCCGGTTGGTCTTGAAACATTGGTCTTTATTGAGTTTGGTTGGATAAATAATCTTAGGTATTTCTTGATTGTTCTTAAAGTCCACTTGGCCTAAAAATCCCATATTTGCACTAAATATATCATTAGTTGCCCCCTTTGAACCTAACTCCTTTTATTGACAACCTTATTACAAGCCTTACCCATTTTGAAAAGACATTTTCCTTTCGAACCCTTTTCCTCCTTGAATTTAAAATTGTGAAAGTAGAGGCCAAAAGCCTAAGTTGGGGGGGTGTTATGGGAGACTCGTAGAAGGGATGCCTATCACATAAGAGCTTGGTAAAAAAAAAGAGAGATTGATAAAAAAAAATTGATAAATGGAGGAAAAAGTTGTCAAGAATGAAAAGGTTGTGAAAAACAAGAAAAGAAACTGAATAAATGAGATTTGAATCCTTCAAAAATTGAAAACAGTTGCATGTGTGGGGCATCTTGAATGGAAATGAAAATTTAAAATATGCAGTGGTTTGAATAGTGATAAAAAAAGTAGAAAAATTGGAAAATGATGAGTTGTTGAGTAATTCAAGGAGGGTGTAGTCACTTATGCCTAAATGATATCCTAACCTTCAGCCTACATTACAAGCTTAACAAAGTCCTTTGAGATTTCTAACCATATGAACTTGAGTCAATAATGATTGAAAATATGGGGAAGCCTATGATGTGTCATTTGTGTTCATAAGATGTTCTATTGTGTGTGTGAGTGTTTGTGTTTTTGTCCCTAGTTTGTACATATTTTGTGAGTGTTTGGGACATTGTTTTTCTTGTGAGGGCATGCAAATTGATTAAGTGGTGATTTTGAAATTTCCTAATTGAATCAAGTGAGCACGTACAAGAGCTAAAGAGTTGAGTCACTTCTTGAGTTTGAGTAGTTGTCATTTAATGATTCTTGGTTCTTGAAAAATATAACATGAAGTGACGGGGTTGTTTTTGGGAAAAGTTGCATAAGGACTATTTTTTAGTACCAACCAAAGTCATGATCATGATTCTTAGGTGAAATGAAAGTGAGTTTTGCTTATTTGAATGCCTCTTGTGCTTTTGATTTTGTTTTGCTTGATGACAAACAAATTTTTCTAAGTTGGGGCTAGTGATGAGTGGGTATTTTTACCCACTTTTCTCGTATGTAAACTCATAATATTGCCTTGTTTATGTGACAATAAGTGCTTTTGATGTGGTTTTCTTCATATTTTGCAGGAAATTGAATTATAAGTTGATTTGGAGAATAACAGAAGAAATCAAGTGAAATCGAGGCAAAAAGAGAGCTAAAACTGAAAATTGGAAATGGCAGTGAAATATTCTTCGCGGCCGTGTGGTCAACGAGTCATGATCGTGGTCAACAAACAACTAACTCTTCCGGATCGTGTGAAGATGTTTCACGATCGCGATGGCTTAGTCAACATTGACTTCGTGATCATTGTCAATGTTCACGACCTCGATGAAGAACATGTCAGGCTTCAGGGACAGTGTTGGAAATTGACGTTATTTTATCCCAAATATTATTATACACTCATGTACAACCATTTTAGGGGATGCACTGATTTACACTAATTATATTGGGATATTTTTCAGTTTGGCTTAACTTTGAGAGCAAGGTTTCCACAACAAACATCATTAGAGTGAAGATTGAGAGCTTAATTTGTAATGATTTTTAATCCTTTCTTAACCTCTTTGCTTTGTATTGCTTAATTTCTCTGTGTAGTTGTCATGGTGATTTGAATTTTGTATTAGAGATAAATAATTTGTGGGTTATTGATTTTAATCTTATGCTTTTGCAATTAGTTGAATATTTTCTTATATATGAATTGGGTCTTTGATTATCTAAATTAATTTCAAGTTTTAATTGGTTTCCTATGTATTTGATCACTCCTTGGACTTGCCCATTTACTTTGATAGAGCTTGAAAGAGTCAATTGAGATTGAAAAAGTTGATTAGAGCATAATTTAAGGTGTAGCCACTCATATATCAGATTATAGCTAGAAATAGTGAATCCATGCATTGCCTATAGTTGATTTAATTGTGTTGTTACTCAATTAAGTTCTAAAGAACTAGTTGAGAAATATTTGCCTATATTCGAGATAACTAGGTGGATGGTTTAGGTTCTAGGCATATATGATATTATCCATGATTAATTTAGATTGTATGAAATAATATACAATGGATCGTATAGGTGTTGATTGATATCCCATTCCCAAATCTCAATGGTATCCTTGCTTGAAAAGGCTTTATTCCTTGTTCTTTTCTAGCCCCCTATCCTAAATTATTACCAATATCTTTATAGTATAATTGTATCTTTTATTTCAGATTCAAACTAGTATCTTGTAATTCTTAATTTCTTCAATTGCCTATACATTGTTCCTCGTAGGATTCAGCCCCAACTCTACAATGTGTTTATATGGACAACAACCACCTACACTTCGATTCATCAGAGTATAGTTGAGCGTTATCAATTGAACACGCTGAATAACATAAAATCCAATGTAGGATTGATCTGTACCTCATTGCTTGATTATGGATAGTTCCTCAAGACCCTCAATAGACGCATCAAAGATTTCAATTAGTGGTAGATTAGAAGGTGAGAAGAGGGAATTTGAAAGAGGAAAAGAACTTAAGAGTTTTTAGTACTATCTTTAGAAATTAAAAAATAAAATCATTAAAAGACTAACCACTTAAAAAAAGATAATACAAACAGAACCTAAATATGTGACAAGTAAAAGGATTTCCATTTGAATCTTTCGGAAACATGCCTTTTATTTGTCTCTATTTGATCCATTGATACAATTTTATCTTTATTTTATACTCAACAACAAATTTAGATTCCATATGATGAACATAATATTAATTATATCTCCTCGCCCTAAATCTATATATATATATATATATATATATATATATATATATATATATATATATATATTTTTTAATTCTACAAATCCTCTTAGCCCCTCCAATCTTTTCTCCATAAACTTTTTCTTACGCATGCTACTTTTTACCACGCTTTCAAAAGGTTGTCTTACGGAAGAATACTATTCAATCAATTAACTATACAAGATTAGCGTTTGTTAGACCAATCCTTCTCAATCATGTTTCTCTATTCTTTATCCAGATCATTTCAATACTACTTCGCTTATAGATAATTTACCATATAAAATATAAAACCTTCCTAAAATCCAAACTATAAAATGAATCTTGAGAAGAAAAAAGATGATCCCCTTACATTGTATATATAAACACATGGTTTATTAAAAAATGGACCACATCCGAATATGGGTTTATAGACGTTAAGAGTATTTTCTCACCTTCCTTCTTTAACACCATTAATGATCTCACTACATTGAGATAGTTCTGTCGGTAATTTGGTGTTGATAATTGAGACTAAATTTGGATGCTTGTGCAAAGCCCGAGAAACACATAAAGTAACAACTTGTACACAAAAATATACTCATACATACAAAAATCTATAAATAATTTTACATTTTTAGTAAAATTCAAAATCGTTATAATTTGGTTGGCATGTTGTTGATTTTAGATTGTGTTCCCCTTTTTTCTCTTAAGAGAAAATTTTCTGTAGGAAATTACACCCAAAAATCCCATCACAATATTATAGTTTGAAAGAGAAAGATGGCATACAACTGCATTTATAATAGGAGAAGTACGTTGGACATAAGCCAAGTCATTAAACTCGTGGTTTTTATTTCCAAAATTTCAACAAATTTACCTCTTCTGGTTATACTTATTAGGTAATTAAATGTCACGATCCGACCTAGGGTCTAGTCGTAACACGACAATCAAAACCCCGAAGGCTCCAACCAAGTCTCTTGTACATATCATAAGCATACATAAGGTAAAGTAAAAGTGAAAACATCATAAGAGAGTCTAAACCATGATTAGAGATTTAAGACTGTCACATGACAACAATGACTCGAAATATTTGTAAAACTAGATGCCTCTACTAATGAATATGGGCGGGGGCTAAGACATGTCCCTAGCTCACCTTTAATATGAAATATAACAAAAGTCTTTGAAAATAATAACCAACTCGATAACTAGTCCCCAATAAATGAGGACTTGCCACACACACCGCCGGATAGGAAAGCTTAACTAGCCATTTGGATGAATATGATATTCAAGCTCAACCCCTACATTATGAGACAATGTAGGAAAAAAGTATGCATTAGGACATTGGAATGTACTAAGTATGAGGGCATTTCATGCAATGTAAATCATGGAATGGAATGGTCAAGTAAAACAAATGATAAGATGATATAAGTAAAGTCATGAGAAAATCATAATGACCCAAGAATTTAAAAAGCATAGTTTAAAAATCATGGCATACATAAGAGATCATACATATGTGGTATAGGAACCATAACCGACAATAAGACCATGCGAGCTATAACATGGAATCCCGTTGTCTCCTCATACAACGAAGAAAAAGGGGAATCTACTTGCCAAGGTAGACTCTACCTTGCTAGGCAAGTCATACGTAAGTTATATATGGATCCAATAGTTAGGCCATGGAGGCAACCTATGGTGGCATGTAGTTTATGAGACATGAGGCTTCTACTAATGCTTTTGGTAGGGCCCCCACCACAAGTCAACTCGGTGCTAAATTAAATCCCACGGAATACATACATAGCATAAAATCATAAGTCATGATCATAGGTTTGAAATCATAGAGTAGCTCATTTTCATAACATACTTATAATGTGAGGATTGTCCTTTCATCATTACAATTATATTTGCATAATTAATATAACTAAGCCCTAGGTCACCACATAGGGCCCTGAGTCACCTTACTTCATGACTTGCACGGAATTTATACTTTGAACTTAGAGTAGAACTCAATTGCATAACCAATTGACTTGAAAATCATGTAATTGACTTGAAAACATGCATGATCATATACCTTCTATCAGCCCATACATAATTCATATAGATAGTATCATTAGAAAGTATAATTGAAAATACTCATATTTTACATCATGAACCCTAGAGACCAAAATAGGAGAATTTATTGAAAAACTCTTCAATTCAATGCAATAACCATCAATTTATATCAAAATAGAATTATAATCATAATTTGAATCATAATTCATGCAATTAGAAGAGAGATCATAAAACCCATAAATACCATACTTTAATTTGATAGAAAACTTGAGAAATTGATTGGGCTTTATGGATGAAAGAATCCATGAATCAATACTCACATACCTTAAGTGAGAAAACCAAATAATTTGGAAGAACTTGAGAGTTTTGATGGAGAGATTGAGTGAATTTACTTGAAGTCTTTAACGGAGCCATTGAGAGTCTTTTGTAGAGAGAGAAATATTTGAGTAGGTGAATTGTAGAAGAATGAATAGAATTAGAGGTTTAGGTTAATTTATAGAGCTGAATTAGGTCCTAAAAATATCTAGGTTCATTATCTAACAATTAGGGAAAAGTCTAAAGTGCCCTTGCTAAAAACTAAATTCAGCCAGAAAACCATCACTATTGCGAACTCAAATTTTCTAAAAAAATTAAGGATAATGCATTACATGAGCGGCCTATTTTCAAGTCATTCTTAAGGCACTTATGAGTATTTTAAGGGATATTACAATACCTCTCCCTTGAGAACATTCATCCTCGAATGAGATCCAACTAATATAGGAAAGACGTGGAAAAGGACTAGCAACCCAACATGAATATGAGGACACTTTGAAAATTGCATAGAACATGTAAACTCATACTTAATCCAAGACATAGTCCTTGAGAAAAAATCATTTTCATGAATCATGCATGCATATTAATGACATATGGAACTGAAACGTAGGAGTTTAATCGATCTGATCATGAACAACTTAGTACCTTTCGGCTTGAGTGAAAATAAAGAGATACGGATAACGCTTCATCATGCCCGATTCTTCTTTCCACGTAGCACTCTCTACTTGTTGATTCCTCCATAACACTTTGATGGATGCAATGTCTTTATTTCTTAACCTCTTGACTTGCCGGTCTAAAAATCTCAATCGGGACCTTCTCCTAAGTCAAATTCTCTTCAATACTCACATTCTCTATTAGCACAATAGAATTTGGAGTCATCATCAATTAAGAATTTTCATGCCTATATTAGCCTCTCTATATCTACATTTGCATTAACTCCTACTAACAGACTCATCAATATACTCTTACCTATATATTGTTCATAATAAGATCCATCTAGCTCTTCCTCCATGTCTATAACCTTAAATGGGGTAAGAATGCCATAGTTTGTCAAAACACAGAATGGCCACTCTCTCTCTATTTATCATGACCCTAAACTAGAGCCTTAAGATAAGAACTGAAGCTACCCTTAAATACTGAATCATTACCCTTTCATTATAGAATAGACTTATTTGGGAATTGAAATTTGACTCAATGAGTTATAAAATCTATAGAAGCATAAGATGTATGCAACCAATCCATACCAATTATTACCATTTCAAAAAGGGAATTCACACTTACCGGATGAAGCACCATGCTAAGTTTGGGGACCCACAGAGGGGTAGGGATGAAATCACCAACAACTATCCTTATCATTCTTAGCAACCCATGCACAATGCCTCAACTTATGATCCTTCACACCACAACTAAAACATACACCCAAACCGGCTAAACAATCTCCTAGATGGTACCTTCCACACCTTTGGCATACGAGAAATGTTTGACCACTATAATTGTCACCTTGATATCTAAGGTTAGGCACCCTATCCTTGAGATACTTAGGCACTGAAGTGTTTTCAAAAGATGATCCATTCTCAATCCGGGCCTTCTTAGTCATCCTAGGAACCTCCTTAAGCTTTTCCTCTTTAATTTGCTCAGCATGAGTCATGAGTCTAGAGATATCCATTTCCTTTATTAACATGGTCGCCTTACATTCTTTAACAACCAAATTTGAAACCCCTGATATAAACTTACTCATTCGGGCTTGAGGATCGGACACCAAAGTCGGATCATACTTGGACAACTTCATGAAGTTGAGGGCATACTCCCTCACACTCATACTCTCTTGCTTCAAGTTGATAAATTCCATCACCTTTTCCTCCCTCAACTCTAAGGAAAAGAAACGATCAAGAAATTCACCCTTAAAACTTTCCCAATCTATAGGACCCTCATTCACTCTTTCGGCCTTCCATTGGTTGTACCACACTTGAGAAACACCCTTGAGTTGGTAGGCCACCATCTGTATCTTCTCTTCCGAAGACATCCCCATAATATCCGTAGTCTTATATACCTCATAAATAAAGTCTTGGGGATCCTCATCCCTTTTCGAACCATGGAACTTGGGAGGGTGTGATCACATTTGGAGGAGCCATTACTCCTTGGTTGGCCACTATGCGAGCTAGCATAGTGATAGCGGTCTAAAACTCTTCATTATTTACTTGATCGGGAAGAGGACCATTAGCATGAGAGATTTGTCTTCTTAGAGGCATGTTCTAAAAAATCACTAAGAACAATCATTAGGAAGGAAGTGTAACACCCCTCAAAATTTTTCCTTAAGATTCGGACCTTTCTTGTATACGTGTAGGGTCGAACTCAATTATTTTGAAGTATGTGCATGAATAAAGATGAGTTATTAAGTAATTAAAGAGTGTTAGAGGTGATGTGGGGTCATAAGGGATCCTTAGAGCAAAGCTAGGTCCAAAAGGATTCGTCTTCGGTAAATTGTTGAGGGAGTTTGTGTAAGGGTCGACTTTTAATGGCCATATCATTTGAAATATGATGATCTGGAGGGCCCACGACCTATTAAATTAAAGTTCGTCGAGTCTTCTTTCCAACGCCACTAAGAATATAAATTTTGGAGTTTGGAGTCAAAAGATATGACGATCCTAAGACGAACTAGCACGGTAGGAATTTTAGGCCTGGGTCGCAACTACTGGGAATCTGGGCTTGGCGCCATAGTGGCGCGACGCGCCACTATCGCGCCACAAAACAGCCTCAGTAGTTTGGTCTTTGGCGCGGTGCGCCATTACGAGGTGTGCAGGGTTTTTCAAGCCAATTTTCCCAGAACCCAGAAAATTGGCTGGGCGCTGTAAGGGCGCGACGCGCCACTATCGCGCCACAAAACAGCCTCAGTAGTTTGGTCCCTGGCGCGACGCGCCACTATTGGGTTGCAGGGTTTTTACGCCTAATCGACTTGGCGTTGTAGTGGCGCGACCCGCCACTATCGCGCCAGGAGCGTTTTAGCCTATTTTTCAGAACTTTTGAGAAGGGGAAATTTGGGAATTCGTCCTATATTATATATGTATCATCCTTGAACATTTTAGGAACATATTTTCAGCCCCCTCTCTCTCTCTCTAAAATCCCTAGAAGTCTCTCTCTCTCTCTTCTTCTTCTCCATTTCTAACAAAGAGTTGTTCCAAGAGCTTCAAGATTCAAGTTGCCATTGAAGACCCAACAACAAGGTTTCTTCAAGAATCTATTCTAAGGTATGTAAGGCTAACCAATACATGGATTGAGTCCACCCATGTGCCCTACATCTTTTTTTGATTTATTGTCCATAAGAATGAAGTTTATTGGTAGAGTTATGTCCAAATAGGTCATTTTTCATCTATTATCCTAATTCCCTTTATGATGATGTTGTGGAGTCAAGAAAGTGATATGCTACATGTTGTTATGAGTTGATTGAGATGAGGTGTCTAGCATATTTTGTTAATTTCCAAACTATGTTGATTTTGATAAAGAAATGTTATTTTCCTAATAACGTTGCCTACCTTAAATTGTTGATTTATTTACCTTGAAATTATGTTGAGTATCAAAGATTGATTAAATGGATAGAGGAAATGTTTGGTTATGTTTACATGTTGCTATAAATGTGCATTTAAATTTATTTTGAACAATATGATTGAGATTGACCGGATTGTATGATTGGGAGAGGTTTGATTGTGATAGAGTTGATGAGTTGACAAGGTTGTAATGACACTTGTCGATATGTTTTGATTGAGTTGATTGGATGGAGTTTTATGAGCATTGAGTCTTAGGAGGAGTATCGAGCACTGAATTGGGAAAGAGTATAGTCCATGCTTGAACCCAATAACTACGTCGCCAAACGTAGGAGGGGATTGAACCGTTAAAGTCGAATGCTTCCCTTAATTTACTGTCCTGACATTATAGGACTTGGTTGGATTGGATCCATGATTGGTTGATTCGTTTATACCCTGGCAAAGTATGAATGGATGTGGCAACAACGTCGGCTTGTTGTACTTTCACTGGCTCATAAGTGATGGTTGTCGGATAAGAGAAACTCCTATATAGGTCTTAATAGTACTCTGAGTCGGATTGAGTTGAATGGTATGTGGTTGGTCCTGTCTAAACCATATTCTTGTTTAGACTTAGGACACTTGATTGAGTTGTTATTTCTCTTGAGTTGATATCCCGAGTTGATTTGGTTCCTTCTGATGTCGTTTCACTCGGCCAATTTACATACTCGTACATTTCATGTACTAACTCTATTTAGCCTGCATTATTTCATGATGCAGCGACAGGTACTAGAGATCATCAAACGGCGCTCCGTTGAAGATCTATATACACTCCCAGCCAGTTGGTGAGTCCTCCTAGTTTCCGGAGGATGTTGAGCTTTCTTATATAGTTTTGTCGTCGTTTCCTTTAATTTGATTGTTGGTAGCCATGGGCTTGTCATTGGTACCTTTTAGACTTTGATAGAGGCTTCATAGACTAGAGTGTGCGGAGGTTGGATTGTTATTTTGAGGAGTCTTATTATACTTGTTTTATTGAGTTGATAATGTTTGGCCTTCGGCCCCATATTGTGAATAGTATGTTATGATTGAACCCTCCTTTGAGTGAATGTGATTGAATAATAGTGTGACTGAATCAGGTGGTTCACTTGAAGGTCAGAAATGACTTTCGAGTGCCGGTCATGTCTAGGGTACCCTCTTGGGGCGTGGTGTGATAGGAAGGTCTTAGAGTACCACTCTATCACACGATATAGATCATGAAAGAAGTGAGGATTTTCTAAGACGCCTCACAGCCTCCTACTAATAAGTGTGGCGCACTTCACACCCATGAATAAGACTACTTGACGCGGCATATTGGACACCCTAGGACACTTGAACTTTGTGCTCTGATACCAAGTTTGTCACGACCTGACCTAGGGCCTAGTCGCAACACGATGATCGAAAACCCCGAAGGGCTCCAACCAAGCCTCTTATACATATCATAAGCATACATAAGGTAAAGTAAAAGAGGAAACATCATAAGAGACTCTACACCATGAATAGATATTTAAAAATGTCACATGACAATAATGACTCGAAACATTTATCCAACTAGATGCCTCTACTCATGAATATGGGCAGGAGCTAAGACATGTCCCTAGCTCACTCTCAATATGAAACATAACAAAAGTCTTTGGAAAAAATAACCAACTCAATAACTAGTCTCCGATAAATGAGGACTTACTACACACACCGCCAGATAGGAAAGCTTAACTAGCACATGAATGAATATAATATGTAGCCTCAACCCCTACATTATGAGACAATATAGGCAAAAAGTATGCATTAGTACGTTGAAATGTACTAAATATGAGGGCATGAAATGCAACGTAAATCATGGGATGGAATGGTCAAGTAAAATACATGATAAGATGAGATAAGTAAAGTCATGAGAAAATCATAATGACCCAAGCATTTAAAAAGCATTGTTTAAAAATTATGGCATACATAAGAGATCATACATATGTGGGATAGGAACCATAACCGACAATAAGACCATGCGAGCTATAACATGGAATCTCGTGTCTCCTCATACAATGAAGAAAAAGGGGAATCTACTTACCAAGGTAGACTCTACCCCGCTAGGCAGGTCATACATAAGCTATATATGGATTCAATAGCTAAGCCATGAAGGCAACCTATGGTGGCACGTAGTTTATGAGACATGAGGCTTCTACTAAGGGTTTTGATAGGTCCCCCACCTCAAGTCCACTCAGTGCTAAGTCAAATCCCACGGAATACATACAATGCATAAAATCATAATTTCATATATCATAGTCATGATCATAGGTATAAAATCATAGAGTAGCTCATTTTTATAACATACTTGTAATGTGAGAATTTTCCTTTCATCATTACAATCATATTTGCATAATTCATATAGTTAGGCCCTAGGTCACCACATAGGGTCCTAATTCACCTTACTTCATGACTTGCACGAAATTCATACCTTGAACTTAGAGTAGAACTCAATTACATAACCAATTGAATTGAAAATCATGTAATTGACTTGAAAACATGCATGATCATATACCTTCTATCAGCCCATACATAATTCATATAGATAGTATCATTAGGAAGTATAATTGAAAATACTCATATTTTACATCATGAATCCTAGAGATCAAAATAGGAGAATTCATGGGAAAACTCTTCAATTCAATGCAATAACCATCAATTTATATCAAAATAGAATCATAATCATAATTTGAATCATAATTCATGCAATTAGAAAAGAAATCATAAAACCCATAAATATCATACTTTAATTTGATAGAAAACTTGAGAAATTGATTGGGCTTCATGGATGAAAGAATCCATGAATCAATACCCACATACCTTAAGTGAGAAAACTAAATAATTTGGAAGAACTTGAAAGTTTTGATGGAGAACTTGAGTGAATTTACTTGAAGTCTTCAATGGAGCCCTTGGGAGTCTTTTGTAGAGAGAGAAATATTTCAATAGATGAATTGTAGAAGAATGAATAGAATTAGAGGTTTAGATTAATTTATAGATGAATTAGGTCCTAAAAACGTCTAGGTTCATTAGCTAATAATTAGGGAAAATTCTAAAGTGCCCTTGCTAAAAACTAAATTTGGCCAGAAAATCATCGCTAGGTCCGCGACACGGAGGCGAGCAAGTCTGCTATGCGTACTTGCCGCGCACCTTACTGGTTTGCGCAGTTCATTTGAGAAATCTATCTTTCGATCTACGGGTCCTAAAAATCCATCGAGACTATTTTTCGCAGGTTTTGACCCCTGATCGATATTCCGAACTCGAATTTCCAAAAAGATTATGGATAATGCATTACATGAGCGGCCTATTCCCAAAACATTCTTAAGGGACTTATGAACATTTTGAGGAATATTACATTAAAATATTATTTTTATTCTAATTTTGTTGTGGAATCAATAGTTTTTCCTAATTAGCCTAAATGATAGAAATAGGGAAATAATAAATATCCGTCCTAAAGTCATATATAGATAAGATTTTTTTAGGATGTCATCTATTCTTAACAAGACAAAAAAATAATCATTGTTTCCATCAGTATTTCGTAGGAAAATTTTGATAACGTAGAATGTTAAGAATTTTTCACCGAAAGACCCTAGGACGATAGGACACCCTTTTTAGTATCTAAGATCAATTCAATTGGAGTCCTAATTTATCTTTTTAAATATTTTACCTAGTATAATATTCACATCCTCGCCCCAGGATATTCATTTTAATATTCTAACTTCTAAATATTCAAATCCTCCACCTACCTCACCCCCACACAATTTCCTTTGTGAGTTTACCAGTCTTCTGAAAGGTTGCCTTACGGTAATTCCCTAAAAAATTTGGGTTGGCTAGATGAATCCTCTACAACCACTTTACCTTCTTCTTGATCAAAATCATTCCATTATTACTACACTTAATTACGATATAGCGCGGAAAATCATTGATTTAAACAGTAATTTATTATGATCACGCGATCACTAATTTTATGGAGATATTATATTACAAGGATAAATAATCTTTTGGACTTGTTATCTCTAATGTTGTATATATAATCAATTCCACATTAACAACCTATAGCATCTACAATATCAAAGGAAATTATAACTTTTTGAGAGAAACAATCTGTTATTATCTAGAGATAATGAGTGTCCTGATTTCCTTGTTGTTACATATAACTCTCTATCATTTATCTTGGCCTTCTATTCAAACTCTCTTCATTTTTTTCTCCTTATTTTAATCTTTCAAAAATGATCAAACAACAAAAAATTGCATTGTATTATAGTACGTGTGGCTCTCTGATGGGTTTGTTTGATGCTTTTAAGATTATGCCTTGGGGAATTGATTTTTTGCGTGATTCCATGGGTAGTGTTTGGGTGGTTCACGAAAATCTCACAATAGTTAAGAGTAAGCAAAAGAGTTATGCCGATTGGAGGGTGCGAGCCTTAGAGTTTATGGTTGGGGATAAAGTGTTTCTTCAGACGTCACCCATGAAGACAGAGGTGAGGTTTGAGTGAATGGAGAGATTATCCCTATGCTTAGAAGTGAAGAGTCAGAGGAAGGATGTAAAGATTTACTACGTAATTTTTTAAAAGAGAAGTATTAGCTTCCATTGAACACCGTCTAGCGAGAACCCTGATCCTTCTAGGTTTTAATTGATGCACAAAAATTTTGATGTATATGTTAGTAATGAGTTTGACATATTTATTTTTAAGCTAGTTTGGCTTGATACTTATGCACATGTGAAGCTGCTTCATCCTCACATGTCCAAATTACACATCATGTCATTATTTTAGGATACTCTTACACCTATATAGAAAATATTAGTGCGGAGTTATTTTTAATTCAGTGTTGATAAGGAGGAACTTCATCGCATAAATCATTTGATAGCCGATATTCTGGATTAAATGAAATCCATTGTAGGAAACTTATGGAAAGGGGATTGAAGTTGATAGAAGAAATTCAAACTCTCAGAAAGTAGAAAAATGAAATTAAACACCTCCGTTCTGGATTTACAAGGCTTTGTACCACCACATAGGATCTCTCTCTAGCCAGGTTGAGACACTCACAAAGGAACTTGCCAAGTTTCAAATTAATCACCAACAGATTCCTTCTTTATGGGTTGAGATTGATGGATTGCATCACAAGATTTTGTGTTTTTGATTTATTCCGTTATTTTATGTGTTAGATATGTTCAGTGTCTCTACAGATACATCCTTCTATCACTGGTGTGAACAAAGATTATTTGGTGCAGTTATACTAGAACTGGTGCACCAACCAAAGCACCAAAACAGCCCCAACCAAGAAAGAACTCTCAAAATTCATTTGGAACTCAATGGAATCATACCAAATAAAGTGTTTTCGACTTAACATTTAGGTTTTGGCATAACAAAGATTTTGATATTTTATGTTCTAATCCTTCTAGAAATATGATTAGTATTTTGTTTGTCTTCAGACTTCTAAGTCTGCTGCTGAGTATAAAAATAAGGCTAAAATTGAATAGATGGATCAGTTAGAGACAAATAAAAAAGGTATATTTTCATAAGCCTTAAATGGAAATCATTTTTACTTGTCTCGTTGTTTAGGTTTAGTTTCGATTATCTATTTGTATAAATGGTTATACCTTTAACAATTTTAGATTTTTAATTCCTCAAAAAAATGACTAAAATTCTTAAGTTCTTCTCCTCTTGTTTATTTCTTTTTTTAACCTTCTAATCTATGTTCACTGGAATCGTTGATGATTTTATTGAAGATCTTGATTATGTATCCTTGATTCAGAAAGAGGTATAAATCCACTACGCAGAGGACTTAATGTAATTCAACATGTTCAATGAACCTCAGATAAGACAGTTTCATTTTAATATAAAATTTTACATCAAACAGACTATGGTTTAGTTCATTGCAAGTACGTAATGGCCACCTTGAAGTAAAGATACATATTTTTGTAGGTGGTACCAGCATTAGGAAGGATAAAGATATTCTATCAGTTGGTGTTCATTTTAGAGATGTTAGCAGATACAAAAAAAACTCTTCTTCCCTAATCGTATTACAATGTTTGTGCTAGAAGAGATTGAAGGAAATCGGTTGAAAGCATTTCATTATCTTGTTTTATCACAAACATTCAAACATGATCAGGGACAGAGTATTTTATTTTTATATATATTTGAAATATTTCTAATACTGGCCAAGATATATCAATAACGAGATGAACCAGTTGATAGAATATATTTATTGTTCCCAATGCTAGTACACCTACACAAAGATGTATCTTTACTCCAAGGTGGTCACTAAGTAATTAACAATGAACTAAATTATTGTCAGGCTAATGTAAAATTTCAAAAGAAAATACAGCTATCTTATTCGAGGTAGATTGAACATGCTGAATAACATCAAATTCAATGTAAAATTGGTCTGTACCTCATTGTTGGATTATGAATAGTTCCTCAACACCCTCAATAAGAGCATCAAAGATTTCACTTAGTGATAGATTAGAAGGTGAAAAGAGAAAATTGGAATGAGGAGAAGAACTTAAGAGCTTTAGTACCATATTTAGAAAATTAATATCTAAAATCATTAAAAGACTAACCACTCAAACAAATAGATAATCCAAACAGAACCTAAAAATGTGACAAGGAAAAAGTATTTAAATTTAAATCTTTCAAAAACATGCCTTTTTATTTGTCTCTATTTGACCCATCAATACAATTTTAGCTTTATTTTATACTCAACAACAAACCTAGATTTCATAAGATGAACATAATATTAATTATGTTTCGTCACCCTAACTATTTATTTTTTAAATTTTACCATGTAAATCCTCAAATCCTCTTGGCCCATCCAATATTTTCTCCATAAACTTTTTCTTACTCGTGCTATGTTTTACCATGCTTTCAAAAGGTTGTCTTACGGAAGAGGACTATTAAATCAATTAACTATACAAAATTGGTGTTTGTTATACCAATCCTCCTCAAACATGTATCTCTATTCTTGACACAAATAATTTCAATACTACTTTTCTTATAAATAATTTACCTTACAAAAGATATAAAACATTCCTAAAATCCAAACTATATAATGAATCTTGAGAAGAAAAAAAGATCATTCCCTTATAGTGTATATATAAACACATGATTTATTAAGTAACAGTTTTCCTCTGAACATGGGTTTATAGATGCTAAGATTATTTTTCCACTTTCCTTCTTTAACAACATTGATGCTCTCAATATATTGAGATACTTCTATCAGTAATTTGGTGCTGAAAATTGTGACTACATTTGGATGCTTATGCAAAGCCCTGGAAAGATATAAAGTAACAACTTGTACACAAAAATATGTACATACACACCAAAATCTATAAATCGTTTTACATTTTTAGTAAAGTTCAAAATCATTACCATTTGATTGGCATGTTGTGGATTGAAGATTGTGTTCGCCTTTTTTCTCTTATAAGAAAATTTGCCGGAGGAAATTTCACCCCAAAATGCCTTCTCTATGTTATAGTTTGAAAGAGAAAGAAGACATATAATTGTATTTATAATAGGAGATGTAAGTTGGACATAAGCCAAGTCATTAAAGTTATGGATTTTGATTTTCAAAATTGTACAAATTTACCTCTTCTGGTTATACTTAGTAGGTAATTAAAATATTATTTTCATTCTATTTTTTTTTGTGGAATCAATAGTTTTCCTAATTAGCCTCAATGATATAAATAGAGAAATAATATATATCCATCCTAAATTCAAATATAGATAAGACTTTCTAAGGATGGTATCTAGTCTACATAATCTTAACGAGACAATGAAATAATCATTGTTTCCATCAGCATTTCGTAGGAAAAATTTGATAGGCTAGAATGTTAAAAGTTTTTCACCGAAACTCCATAAGACAATAGGAAACCCCTTACAGTCTCTAACATCAATTCAATTGGAGTCCTAATTTATATTTTTAAATATTTGAAATGACCCTGAAGTTGTTAAATTTTGAGTTTTGAAGTCATTTGGAGTTTCGAATGTCAGAATGGAATTTCGTCAGTTCCATCAGTTCCAAAATATGGAAATTGGTCTAGCAGAGTTGTCAGAATCAGATTTGGAGTTGAGACGTGGATTTTAGGTGTGAAGTTGGAAATTGAGTTAAAGTTTGATCCAAGTTTGACTTTGGTCAACATTTGGGGTTCGGGTGCTCGAATTGGATTTATGATGGTTCCAATAATTTTGGGAGGTGATTCAAACACTAGAAATAGCTTTGTTGTAATTTTTAGAGGTGCCGAGGGTATTTTAGGTATTTCAAGTACTGAAACTATTTTAGTAGCGACTTATCTGATTTCGGATCAAGAAGACCTCAAATTCGAATTTTGATAAGGAGTTATCAGTTGTTTCACCTAATTGGGCAGTGAGGTTTTGATATTGCATTCTCAATTTAGAAATCAAGTAGCTCTTACTATGAACACTTGGATTAAGCATTATTTAGAAGGAAAGTTATATTGGTGGATCGAAAGAATTGATCGTGTCCTGTCTCTTTGGAAAGGTAGGGCATTTGGGTTGACATGGTTATATTGGGGAATGGTGAATTCATGATAAGCCAAAATGAGTAGACTGATATTGAAGCAACAAGCTTATGGGTAAAGAAAGTTCCAACGAGTATACCTGTGTGAACGCAAGTAAGTGTACCAAAGAGACAGTACATATGAGGATTGGTTAATTCGTGGGATTCGCCTAAACTATGTGTCACGACTCGATATTTCAGGTCATGATGACACCTGCTATCAATCCTCTAGTAGGTAAGTCTAACCCCACAGTCCAGAACCATAGACAACGGACCATCACATGCAGAAGGAAAGAAGCAGATAATAGTAAAATTAATAACAAGAAAAGAATAATGAGAACAATATAACAAGATAGCCCCCAAGACCTGATATTAGTCGGTAGTCGAGCCACTAGATCAAATAAGGAAGCACAACGTTTATACATATACAATAATAGTAATAGTAATACAAACTGTCTTCGAATACAAAATAAAGACTAGTCCAAGCCAAAATAGAGGGAGATAGGAAACTCGGAATGCCAAAAGCTCACCCAATTCTCCAAAATCCAAGAGCTGCTCCACATGATATCCAAATCAGTAGTGAAAACCTGTACTATGATCTGCAGGGTGCAGAAGTGTAGTATGAGTACCAACAAGTGGCACTTAGTAGGCATCGGCCGACTTAGCTCCAGAGATAAAGCAAGTATAAAGAACATGTAAGCAAGAAGTATATAGCACAAGTTACTATCAAGAATAAATTTTAAAAGGTGGTTACTATCAGTAAAGTAATCATTAAATGCATTAAATATTGTAAATAGTTTTTTAACGCTTCAGACATAGTTGATCTTGAGAAGTTTCTTTTGCTTAGATTCACTAGTACACATTATTTTTTAATTATTTTTTTGATTCTTGTATAAATAAATTTCAATTTTTTTCTCATTAATTGAGAAGCATATGTAACTACAAATATTATATATAAAAACATGCATTCATATTTGAAGTGTATTAAGTGCTTGCATTAAAGAGATTAAAGGCATACAAATTACAAAGAAAGTAAAACAAATAAAACATAGAAGCCGGGTTTGGAGGATAGACAAAATAATTGTAGTGCTTAATTTTTAGAAAATAATTTTTTTTAGGACAAATGGGTAACTAGTGCTTAATTTTAGGAGGAGAAGTTTTTTTTTAAATGAGTGGATAACCTGCAATAGCAGGAAAATTTACCTGTTGGTGTAAAGAATTTCATACATCGACGGCGCATATAATTTAAACTCATATTTTTCATACTAAACGTATCTAGTTAAATTTGTACTTTATTTCATTTTTATAACATTTATTTTAAATTTTATTTTTCATATTGTAATGAAAAATAATAATAGTAGAAAATATGTTTATCATCCTCAATAGAGTAAGATGAGGTCTTAACTATTTGTGTGAACTTAAAAGTTATGGATTTCAATTTCCATATTGTTGCTATGTAATTTTGATGAATTGACAAACCATGGGAACAAGTGAGAGACCTGATCCCATGCGAGAACTCAGATGTACTAAAAGAGACAGCCGACAAATAGTACGCTGCACACTCTGCTAGGTTTGCAGATTTGTGGTGTGTTGGGACGAGTCACTGTGTAGTATGACAGATGTCTAACCAATGAAATGCCTCCAGTATTACATCTATCACATTTATATACATCTTCCTCAAAAATTCTCATGGCTTTTGGGAAGCTAAGTGAAGAATTTACAGCAAAAGTTTTTTCTATTTGAAGTACAGTCTCGAAAAACATAAGGCGTAGATAGAGCTATCAATTCTTATTTGTTTTTAGAGTCTTTATTTCCTGTTCAGATGATTGTAGATTTATTCCTAGTCTATAAAGGAATAGATCAGCTCGTATTTCATATAACTTTGTGTCAATATAAATAGAGTTACCTATGGGGGCATTTTGAATTCAAAGCCAGCTAGGGTTTGCTGAGTTAGTGGGCATTAGAGCTATTACTCTGAATATATTTGTAACAGGGTTGTTATAGTGAAGGGGAAGAGATTGTGAGTTCAATTCCTAGAATGCAAGAGTTTGTAATCTAAATCTTGGCTCTTTGATTAGTGAAATTTGAGGTAAAATCCTATGAGACTCGTGGTTTTTCTTTTCTTGAGCAAGGAGTTTTTTGTAAAAATCTTGTGTTTTATTTTACTTTCTGATATTTACTTTTCCGCTTTGTTATTCTGATAAGAGACCTTGCCCTTAACGAATAGTGGACGCATATATTCTAACATTTGGTATCAGAGCTTGGGCTCTATATTTTTGCTAACACCAAGAAAAAATCCTATGGAAGAATGCCTGCTCCACTAAATATAGAGGAAGGACAATCATCAACTAGGACACCTCATTTCAATGGAAAGTTCTATTGTTGGTGGAAGACTCGAATGCATAATTATCTTATGGCTGAGGGCAGTGAACTATGGGATGTGGTGCTGGATGGTCCCTTTATTCCTACTACTAAAGTGAAAGATGGAGACATCACAAGGGTCATTTCAAAAACTAGACAATAGTATGCTGAAGGTGATAGGAAGAAGATTGAGAAGAGCTACATGGCAAAACAATTGATGGTGTATGGTATTAAAGCTGAGAAGTATAATAGAATCTCTGTGTGTGAATCTACTAAGGAAATTTAGGACTGTTTGAGAACTTCTCATGAAGGAACTGAGTAGGTAAAGGAATAAAAGATGGACATGCTTACTTCCTAGTATGAAAAAATCACTATGAAGGAGGGAAAATCAATCTATGATATGAACACGAGATTTTCAGCTATCACAAATGAAGTAAGAGCTATGGGTGAACCTATCAAGACTAGCAAACAAATTCAAAAAAATTGGAGAGTTTTGAAAAATTCTTAGGCGAGCAAGGTTGATGATATTACTGAAGCTAAGGACCTGAAAGTTCTGACCATGAATTCTCTTATTAGAAATTTTCAGCAACATGAGATGAAAAGAAATCAAGACCCATCAAATAAAAAAGTCAAAAAGGACAATTCACTTAAAGAATTCTGAAAATTGTGAGAAACTATGAGGGTTTCGCGAAGAAGGGCTACACCAGTCGAGCTAGTAACACCACAGATATATGTTACAAGTGTGGAAAACCAGGGCATTTCACTAGAGATTGCCTTATACCAAGATAGACTACAAGGACTATTTCAAACATGGAGGAGACAATGATAAAAGAGGGACCAGGTACTAGATAAAAAAGGAAGAAAAGTTATTGCACACTATGTGGTGAAGAAAGTTCTAGCTATTTGGAAAGGGTGAACATCCTGAAGATACATCCATGCTTGCAGTCAAGGATGATGAATACGTGTTTGATTCAATGTTTGCCTTCATGGAAAAGTTGGATGATAAAGAAGCTGAAGAAGAGGTAACCCTTTTTGACATTAAGAAGAACCTGCATGTTTATTCTATTAAAAGGTTGAGAAGTCTAGCAGCTATCCTGATTGACTCAGTTACTAAGTTAACAAATGAAAAGGATTTGATAAATAATAGCTTAGACATCTTTCAAAATGGAAAGGTGGCTCTGGTTTCTCAAATATCTAAAATGGAAGAATAAATGATGGTTCTAGTAGTTGATAATGTAGAGCTTAAACACAAGCTTAAGAAGTAGAATAAAAGTTGTGAAAATGGAAAGGGTGAAGCTAACAACTTATAACTTGAACTTGAAGGTAGGTTGAATACTGTTGAAATAAGCTAGATATGGCAACAGAGGGAAATGAGCAGCTAGAAAAGGACCTTGTATGGGTTAAAAACGAACTGAACAAGTCACTAAAATGGACCACCTCTTCAAATTTTATTGCAAATCTTACTAGTCAGGGTCAGAATGGTGGAAGGGTCTGGGAAGCTTGAATATTAGTCCTCATTATAACTCTCACATCAAGTATGTGTTAGTCTTTGATAATCTTCTATGTATTTATTATGGCCGTAATAGCCATCTGAAGAAGGATTGTCCAACTTGGAAAAGAACTGAAGAAAATTTCTCAGACAATTCCAAAAAGAAAGTCAAATGGAACAAGGGACCTGGTCATAATTCTAGCTCATTCCTTAGTATGAGAAAATCTAGAGTACTATATTGGACAAGAAATTATCTTATTATGCCTCTATTTGCTTATTATGGACTTAGATTGAAATGCATTCCCAAATCTAACAACTAATATATGTTGCAAGAAAGTGGAGGAAGTAGCAGTGAATGCTGGTTTATGGACAATGGATGCTCAGAGTATATGACTGGAAAGATTGAAAACTTCTTCTCAGTCAAGGCACTTCAAGGTGGAGTGTCTCTTTTAGAAATGGCAAGAAGGGATACATTCTAGGAGTAGGGATAATTGAAAAATCTCTTAAGCACTCCATTAAGAATGTATATTACGTAAATGGTTTGAAGTATAGTCTCCTTAGTGTCTCACAAATATGTGATAAAGGAAATGAGGTTAGATTTTTGTCAAAAATATGCATTGTGACAAATTTGACTTCAAAAAAGGTAACTCTACCTGCTAAAAGAGGCAAAAATATGTGTGTTTCTGACCTAGACACTGCCAAAGGGGATGATCTAACTTATCTCAGTGCCCATAGTGAGAATTCATATTTGTGGAACATGAGAATGGGGTCATGTGAGTTCCTCACTGCTAAACAAGCTTGTATCCAAGGACCTGGTACATGGATTGCAAAAAGTGAAATTCACTAATGACATGGTATGTGATGCTTGTGTCAAGGGAAAGCAAACCAGATCATCTATCAAATCAAAAAAACAGGTGAGTACTATAAGACCTCTTGAGCTGATTCATATGGATTTGTGTGGTCCCATGAAGATTCAAAGTAGAGGTGGAAAGAAATATATTCTGATTATTGTGGATGATTATTCTAGATATAATTGGACCATGTTTTTAAGGTCCAAAGGTTAAACATATGAAGTATTAATGATATTTGCCAAAATGATCAGACAAAGTTGAACTACCAAATTACAGGGATCAGGTCTGATTGTAGGATTGAGTTTTAAAATACCAAGCTTGATAACTTTTGTGCTTAAAATGGAATTCGCCATAACTTTTCAGCCCAAGAACACCTCAACAAAATGGTGTTGTTGAAAGAAAGAATAGAACACTGGTTGATATTGCGAGAACTATGCTCATTGATTCAAATCTTTCAAAGAACTTCAGGGCTAAAGCTGTTAACACAGCTTGTTAGGTGAAAATAGATGCTTGATCAGGTCTATTCTGAACAAAACTCCATATGAGCTTCTAAATAATAGGAAGCCCAAGTTGAGTTATCTAAGAGCCTTCGGATGCAAATGCTTTATTTTAAACAATGGAAAATATGATCTTGGAAAGTTTGATTCTAGAAGTGATGAATGAGTGTTTGTAGGATACTCTTCTTCAAGCAACGCTTACACAGTTTACAATAAGAGGACAATGTGCATTGCAGAAAGTGTTCATGTGATCTTTCATGAAAATGGTGATATCAAGGATCTAAAACACATCGATGATGATGAGCTTGAAGAGTTATTACAAATTCAGAGAGTCAGTCTGAAGAAACAACACAAACTGAAAAGACTCAAGGTCTAGATGTTGTTGAACCAAAACCATTAGAAGAAGTCAATGAAGATGCTGAACCTGAAGAGGGACCTAGTCTGTTCGATAACTCTGCACTAGAGGATGTTCTTCAATCTGAGAATAGAGCATGGAATTTCTGAGAATGAAGATGAAGAAGTAGATCAACAACATAAACTTTCAACTTCTCGATCAGGGTGGAAACACAAGACTTCTTATCCACTTGATAATCTGATCTCACCTTTAAATTTTAGAATCCAAACTAGGTCCAAGACTAGAAATCTAGATGCATTCTCGGCATTTATTTCAATCATTTAGCATAAAAATATTAAGGAAGCCTTGAAGGATGCTAATTGGGTGAATTTCATGCAAGAAGAGTTGCACCAGTTTAAATGGACTAAAGTGTGGCATCTGGTCCCTAGACCTTCTGATAAAACTATAACAAGGACTAGGTGGGTTTTCAATTTTTTTTTAGATGAACATGGTATTATCACGAGGAACAAGTCAAGTCTAGTGGTGCAGGGACACAATCAAGCAGAGGGCATAGACTATGATGAAACCTTTGTCCCTATGGCAAGGATGGAAGCTATCAGAATTCTTATTCCCTGCTGATTTCGTGGAGTTCAAATTGTATCAAATAGAGGTAAAAAGTGCATTCCTCAATGGCTATCTATCATGACTCGATTTTTAAGTCATGATGACACCTACGATATCCCACCAGTAGATAACCCTAAACCATATCCCAATGCCAGAGACAATGGGATTTGATATAGAAGCAAAGAATGCATTAGATAACAAAAACAACAACAACCAAATATGAGAAAGAGATAAAGCCAAATCAATATAAAAATAAACCCTAAGACATGGTATAGGTCCGTAGATGAGCTTCTAGTCAAAACAAGACTACAAGATTTTACATAACAAGATATAAGAATAGACTATCCCTAAAAACAAAATAAGGAATATTCCTATCCAATACAGAGGGAGATAGGCAGCTCCAAACTCCAGGAGGTCGCCCCAGTCTCCAAATCCAAAGAGCAGCTCCGCATGAGGTCTAAATCAGCAATGAAAACCCATTCTATGATCTGCATGGTGCAGAAGTATAGTATGAGTACCAATAAGTGGCACTCAGTAGACATAGGCCGACTGAGATACAAAGATAAAATAAACATAATATGCATGTAAGACAGAGCAATACATCATAAGTAATAATGAAACAACAAGAACTCATAATAAGGAACAAGTTGAAGGCACCGAAAGAGAGTAAATGAAGTAGGTGAAAGAAGTACCTAGTTGTGCTAGACCATCAACCTATACTCGAAAAAGCTCCACTAAGGGAGACTTCTAACCAAAGGCATACCAATAGAAACAACCACACATATCACATAGAAGCTAAGAAGGCTATTCTAGAATAATCCTGCATAAAAGAGTCAGATAGGAGAGAACAACGGTAGTACCAACCATTAAACAAAAGAACCACCCTTCAAACTTTCATAAGTGTATAAATAGCTAACCATAACCTTACCGATCCCCATATGAATGAAAGGTACATAATCACAAACTAAAATTTGTACGGCCTCCACAAGACCAACAAGTCCATATCCAAATATACTGGTGATAGAAAATGCATATGAATGAGGGTAATGTAATAAAAATCAGTAGTGCTATAGTACCAATATATATATATATATATATATATATATATATATATATATATATATATATATATATATATATACATATACATACCTTAGTCCCAACCAATAAGGTAAGACCCATGTTGCACCTCTCTCTTTATGTTCAGTGGGTCACACAGATACTAGAATTCATGGAGGACTCGGGAGTGTCCATATATACTTTTCTGGTCTGAATCTAGGATTTTCCGCTTTATCAATGTGACTGGAGATCATCAATTTGAACCATCATCAGTATAATTCAATAGCATGGAAAAGGCCGGCATTCTCCTCGACCGATCAAGTAAAAAGGAGAGTACATTCGATATGCCTATAATAGTGCCAAATAGAAAGGGAGCACATTCTCGAAACCTCTTAAATATCCATAATAATTTTATCAAAAATATCTAGGTGTATGCCTCTTATTAAAAGATAAGTTTAGTAGTAAAAAGTGCAACAATCCTGTTTCCACAAAAAATGATAGTAAAACCAATGCATACCCAAGATCGTACTACAAAACACGTGTATATGAATAAACAACGCAATGCATTCCAACACCAGCATCCAAACAACTCAAGAAAATACCAATATCATATACAGAGCAAGTACCTCACTCCCAAAGTATAAAAACTAAACTAGAATCCAGTTAATCCTCGATCAAGGCCTCGAACTCAAATTACTCAAACCATCTCAATGAAAAAAGCATAATAAGGTACATCTCTACTCATACAATGGAATGAATTTTAAAGAGTCAAAAAAAAGAAGAGGTAACTTATGAACCTCAACATCTACCTAAAGATAGCATTCAAAGGGCTAAAATACCGCTAACTCCATCCTATGGCAATAATATCCATTGAAGGATCCAAGGTCTAATCATAAGATAAGGATTACATCATAATTATAGGCCTAATCAGGGCCAAACCTCACAAATTCCAACACAACCTCATGGTCCCCGCACTAGCTAAGGGCACCTAAACCAAAGAAATACTCATCGGAAGCAACTATACTCACAAGAATCACCAAAATTTGCCCGAAGGTGCTAAACATACCGGGTGCTATAAAGTATCAACTATTAACCCAAGAGAGGCTAAAATCCCTAGACTAAGGCAAAATATAGGAATTTCCAACCAAATCTAAAATCCTCACATTACTAAACTAGCCTAAGGCTCATACAAAAATCAAGAAATAAAGATATGGAAAGGAAATCCTAATCCCTCCACATACAATCCTAACTCACATGCAAAATATGCTAAATAATATCTTATGAAGTACAATATAAAACAACTAAATCGTAGCCTACCTCTAAGCCGAACATACATGCTCTAAAGTCAATGAATCTGAAGACTTTCTTCCTAAACCATCCCCAATTTCCACCACGCTAACAAAATCTCGATCAGGACGTCAAATGAACATTTTGACACCCAAGTCATATTTTTTAGAGACGGACCTAAAATTAGATCTAAAATGATATTGTGGGATCCGTATCGAGAAATTTGAAATTGACATGCAAAAAGGCCCTAAATAAGTCTAGGAAATCGTGCCCCTAAATGTAATGACCTCCAAGATAATTTTTGTGCTTTTATGTGATCTTACTATTCTAACACTTCTCGTAGCTTTTTGATAGCTCTTATGTGATATGGGGTTGGTGTCATGCTTCCTAGGGTGTTCGTTTGATTTTTGGAAGTGGTTTGGTCATTTTAGAGGCTTAAGGTTTGATAATGTTGACCATGGTCAACATTCGGATATTCGGGCGTCATGTGAGAATTCCGACGGTTCCATCATCTCGGGAAGGTCCATTTTGGACAAGAAGGAAGGTTGGTTTGGGTTTTGGAGTCTTCATTTTGAGTTTTGGTGGTTTTGCCAATTTAACTTTAAGGTTGGTCCTAGTTTGACTTCAGTCAACTCTTTGAGTAAACGTGCTCGAATGAAAATTTTGTTAGCACGGTTAGCTACGAGATGCCATTTTAAGTTGGTGTAGACCTTAGGAAATTTGGGAAGTCCCAAAAATGGAAATAAAGATCGATAATGCAGAGAAATAGAGGAAAATGGCACCAAGAACTGACCACAAAAGGCCATCACGGGCCATAAAATGAACCACACCCTGTGGTGAGCCCCTGTGGTGGTGATTCAGAGGCTCAGTCTTATAGGAAAGGACCACGAAGGATGACCACAGACCGTGGTGATCACCATGGGCCGTAACGACCTCTGTGGTGAGCCATCCCTAAATTCCTCAGAAAAGCTTCCAAGGCTCAGACTACGGACGACCACCACCGGTCGTGAAGCATTTCATGGACAGTGGAGTGATCCATGGAGGGCATCTTTGCAGGACCTATACCACGGCCACTCTTCATGGGTTATAATGCTTTTCACGGACGATTAAGGCCTCCGTGAAGAAACTTCAAAGGTTACCTTGCAAGCCATTTTCTGATATTTTCCAAGTCCCTTACCATGGGACCTCACCACGGACCGTGGTGAGCACTACAAACCATGAAGGGTACCCATAAAGTCACTCCCGGCTAGACTTTCTAAGGGAATTTTTGGTCTTTTCTTATGTTTTTTAACTCAAAGTGAGGTCGTTGTGAAAGTAGATTCCATATATTTGGAACACTCCAAAGTCTTTCCACTCTCATTTACTCTCCCTCACCTTCTATGACCCAAGCTCTAATTCCTCGAGTTCCCTCAGGCCTCTCTCTTATCTTCAAGAAAGGGATCTAGGGTTTCACTCCAAGAAGATCAAGTTTTATCTTCCCTCTCATATTTGCCATTGTTTATTCATACACTCTTCGGATATATTGTGGGTTGAGATTTTTGATGTATTCTTTGACATTTTGATATAGTGGCATCGTTTGGAGGAGGCACAAAAGGTAAAGACCAAGGTATAGAGGTTCGGGTGCGGTTCTGGCTTTGAAGTAGGTTACGTTTTACTTTTGTTAGACTTGGCTTGGCAAGAATTGATATAACTTGAGTAATAGTGTATGCTTAGGTTGGTGATTTAGGTGTTGTGATCCCATTGAGAAATATAGAATCGATGATTATCGAGTGTGACTAGTTTGGGTTTTAGCCATTGGATCCTTAGTCTAGGTGATATCTTTCCTTGGTTACATCATTTAAAATACTTAGATATTGCTCCTAGGTGATTTGAACTTAGGATGCCGATTGTTGACTTTTTTGGTTTTGGTTGGCCACTTATTCTGATTTTTGGCTTATGCTCATGCCTTGGTTGCTTATGATTTAGAAATGTAGTGCCCGAGGCCGTGCTCCTGGTATGTCGGTGTTTCAGGTGAGTAATATATGATGTTTTGTCATGCTAGTTGCCTTATTTAACTCAGTGGTGTTAAAAAACCTTTCCAAAAAAAAAGAGTACAATGATAGGATAAGACTTTTGGTTGATGCCTAAATATGAGAAATTTAAGTGAAATATGGTGATACATTATTAATGGTATTATTTTGATAAAAAGCTCAAGGTGTGATTTCTGGGTGGCCCATTAATACCTATTTCAGGTTATTATTTTTATTGATAAGATCGAGGTGTGAATTTCGGGTGGCCCGTTAATATATGTTTCAGGTTATTATTTGTTGATAAGATCGAGGTATGAATTCTGGGCGCCCTAGTTCATTGATGAGATCGAGACTTATTTCGGGCGCTTTATGATACTTTTGGAAGGTTCTTTTTGCCATAATTATGAGTTTACATTTGGGCATTCTTCTTGTATTTTATGAGTTGAGGTTACAGATGTGATTACCTATTTTTTTGGGTTACTTGATTATTGTATGATCTTTCCGTACTCTTTTTCCTAAGTTCATAGACTTTATGCTTCTCTCTTGTTGTTCTTAGTATCCTCGTGCTACTTATTATGTATTTTATTCTTTCTGAGCTCGATCTTCCTATGAAGCCTACTTAGTAGCCTGTATTTTGGTACTCATATTGCACTTCTGCATCTTTTTGGATGCAGCTCCCAGTTTGAGCCACCCTCAGTGCGCACCTAATCATCCGTAGAGGTGTCAGTTCTGGATTGTGGTGAGCTTCTAGCGTTCAGAAACTTTCTACACTCCCTCTTCTTCTCTGACATGTATTTTGTATTTTGGACAGTCAAATATGTATTGTATAGTTATATATATTGTTAGCTTTTGTACTTAGTAGCTCCTGTATCAGTGACACCAGGTTTGGGGTTTGATCTAGTATCAGTTAGTCTTTTCGTTGGGTCACTATCGAGCCTTTTGTATATTTTGTATAGTATTTGCATATCTATACCTTTGCCCAACTTTTCTTTGGTTATATTCTTTTGCTTCCACCTTCTTATGTTATTAATTATTTAATTTGGTTGGAATTTATCTTTTGCTAGTCTGGGGTTATGGTAAGCGCCATCATGACCCGTATTTGGGTCGTGCCACTAAAATGGGTGCAAACCGAGCTTGAAATTAAGATAAAATAGTTTAAGAACAAACTTACCATTAAAGCCCCAAAAGTAAAGCTAGGGCAGCCCTTAGCAGACATAAATTACCTCCACACGATGCTTCATGCACTTCGTTAAACACCAACATGTATCCAAGATCAGTACAAATACGTAGCACCTATCATTGCTCAATTTGGAGCTTCCTAGATCCCAAAATCATAAGAACAATAAAAGAGGTCTGGCTGAAACGACTGTTGTTATTAATTAAAAGACCAGTCAAGAAACCTCAATTAGGAGGTTGGAAATGCATATCATTGCACGGGAATGGGATTCGCCTAGCTAGGGAAAATATTTCCCTTATCTCTAAAGGGGGCCCTTGGGACACTTGAATGTAAAGAAAGGGGTCCGTCTCAATACTTTTATGTGTATCCTTTTGCCACCATGTGTATCCTTTGGCCACCAATCTAGAGTTCAACCCCTCAACTACTCCATAAGCTTTTTATTGACTTTATAGACCCAAAGTAGCCAATGTCTTCTTTCCCCTTCGTGAATGCGGAGAGAAGGCCACCTCTTCTCCATGAACACGATTACCATTTCCGCGAACACTGAGGGAAAGCTCCCTCTTCTTCGCGAACCCAGGGACTAGGTCCACAAACATAGAGCAAAAGCTCCCTCTTCTTTATAATAGTGGGGACCAGGTCCGTGAATGATGAGGGAAGGATACCATTTCTCTGGAAATTAGGGGAACCAGGTCAACGAATGCAGAGAACAACCCAAGGTACACCACCAAGGGCTGAACCAACTGAGTTTTGAAGGTTGAAAAATACTCCAATGAGGTGCTCGAGATTCTTTCAGAAAACTATACGCAAAAATAGACTGTGCTACCCCACCAAATTCAATATTTTAGACTCAACGACATAGTCAAAATTTTTATTTGAGGTCATCTAGATAAAAAATAGGTCCCACCCCCAAGCACCAGTTTTGCCAATTCTCAAGGAGGCTCGTAATGAGACTGAAAGCCTCAAGAATCGCATGAAGTGTCATTCTAGACCAAAATTGATATTCTATAACTAACCACGCTGATATTCTATTAAAGAATATTGACCAAAGTAAAATATAGGCTAAAATGCCTATTGTCTCAAACTTGCACCGAAAGGCTAGAGACTCGAGCCGAAAATGCTACTAGACTAAAATGACCATTCCAATGCTGATAGAACCATTTGAATTCTATTTTGAGGTCATCTTCTTATTGTTCTTACCAAATTCAACTATTCAAACTCCAAGAGTTCCACAACAGAGAAATGGGCATAAAACCCAAACGAACGAACAGATGACTGAACTGTTAGTGCCAGCAAGTCATAAATGACTTGGAGTCACTACATGAAATCTCTAAACATTGAAAAGATTTGAAAGAAACAAAAATAACCTGGATGGTCATTACACTATCTGAAAGAAGAAGTTTATGTAGATCAACCCCTGGTTTTGAGGATATTAATAATGAAAATCATGTTCTCAAATTGGGCAAAGCTCTGTATAGACTAAAATAGGCTTTTAGGTCTTGGTATGAAGGATTATCAAAAAAATTTTGGAAAATAGGTTCAAACAAGGAAAAATTGATAATACTCTCTTTTTGAAGTCAAGAGGAAATGCGCTTATTATTCAAGTGCATGTTGATGACATAATCTTTGGACCAACCTCTGAATCTTTATGTGAAGAGTTTTCCTCCTTGATGGGAAGTGAATTTGAAATGAGGATGATGGAAGAATTGAGATTTTTCTTGGGGTTACAAATTAGGCAAACCCTAAATGGTACTTGCATCTGTCAATAAAAATATATGAAAGAGTTGCTCAAGAAGTTTCACATGAGGAATGCAAGGCCTATTGACATACCTATGGGCACAAATTCAAAATTAGATGCATATGGGCATGATCCGGCTATAAATAAAACCATGTATCGAGGTATCATTGGCTCTCTGTTGTATTTGACTGCTAGTAGGCCTGATATTGTATTTAGTGTTGATATGTGTGCAAGATTTCAAGCCTATTCAAAGGAATCACACTTGAAAGCTGCCAAAAAAATTCTAAGATAATTGAAGAAGACACAAGACCTGATGCTATTCTATCCACGAGGTGATTTTTTTGACTTGGTGAGATATGGTAATGCAGATTATGCAGGGTACCAGGTTGACAGAAAGACAACCTCTAGTATAGATCACTTCTGAGGTTCTTCTCTCATCTCTTGCGATACTAAAAAGTAGAATTTTGTTGCCCTTTCAACTGCTAAAGCTGAGTATGTGACAACATCATCATATTGTGCATAATTATTATGGATCAAACAACAATTGGAGGATTTTGGTGTTGTTACTCACATAATTCCTCTTCTATGTGACAATACTAGTGTATTAAACATGGAAAGAATCCAGTTCAGCATAAGAGTACTAAACATATTGATATCAGGCATCACTTTTTGAGAGATAATGTGGAAAAGGTAAATATTGTTATGCAATTCTACAAAACTGAAGATCAAATTGTTGATATCATTATAAAGGCTCTAAGTAGGAATTAATTTGAGAAGAACAGGTTGAAGTTGGGGATATTGAAGATTAAATAATCTGATCATCTGAAGATCACAACCCTCATTGACTATGATTAGGAGGCAGGTATCTTTGGTCTTGGTAATATATTATTTTATAAAAGTTAGTTTCATACCTATGCAGGTATACGCACATATGGAATGAGCCTGAGTAAAGGGAGAACTGAATAAGTAGGAGAAACCATTTTCAACTCGGAGAAAGAACCTGATCATATCTCAAAGGTTAGTATTCTCTACATTACATTCTAAATACTTATAAGAACCTTTGTGATTGCCACATGTCATTCATCAGTCATCTGACTGTTGTCCTATCATTTAAAATCCAAACGTCGTGAACTTTCAAAGGGACCTGACATTCCTCCTCCTTTTCTTATATTCTCCCTTCGTTCCTATTTTTTAAAATTCAAAAACCCTAGTCCCTTTAAGAACACCTCTAACTTTATTTCTCATATTCTTACTAAAAATATCTAGCATGTCTCAACCAAGCTCTCAAACAAACAAAGTACTAGAAGCTCTCTATGAAAAAGAGGTCTGGCTGAAACGACTGTTGTTATTAATTAAAAGACCAGTCAAGAAACCTCAATTAGGAGGTTGGAAATGCATATCATTGCACGGGAATGGGATTCGCCTAGCTAGGGAAAATATTTCCCTTATCTCTAAAGGGGGCCCTTGGGACACTTGAATGTAAAGAAAGGGGTCCGTCTCAATACTTTTATGTGTATCCTTTTGCCACCATGTGTATCCTTTGGCCACCAATCTAGAGTTCAACCCCTCAACTACTCCATAAGCTTTTTATTGACTTTATAGACCCAAAGTAGCCAATGTCTTCTTTCCCCTTCGTGAATGCGGAGAGAAGGCCACCTCTTCTCCATGAACACGATTACCATTTCCGCGAACACTGAGGGAAAGCTCCCTCTTCTTCGCGAACCCAGGGACTAGGTCCACAAACATAGAGCAAAAGCTCCCTCTTCTTTATAATAGTGGGGACCAGGTCCGTGAATGATGAGGGAAGGATACCATTTCTCTGGAAATTAGGGGAACCAGGTCAACGAATGCAGAGAACAACCCAAGGTACACCACCAAGGGCTGAACCAACTGAGTTTTGAAGGTTGAAAAATACTCCAATGAGGTGCTCGAGATTCTTTCAGAAAACTATACGCAAAAATAGACTGTGCTACCCCACCAAATTCAATATTTTAGACTCAACGACATAGTCAAAATTTTTATTTGAGGTCATCTAGATAAAAAATAGGTCCCACCCCCAAGCACCAGTTTTGCCAATTCTCAAGGAGGCTCGTAATGAGACTGAAAGCCTCAAGAATCGCATGAAGTGTCATTCTAGACCAAAATTGATATTCTATAACTAACCACGCTGATATTCTATTAAAGAATATTGACCAAAGTAAAATATAGGCTAAAATGCCTATTGTCTCAAACTTGCACCGAAAGGCTAGAGACTCGAGCCGAAAATGCTACTAGACTAAAATGACCATTCCAATGCTGATAGAACCATTTGAATTCTATTTTGAGGTCATCTTCTTATTGTTCTTACCAAATTCAACTATTCAAACTCCAAGAGTTCCACAACAGAGAAATGGGCATAAAACCCAAACGAACGAACAGATGACTGAACTGTTAGTGCCAGCAAGTCATAAATGACTTGGAGTCACTACATGAAATCTCTAAACATTGAAAAGATTTGAAAGAAACAAAAATAACCTGGATGGTCATTACACTATCTGAAAGAAGAAGTTTATGTAGATCAACCCCTGGTTTTGAGGATATTAATAATGAAAATCATGTTCTCAAATTGGGCAAAGCTCTGTATAGACTAAAATAGGCTTTTAGGTCTTGGTATGAAGGATTATCAAAAAAATTTTGGAAAATAGGTTCAAACAAGGAAAAATTGATAATACTCTCTTTTTGAAGTCAAGAGGAAATGCGCTTATTATTCAAGTGCATGTTGATGACATAATCTTTGGACCAACCTCTGAATCTTTATGTGAAGAGTTTTCCTCCTTGATGGGAAGTGAATTTGAAATGAGGATGATGGAAGAATTGAGATTTTTCTTGGGGTTACAAATTAGGCAAACCCTAAATGGTACTTGCATCTGTCAATAAAAATATATGAAAGAGTTGCTCAAGAAGTTTCACATGAGGAATGCAAGGCCTATTGACATACCTATGGGCACAAATTCAAAATTAGATGCATATGGGCATGATCCGGCTATAAATAAAACCATGTATCGAGGTATCATTGGCTCTCTGTTGTATTTGACTGCTAGTAGGCCTGATATTGTATTTAGTGTTGATATGTGTGCAAGATTTCAAGCCTATTCAAAGGAATCACACTTGAAAGCTGCCAAAAAAATTCTAAGATAATTGAAGAAGACACAAGACCTGATGCTATTCTATCCACGAGGTGATTTTTTTGACTTGGTGAGATATGGTAATGCAGATTATGCAGGGTACCAGGTTGACAGAAAGACAACCTCTAGTATAGATCACTTCTGAGGTTCTTCTCTCATCTCTTGCGATACTAAAAAGTAGAATTTTGTTGCCCTTTCAACTGCTAAAGCTGAGTATGTGACAACATCATCATATTGTGCATAATTATTATGGATCAAACAACAATTGGAGGATTTTGGTGTTGTTACTCACATAATTCCTCTTCTATGTGACAATACTAGTGTATTAAACATGGAAAGAATCCAGTTCAGCATAAGAGTACTAAACATATTGATATCAGGCATCACTTTTTGAGAGATAATGTGGAAAAGGTAAATATTGTTATGCAATTCTACAAAACTGAAGATCAAATTGTTGATATCATTATAAAGGCTCTAAGTAGGAATTAATTTGAGAAGAACAGGTTGAAGTTGGGGATATTGAAGATTAAATAATCTGATCATCTGAAGATCACAACCCTCATTGACTATGATTAGGAGGCAGGTATCTTTGGTCTTGGTAATATATTATTTTATAAAAGTTAGTTTCATACCTATGCAGGTATACGCACATATGGAATGAGCCTGAGTAAAGGGAGAACTGAATAAGTAGGAGAAACCATTTTCAACTCGGAGAAAGAACCTGATCATATCTCAAAGGTTAGTATTCTCTACATTACATTCTAAATACTTATAAGAACCTTTGTGATTGCCACATGTCATTCATCAGTCATCTGACTGTTGTCCTATCATTTAAAATCCAAACGTCGTGAACTTTCAAAGGGACCTGACATTCCTCCTCCTTTTCTTATATTCTCCCTTCGTTCCTATTTTTTAAAATTCAAAAACCCTAGTCCCTTTAAGAACACCTCTAACTTTATTTCTCATATTCTTACTAAAAATATCTAGCATGTCTCAACCAAGCTCTCAAACAAACAAAGTACTAGAAGCTCTCTATGAAAATGACCCCTCCGCATTATCCTCTATTTCGAATCACCCACTTTCTACAACTCCTATTTCCACCACAGTATCAATGATCAGTACCGATAAATGGGATAGGATGGAAAAAGGAACTCCATCCATTATTCAAAAAAAACTTTACCATATCCCTCTATTGTGTATGAAGTTTATGGTTTCTGTTGGTGCAAATCCAATTACCTGAATTTATGATGATAAGAAAGTCTCCATTGGTAACAAATGGTTATCCATTAAGCAAGGGAAATCTTATTTAAAAATCATAAAACATAAAGATTAGGTAAGCTCCTAATCTGGCAAAAACGCTTGTTGTCTAAAGCACTCCAACTGCTACTCTTCTTTCAATTCATGAACAAGCTTTTATCATATGATCTCACACTCTAGATTTGAATGAACCATAGAACTCTACTCCAGATGGATCAATTTATTCTAAAACCCCCTTTGAGCATGAATTATCCCTGTTTCTAGCAAAGGAAAAGACAAACTCTTTGAAACACAGGGTTGTGAAGTCAAACCCCTATCCTACCAATGGTGGTTCTACTAAAAATCTTATGAGTGATTCAATGAAAGAAAACAAAGCAAGGACAACTTAAAGAAGGAGAATGAGGCAATCCATAGTCGAAGAAAATCTCATTCTTGAGGAGAATATCATTGAAGTCTCAAAAGAAAAAGGTGATAGTAAAATTGAGTCTGATGAGTTTATGTAGCCTACAGAGCAAAAGAAGGGAAAATATTCTCTAAAACCCAAACAACCCAAATAAATAAAAGCTTCAACTCGGAAGACAATTATCATAAAAGGAAAGGAGAAGGCAAAATAAAAAGAAAAGGAAACATCAAAGAGGAAGAGAGAAGCATCATCGAATGCTGATGAACTATATGCAGCATCTGAGCCTGAGTTAGAGAAGGGACCAGATTTGCACAGTAAAACGATGAAAGTTGAGAAAAAGTTAACACAAGAAGAAAGAGTTAGTATTTTGAAGACTCAAAAGGTGCTAAATGGTAGAGTGTGTGATTCTGATATCCTAACCAAACAAGGCATATGTGATCTAGCTGATGTTGTTGAATTTTAAGGATGGACTTACTTGTTTGTTTACCATACTCTAGTATTACATGAAGCACAGGTAGGGAATTTTATTATAATATTGTTTTCAAAAATGATGGAAGTCTCTACTCCAAAATAGAAAGTCAAGAAATTCACTAAGATGATGATGTGATTGGGGAGATACTGAACATTCCACCAGAGGGGATCAGGTCTATGAGAGGAATGGCCTACTCAAAAGGTTTTGTTTAGGAGTATGAAAAACTCTAGAAATTGAGAACTCCTAGTATTCCTAAGAAATTTTACAAAGGAGGATATCAACTGTATTTTGAATTTGTGAACAAGTCTTTCTTCCTAGATTAGAGAAAAGAAGAATGGCATCTGTTGCTGATATTTTGTCATGGAAGCCCTTAAAAAATATTATGCCACGAACCTGCCTACCATTATTATGTAAAATATTCACAAGACTATCTTAGTCAATGATGGAAATCATGGCATGGGGTATGGTTACTTTCTCACTCGAGTATTCAACCATTTCGATATTCCTCTAGGTAAATGTGTTAGGGAAATTGTAAAGAAATTGCTTTCTATGAATACTTTAGTGGAATGTGAGTATGTTGAAGGTAAGACTAAGGTAAGACCCCAAAAATTAGGAAATACCTAAAATGAGGAATAAAGAATGAAAGGGCAGAAAAATGCAGAAAACTAGCACCAAGTATCCACCATGGAAGGCCATCACCAGCCGTGGTACGAACCACGCCTCATAGTGAGCCACCATAGTGATAATTCAGAGGCTTAGACCTATAGTGAAGGGACCAAGGCTCATGGTGAGCACTACGGGATGTGAATCCCTCCGTGGTGACCCCTTCCCAAAGCCCCAAGGAAAGTTTCAAGGGCACGGACCACAAACGACCACCACGGGCCATGGAGCTCTTCACGGACTGTGGTGTATTTCCATAATGGTCACTCTGCAGGCCTCCTATAGGACCTATACCACGGCTACGTTCCATGGGCTGTGATGCTCTCCACAGACCGTGAAGGTCTCCATGCAGAAAGTTTAGAGACTTCCCTGCAGACTTTCAAAATCTTTTTCCCCAAGTCCTTCCACATAGGACCCCACCACAGCCTGAGGTGGGTACCACAGATCGAGAAGGGTCCCCGTGAATCCATTCTGCCTAGATTTTTAAAAAGGGACATTTTTGTCTTTTCTTGTGTTTTAACACAAAGTGAGGTTGTTTTGATGGCAGAATTCACCTATCTAAACAAATCTAACCCTTTCTATACTCATTCACTCTCACTCAAGTTCTATAATCTAAACCCTAACCTCTAAAGTTCTCCCAAGGGTTTCATCTTCAAGAAAAGCTAGGGTTTCATCTTCAAGAAAAGCTAGGGTTTCATCTAAGGTTCTCCAAGTCTCCATTTCTTCTCAAGCTTTCATTAGGGATATGTTTCCCCAAGGTATGTGGGTCTCATCCATGGGTTTTTCTATCTATGAAGCCCAAATGTTTTCCCCAACTTCATAGTTCACTTTTAAATGATGAAATCTCATGGGTTTTTATATGATGATTCTAAATGCATAAATTATGGTCTGTTTGAAGTTTATTTACCTATATTGGCATACATTGACTCTTAATTTCATGAAATGGATGAGTTATCAAGGTTCTTATATGGAGGTAGAAAAGTAGCTTTAAAATATATTATTGGGTTGTTTTAAGATGTTTTAATTGATGCATTTTCATTACTCTCATATATGCTAGCATTGTTTTAAATGTATTTGATAGTTGAATGAAACTAACCCACCTAGTTTTATTGTGTTGAAATGAAGTTGAAATGAAAGCTTGATTCCAAAATAAAAATTTATGAATACAATGTTTATAATCAAATGGAGTCTTAGAAAATCAAAGAATGATGAAATAATTATGAAATGATGTATTCTACTTGTGAAAGGCCAATTATTACTTGTGTGAATCAAATGAAAGGTTTTAATGAGTTATTCTACCGAATGATGATTTGATGTCTAAAGTTATACAAATGCTTACGTTATTATGATATTTAAATTCTATTCCATGGAATTTGGCCTAGCACCGAATATAGAATATAGATGGGGACTCGACCTAAAGAGTTCTTAAGTAAAGTCTCATGTTGCATTAACTATGAGCCAACATAGGATCCCTTGTAGGTTATTTAGGCTAGTGGATCCACAAATATCCCTTCAAGTTAAAGTTAAATAAATGATTAAAGTTGATGGAGTTCTACCAGGTAGGTAGGCTCCCAGTGCCAATGTAGGGGGTTATGTAGAATTCCATGTAATAACTCGCGTGGTCTTAAAAGTTGGTCACGGTCGTCTTTCCACAAAATGGATGTTTCAAATGCTATGTACCTGGTTGATTATACATGTATTGCACTTGTTTCATATTACACAAATGCTCTAATATTTCTTAAATGTTCATGCATGCATACATATTTAGTATATTCAAAGTACTAACGCATTGCTTCACACTCTCCTCCATATTGCTAGTTTGATCATTGAAGTCTACATAGTTTATGAGTTGTCATGTTTCGGGAACAACATCCCATTTCCTTTTTTCTTGCTTATGACATGTATAGAATATGGTCATCTTTTGGTATTTTGAAACTACATTCGAGGGTGAGCTAGGGATATGTCCTAGCCCCCGCTAAGTTTTTTTATTAGAGATATATTGGATACAAATGTATGATGTTATGTTTTGACTATTGACTCCTATTCTATGTTGAGCTCCCTTAGTCCCGTTATCCCCTTTTATTTCCACTTGTTATTGAATATCATTACCTTTGAAAATCTATGTGAATGTTAAGAAGCTTGGGTAAGGGTAAGAAGTGGGTTGATCTAGTCATCCTATCAACAATCACCCAAATTAAATCATGATATATGTGCGACCTTGGTAAGCCTGTAATGAAGTCTATATTGATCATTGTAACACCACCTAAAAACGTTGTATATGGTATTCTAATTCTCGATGAAAATGAACTACTTCTGTATTTTGGGCATAACTTTTTATCAGATGGTCTAAATTAGGTGATTTAAATTTCTAAATAACTCTAACATCATTACCTATAACCTTTGGGAAGACCATATCTTAAAAATCAGAGGCTAAGTAGGTCAAATAAATTAATCTTTACAATACCTGGTGTTGTGAAATGGAGTATTTATAGAAGAAAAATTATATATCACTATAGGATGATCCCATTCAATTGATCTTGCATGACCTGGAATCAGGCCTCTAGAGCTATAATACATATTAAGACATAAAATCCTAATTAGGAAGTTATCTTGTTCAAACGTAGCTCCGAACAAAGGTATTCCGTAAAAAAGAAGATTCATGTCACCAACCATGAAATATCTAGATCCATTTGACATCACCTATGACATCAATAGTCCTCTATTTGACATCACCCATGACATCACAATCCTCCATTAAATCTTTTAGATTTTTCTTTACAATTATTTTAATTATTTTTAGGTCCCTCCTTCAGACCTATAAATATCCACCTTATTTCCTCATTTTGTTCATCAAGCTTTCTCAAGCAACTCTTCTCTTTATACACTTCTTTACTCATTCTCAAAATATAGTTTTAGTTCTTAGTAGTGTAGAAATACTATTCTGGTGATTCATATACTCCCAGTAGTATAAAAAATGCTCCGGCGAGGAGTAAAGGCTAGGATTCAAGAGTATTCATTAAGTCATTTGATTCTGAGTAAAGCTTCAAATTCTAGTTATGTAAGGCTTCAATGAGAGTATTCCTTCCACTCTCATGCCTAAAGTACTTTGATTATATAATAAATTATGTTTATGTACCCAATTCTTTTCAAGTTTTACTCTAAGGTATGTGGGTGTTTATCCATGGGCTTTTTCACCCATGTAGTTCAAAACTCTTTCAACTAAATATCTTGATTTCAAGTAAAATTTTCTTATGGGTAATTCTTATTTCTATTTAATAGCATGAATCATTGTTAAACTAATAATTATTGGTCTATTTTGATGTAAAATGATTTCATATGTATGAATTGATGGTTTGCAAGTGATTTCTATATTTATCTCTTTAAAGGTTCTTGAAATTCATGGTAGATTGTTTAAAGTATAATTTTTAATTAATGAATTTCAAAGTATTTATCCATAATTTCATTTACATACATGTTTGAAAGTTGAAGTGATTTAAACCCACCTAGTTTTACTATATTTTCAATGAAGCTTGACTTGAAAGCTTTGACTCTAAATATATATATTTATGAAAGTAATGTCTATGATAAAAAGGGAGTCTAATAAAATAAAAGAATGATGAAATGCTATGAATGATGGATTATTTATGCTATAAGTGTCACGACCCAACCCTATAGACCATGATTGGGGTCTGACCTGGACCTCCGTATACACATCTATCAGCTGGGGTCAAGTCGAACTACAAACAACATAATATTATGCATCAAAACCTTATTGGGTTCTAACATTTTTATAAACCTGTAGCATCTTTCATTTGTGTCACATCATAAAAGGGAACGTAAGCCGACAAGGCTGTCATAACCTAATAACATGTACTATACATCATGTAGACCTAGCTAAACCAAACTGACATACACAACCCACACATACATGTCTGCAGACCTCTAAAAATATTAATGACAACATATAGTGGGATAGGGCCCCCACCGTACCCCTAGATATACAAAAACAATTATATATATCAACGACCGGTGCCAAAAACTAGGCTTCGATACAATGGAGCCTCTTCCAGCTGAGCTGAATGGAATCCTAAGCTGACAGACTCCCAAAACCTGTATCTGTACCTGCGGGCATGAAATGCAGCCCCCCAAAGAAAGGGGGTCAGTACGACATATGTACTAAGTATGTAAAACATAACATAATACAACTGGAAGCATATCTAAAATAGAGAAGCAGGGGATAAAATATCAAATCAGAAACCTGTACCTGTACTCTGTGAATCATAAAAGCAAGCATGCTCAAATTATACAATATAGCCGACCCTATTAGGGATCTAGTGAATCATATCTGTAGGACCATCATAGGCTCGGTGACATCACAACCTTATTACAACACATAATTATATATATACATACGTACCTGGCCCTCTAGTGAGGGACTCAGTATGTTTTTCATGTCATTGTATTATCATGTCCTTATGTAGCATACCCGGCCCTTTAGTGAGGGACTCAGTGGATAATGTAGTAAACTGTGCATGTTTACATACCTGGCTCGAGACTCAGTGATAGAAGGGTTACAGTATGCACGAGTAGAGTAGTGAGTAACCATATGCAATTTAAAATATTATCAGAGACTTCACCGCATAAGAAGATTAAACTTTCGTCTGAGGACCTGAGTAGTAGTGTAGTCATCTCGAGTGACCTCTAAATGCCATTAGAGGCTATACCCACTGTACTCTCGGGGACCCTATACATGTACTAAAGTAAGGCCAAATCGCTTATGGGACCAGAAAATCTTGTTGTCATATAGTCTTTATGACTTTGATCCTGTACATTTGTTACCTCTTTAACATATCGAAGTTTTAGGGAAATAGTTCAACTACTATAGGATATCGATATTCAGAAGTAAATAGTATATGCTTAAGAATGGAATCACCCCAGAGCTCGTATCATATTTAACTTACCACTAAGACATGCCAAAAAAAGAAAGAGAATAAGCTATATTTAATTTGTACCTCCCTTCATATGGTCGTCATATACATATTTCGTACCCGGCCCATCATAGGGCTCGGTGAACAGCCATGACATTATAACCTCATTTTTATGCCACATACATCTTAGGGGAAAGGAAAGGTAGCTTCCCATCCACTACTTTTTAACACGTAGAAGCCTTGAGAGGCAATACTCAATTCTCGCAGGGGTTTCAATATCAAGCAGTGGATAGGGATTATGAGGCATACTTGGAGTTTTGGGAATTAAATTATCCCCCACATTTCACACGCAATTCACTTAAGGCTAAGACATGCCAAAAGGAAAGAGAGATATCTTTACATACTTATGCCAAAAACATGCCAAGAGAAAGCTTCACATACCTCTTACCTCTTTGTCACATTCGCTCGTCGTCCTTTGAACCTATTCAACATGGAAGTAATAAGAATATCAACAACCCTTGACTTTTTAGCATCTTAAGTTGCACCCAAGTATTCATAGAACTCATTTTCTCGCTCGTCTTCTCGACTAGTTCTTTAGTTAGTTAAGGCATTACCGGAAATCGGGCAGCACCTCCTCTACAACATGCCCTATCCGAATTCTCAATTACATCCCTAATCACTAAATCCAACCAACAACAACAACCTGCCACTCATATACACATAAAACATGGCAACATTACACAACACAAGCTCCAAACAACTTGCTTAAAATTATGATACCCAAAATAGGGTCTTAATCTTTATTTCATAAAACCTTTAACTATACAAAACGGGGGGTCGTGTAGCTGTGACCAGAAGCACCCACTCCCTATTTAGACAATGTTCCAGACCTACAACACCCTACCCACACCTGCATCTGCGTACCACAAGCACAACATCTTACATCAACTACAATTTAACTATAACGACTCCAATTTAAATTGCTTCTAACGTCAAGCATATTTATGGAATTTTCATATTTCTAGACACCTACACGACATTTAATACACTTCATAACAACACCATAAACCCTAAGTTGAAATAAAAGACCTTACCTTACCCAAAATTGGCCAAAACTCGCCAAAACCCACTTCGGAAATCTCTTGATGTGCTGAAATAGAGCAGACTATTTATGTTACTTCTTCACTGCCCCAAATAGTGATTTTATGATATTAAACACCTTTACATAACCGTGGGATACCTTAAATAATTAATTCACAAAACGAAAGTCGGAGGCTTACCTTTTTAGGATCAAACCCGTAGCCCTCCTCTTCTTCCTCCTAGCATTTTTCTCTTCTAGTTTCTAAGTGTAGGGCAGAAGAAATGAATCCTTATTCATAATAATATATATATACCTTCATGTGATCGAGGAATACCTTAGATAATTAATTCATGGAGAAAAATTGAAACTCACCTTGGATTCTTGGCTGCCGTAGGTACTCTCTCTTTCTCTCTCAAATTTTTCTAAGTTTTTCCTTGGATAATGTTTAAGACCAGATGAAAATGAGGCTTAGTCACTAATATATACACATATACACCTCCTTAGGAGGTGAGACATGTCATCCCCTAAGGTTACACATGTCCAGCCCCTATTAGCCCACGTATCCATGTCATGCCTCCTAGGCTGCCACGTGTCCTTGGTGGGGCCCACTCCTAAGAAGGTGGGTCACCTAATTGACCCTAAGAAGGTGGGTCACCTACTTCCACATGTCATTTTACCAAGCTGCCACATGGCACCTCCTCTTGCCACCATGTGTCATTCTTCTCCCTCTTTGCCAGTTCGTAATCTCATCTTACTTTAAGAACTCGTGTACTCCTTGCTACGTAAGATCGACTTACATTCAAGTAACTTAACTTTGTAAGACTTACGAGTTGGTTGCTTCCATAAGTAAGTCGATTCCTATGACTCATTTCTAGGCCTCCAACTCCCCTCGAATTCTTATAACCTATTTCCAACCTTCCCTACCATGGGGTATCACATTCTCCCTTCCTTAGATATGTGTGATAGTGTAGTATATTATCCAACTCACTTGATAACTTTTAAGAAGCTTAAGAGACATTTTGAGCTTAAGAGTGTGGGGTGTAATATCCTTCCCTCCTTTAGAATATTCGTCCTCGAATGTTAATGTACCTTGTAGGGTTTCACAAGGATTTCGGGGGTTCTGTATAACCGTCGTCTCTCAATCTATTTAAGGGTTTAGATTACCTT